>NC_138231.1:24778905-25308905 GCF_964197995.2 Scardinius erythrophthalmus
TTAAATGTTGACCAACAAGCAACAAAATATAATCAACACTGAAAAAATTGATTCGTTGAATTTAATAAAAAAAAATTATCGTAAGTGGTTGCGCACAAAGGGCCCTATCTTGCAACCAGCGCAATTGACTTTGTACACTGACGCATGTATCATTCCTATTTTGCACTCGCGCACAGCGGACTTTTCCCTCCACAGACGCACGTCGGTTAACTAAGAAATACACTTGTGCTCCCCGGGGCGGTTCAGCGCAAGATGGAGGTCTGTTCCGGAGCAAACGTTCCCTCATGCTATTTTGCAGGTTTAGAAAACAATTGCGCCACTGACCGAAAAAAACTATTTTAAAGTCAGTGGCGTGTTGCGCATGTTATTCATATGCTATTTTAAGGGTGCATGCTTGGCCATAATCAATGTAGCGTGTGCACAACGCGCATGCTCTCATCTACACAGAAGCAGCAGTTTTCATTTTTGCAAATCATACATTATTACGATAGATAGATAGATGGATAGATAGATAGATAGATAGATAGATAGATAGATAGATAGATAGATAGATAGATAGATAGATAGATAGATAGATAGATAGATAGATAGATAGATAGATAGATAGATAGATAGATATTGTGCGTTTGTAATGTGTTGTTCTAACAATCTCCTGCGTATATAATAAAATAATAAAAGACTGTAGTATTCCTTATTTGTGCGTGTTGCTTACTACACCAGACCGTTGCACATACATGGAACGGCATACATTTCTTTTAAGTTCTTTTAAACCCAGAAATCTGAATGTGGCCATAGTTACACCCAGTGTTTTATGCAGAGTTTAGTTAATCATATAATAAAGATATTTTTTTCTACACACCATTTGAAAACTGTAAACATCTAAATAGCTAAAGTTGCTTCTAAGATAAAACAACTAAGGGATAAGTGAGGAGACAGAGTGAGCCATCACATTAACTTTGTTCATAGGCTAACTGTATCTGCAAATAACCAACGCATTCTCATCCTTGGGCGTCATAATACTGACGCTTTTGACATTTCGTCTACATCAAACGCACATGGCAACCTTTAGCGTCAATATGAGATGCGCAGAGCTTTGTTCGGTTATGGGTAGGTTTAGGTCTAGTGTAGGGTTACGGTTAGACCGCTAGGAGGCGCCTTCTGGCCCATTTCTATCTGCGTCTCATATTGACGCTAAAGGGTGCCATGTGCGTTCAATGTAGACGAAATGTCAAGAGCGTCAATATATGACGCCCTAGGATGAGAACGGGCTGAAATAACACATGACAAGAAGATGTAAATGAGTAAAACATGTGCAAAGAGGGAAGACGGTGAGCAGACAAAGTCTGAAAGGTGCAAATGATGAGATACATTCAGAATATTCACATAACCACCCACACACAGCTGTGCAGTTATCACACTTACAAACACAATTTCTTCATTTTAGAGATTTTAAATGGTGACATCTGTCCTGTTATCGGTTATTCCTTCCCACCAGTGTGCAACTTCACTTACCTATACTTTGAGTAGAAACTTGTCACCAGAAGTTAATTGAACATGACTTATATATATAAATATTTATACACTTATTTATTATAATTGTATTATTAATTTAATTCCAAAACTGCAAATATCTATAGCTTATATAATTACATCTACATGAAAATCAAATAGAAATATTACATTTAAAATAAAACATATTTTTTTAATCTTTTTAGGTGTAAGTGTGCAACTGCATACAACCTGTAATTTCGTCATCTTTCTCATTTTCTTTCACCTATCTCACCTTTCGCTTGCCCTCAATGATGGAGAAGGGTGTTGTGATGGAGGGCCACTTGTTTCTGGGTGGTGGAGGCTTCTCACAGTTCCACAACACTAAAATCTGAAACCACATTAAAACAGATGTCCTGCACTGCACATTTCAATACAAGTGAAAAACATGACTGTTCATTGTTAGGTTGCAAAACATAAAATAAAAAATTGTAGGTGCAGGTGTGAATTATTACTGCCCACATGCAAAAAGTAATTAACATTTCTGAACAACTCCCAAACTCATTTATTAGTGCAGAAAATAGGCGTGAGAGCCTCCAAACAAACTAGAAATTATCTAGAGCCTTTTCATTTTTAGAAACTGTGTTAATTAAGAGCATTTGGAGATAAAGGCTAATGTTAGCCCTTCTGAAAAAGTTTAACATAATTAAGTGTGCTTAATTGTATTGAATGTGCAATTACTGTGTATTTAAAATCTTAAAAGTATATTTTCCACACAGTAATGACATTAAAAGCCACATAAATTTAATTGAAAGAGATTTCACTTTCATGATGTTTCTTAACACACTTAAGTACTTTAAAAAAGTGCACTTTGTAATAAAGTTTTACTTTAAAGTACTTTTTAAATAAACATTTTAATAATATTTTATCATGCTTTACAGAAGTGTTTATTTTGGTATCTTGACTAACATGCACATGTAAAGTATTTGATTATACTTTTAACTGTAGTGTGTTATTTGATATTACATTCAATTTGAATATATTTCTAATGTCCTAAATTCAATCTTCATCATTACTAATCTGTAATTCCATTAAGAGTATATTTCAGTTTACCATCTGGCAGTACACTTTAACCTTATTTCAAAGACAATAGCAATAGAAATTAGTTAAGCACTCTTAAGTTTAACTTATTGCATTTAAATGTATCTAATATGCAATTAAGTGTCCAAAATCATTCACACTTAAGAATATTCTTTTAAAGTACAATATTTCCTAAGTATGCTAAAGTACACTTTTTAAGGGAGCACATGCTCATTAATACTGTGTGACACTGAATATTATACAATTTAGTATCCATCTAATATAAATTAAACCGATATTATGTCTGCTGATAGGAAAAAAAGTTGTTTATTTAAACTTAATGAAAGGAGCACTCAATAGGAGTTAAGATAGTGAAGATAACATGATATGCCATTTATCAAATACCGCAATTATACTGATTGTTTGCAAAGTCAGACTTTTGACTTGTTTCGCATGATTAGTCGCTGCCCACATACAGGGACATAATAAAAAATGATGTGTGGAAAACCATGTCAAAAATTGTGGACATTCTAAATGAGTTTGATTCATGCATTGATAATCATTCATCTTCTTCATGATATGATGAATTAGGCAGTGCTGCAATTAATATGCCAACCCTTTCCCCTCCAGAATGCTAAAGGAACAGCACATCGAAGATTGAAAATCATCTACTTAATCTTATTTCATTCCAAACCTGTATGAATTTATGTTTTTGCCGCAGGATTATTATCGTTAACAACGTTAACCAAAAACCTTAACCTACTTGAAATGAGATAAATGTTAACTGAATTAAAATGCAATATATATTTAAAAACAACAACACATACACGCATTGTATTTCAGTTGCCAAGGCAAAATGTCTCTATTTTGTAAAATTATTAAAACGAAATAAACTAAAATAAATAAATAAAAATGTATATTATTAATAATGTATATATACAGTATTTGGTTAAAAGAATATTCATACAGGTTTGAAAAGACATAAGGGTGAGCAAATGATGATAGAATTATTATTATTATTATTTTTGGTGACATATTTTTATTTTTACTTGCAGTACATCTCGTTTGTGATTTAACATAGCCAGTTGTGCAGTCCGCCATTACAGTAAGAACTCTGACCAATATTGTGACAAAGTGACCTCCAGCAAAACAATCGCTGGCAGTGTGAATGACCTTTAACATGATAAACACTTGCAGCATAGATAATAATGGTATAGAGTTGTCATTTTGTTTCATAGTTTCCTCTCATGTTCTCACCTGCGCACAGAACTTGGACTTGGTGACTGCATGGATCAGCTTGAATATGGGCTGCTGTTGGGACTGTAGAGGTGTGACCGCTTGAATGACGGCTGTAAACTCCTGAGATGGACTCTTACCTGCAGAAATACAAACGTGGATGGCATAAATTACTTCTGTACATTTTGGATAGTCTTTGTTTGTTGATGAATTTCTTTGCTTAATTCATGAACCACATAAAAATGCAGTTTTCACACACTGCAAAAGGCAGAGTAGCCTTCATGAAATCAGTTTTAAACAGCATCAGTCTCCTGTGTGTAACAACTCTCTGCGTTTGTATTAGTTTGCTTTATGGCAGCCGTTTAAAAAGAGCAGGGATTTGCTTAATTTATCTACGTTTGCGACTGTGACTCCAGAAACCCGACAGCTACATTAAGTCTCTATTACATCACAATAAAGGTTGCTACAAAGAACAAAAGAGAACCAGAGAGGATACAACTAGTAAAATGAATTGATCAAAGCTTTGAAGCTTTTCTGGTTCAGCAATAAACAAAGGAGAAGTTCATAATATATCACACAGTGACAGTAATTACGTTTAGACAGAACATCTATTATCCCCATTTCCTCTCTGCAGGGATTCAAACTCTATAAAACAGAACAAAACAAGAACATGTAAACACACGCACAGTTTGAAACACGAGAACAAACAGGCCAAACAAAAAGACCACACAGAAATAAACCACACACAAACATAGAGAACGACTAATAAGCACATTCACACATCTACTATTGGTTTGATTTTCAAAAAGTATAATATGAATCTATTGTTAATGATCCAAGCAGAATGTGGATGCATCCACACACACACACACACACACACGCACGCACACACACACACACACACACACACACACACACACACGGATAAAAATGAAACGGCCTCTCTCAGCGCGGCTATTAAAGATCCTCGCTTAATTAAATAATAATGACAAAAGATTCAAATAATTTACATATTTTAAGTTTGAATTGTTTGTTTTGTGATCGAAAAACACAACAATATTAATATAGTCACAGAATAAGCATGATTATGATGAAAACCATCTCATTACCCTACTATTAACCCACTAATGCATTCATTATTAAATCTCAAAGGAAAATATCTTAAAGTTTTTATTTTTTTATTTTTACTTTTAACTGTGTTATTTGATAAAGAGTGTCATTCAATATTACATAATGTATCTATTTGAAATAATACTAAATTACAACCTTAATCATTTTTGAATGTGTAATTACAAATAGATTTAAATACCTGACATTAAATTATATTTTAGTTTACCATAAGTGTTTGTCAGTACATTCAGTAATATAACCATTTTTTAACCATATTTCAAAGACAATTGAAGTAATTATGAAATTACATATACAGATGTATTTAAGTCCTACTTAATTGGGCAAAAAAAAAAATCTTAGGTTCCCTTTCGTTGTCACTCCGAGTTACGTCGGATGACGACGAATGGGGTTTCGCTTAGAAATCCTATCATCTTCGAGTATTAAAACACGAGCCAATGGCAAAGAAATGCCATGGGTCTGCGGAATTTGCATAGCGTACCTCCGCCCCACCCTGGGGGTATATAAAGAAGTCGCTGGCAACATGCAGATATGTTTTCGCTTCGGAGCCAAGTTCAGTACTTCACTCCACAAGCCTTTTGAGTGTCATCTCAAATCTCTTCGAGACGAGCGGCTCTTCAGTGTGTTGGTGTGACGGCGCTTCCAGCGAGATCGCATTTCCTGCTGCTGATTTGTGCAGTAATCTGCCGACAGTGAGTGTGTTTCTCCCTGGGTGCTTCAGCACTCTGCTGAGCTTTTCCACTCTCTAAAAGAGCTGCACGCGGCACGTCTTTTTCAAGACGGTTCGCCCGTGTATTTTCTGGATGTGTGTGCGTCAGTCATCTGCCTAACGGTCGCGAGCGCTGTTTTGCGTGTTGGGCTTAATCACGCTTGGCAGCGCTCGTTGATGAGTCATGTTTTCATTGCGGGAACATGACCATCGCGATGTTTATAGATCAAGACTCAATGATCTCCATGTGAGTAGAGTCCCCTCTGCCACACCCCAATTTATCTCTTCCTCGAGAAGGGATACTTTGGCTGGTGGCCAGGGTGATCTGAGGGTTTGGTGTGGCACAACAACCGACGAGTCAATTCCTCGGGCCACACCCCCCTCCACATCGCAGACCATGCACTCACAGCATCACAAGGCGGGCTTGATTCCTCTGGAAATGAAGTTTCGACTGCGTTGCCTCCCACGGGAGTGCCATCGTTGCCGGGACCGATCCAGAGCTGTCAGCCATGCTTTCCCGGGCAGCTGAAAGCATCGGCTGGAGTGGCCCCGCCCTCCCCCCGAGCGCTGTAAGCTTCTCCCGGACGTGCATCAGGACGCCTGCGCTGCGCGAAACTCCACGTGACTTTCGCGGCCCGCGGGTGTCCTCCGCCTTCGCTGCTTCGATCGCATGGCGATCATGGTCTGTATGTTCCCTGTCACTATAGTGGCACGGTCATGCAGTGCTGTGTGTCGCCTGCGCCTTCGATGCAGTGCTGTCCCGGGAGTTCTGTCGAACCGGCCGCAGTGGAACGCTAGTCCTTCCCTGGCCAACCCTGGCAGAACGCGGAAATTCTAACCACGCCCCTATGCTGGGACGCTGTGCCTCCCATGCCCGGCCTGGTTGTTCCGCCACGCACACTACTGACCTCGCTCTCGGGCGACATCGGTACCTGCGTGATCCTGGGTCAGGTGATGTCCACTATGTGGTCCAGACATGGGCCTAGCCAGGTTGATGTGGCAGGGTCTGAGAATTCTTTTTCTCAGCTCCCCCATGTCCCAGGCTGAGCTCTTTGGCGGTGTGGCTTCGACCACCTGAAGCAGACTCGGGTCCGGCACCAATGGTCATCCATCCGTGCGGCCTCCTCAGTCTGCTTCCCGCCAAGCCCCCCTCCATGCGGCTGCTCCCCTCTGGCCTGCAAACGGACCTGAGCAGGAGGAAGCCGCAGGAGGGCGGCGCTGCCCGTCTCCGCCCCTTAGACTGCCACGCCAGTCTAAACAGCACCTTGAGGCGGGCAGCCTGGTCGGCGGGGTGGTTGAGGACTGCGCCCAACAGTCTTCGATCAATCCACAAGCAGACTGAGGCTTCTGCACTGACGGTCATCCGTCGGTGTGGTCTGCTTAGTCTGCTTCCCGCCGACGCCGCCTCCTTGCGGCTCCTTCCCTCGAGCCTTCACTGGCCTGAGCACAAGGGGGTCGCTGGAGGCTGGCACCGCCTGTCTCTGCCCCTTAGCCGGCTAACACCTGGCTGAGCAGCACAAACCTGAGACAGGCAGCTTGGAGTTAGGGCTCAGTTCTTCAGGAGCTGGTAGCAGGACCACTCCTTCCCCCGCTTGAGGGCTAGGTGAAGATCTCTACAAAAGAACTTATGCTCTTTCTCTGATCCCCAAGAGGCTGTGGATGACAGCACGCGCCGCCCACGGGCCACGCTCCTCTCATCCCCCTCTGTCGCCAGACCCCTGCCAGAGCACGCCCCCGTGGGACGCTGGTCCTCCCCTGGCCTCCTCTGGCAGGACGCGGCTAATGACCGTGCCCCCGCACTGGGCCGCTATGCCACCCACGCCTGGGCCGGTCATTCCGCCTCGCTGCACCCCCGACGGAACGTCTGTGGTCCGTATGACCCCGCTGGTGCACTTTCTGGAAGCCTGGCTAGAGCTTCCCAGACTGTCCCGCTGGGTCGCGAGAACCATCAGGCTCGGCTACGCGATTCAGTTCGCGCGATCTCCTCCCCGCTACAGCGGAGTCCGCTTCACTATGGTCGGTGGCAATGCCCCTGTCATGAGAGCGGAGGTCACCGCCCTACTGGCGAAGGGTGCGATCGAGATTGTCCCTCCAGCCGAAATGAGGTCCGGCTTCTACAGCCCTTACTTCATTGTTCCGAAGAAATCGGGTGGGTTACGACCGATCCTGGACCTGCGCGTCCTGAACCGCTCCCTCCACAGGCTGCCGTTCAAGATGCTCACGGCCAAACGCATTTTCGAGTGTGTGCGGCCACAGGATTGGTTTGCAGCGATCGACCTGAAGGACGCCTACTTCCATGTCTCCATTTTACCTCGACACAGACCGTTTCTAGGTTTGCTTTCGAGGGGCAGGCATACCAGTACGCGGTTCTCCCTTTCGGGCTAGCCCTGTCTCCTCGCGTCTTTACGAAGGTCGTCGAGGCAGCCCTTGTTCCCCTCCGGGAACACGGGGTTCGCATCCTGAACTATCTCGACGACTGGCTGATCCTAGCTCACTCTCGAGACCAGGTTTGCGAACACAGGGATCTTGTGCTCCGGCACCTAGCTCGTCTGGGCCTTCGGGTCAACTGGGAGAAGAGCAAACTCTGCCCAGTGCAGAGGATCTCTTTTCTCGGTATGGAAATCGACTCGGTCGCCATGTGCGCGCAGCTTACGAGCGAGCGCGCGCAGTCACTGCTGACTTGTCTTCGCCAGTTCGAGGGCAAGAGTGCGGTCCCACTGAAACTTTTTCAGAGGCTCCTGGGGCATATGGCATCCGCAGCCGCAGTAACGCCGCTCGGATTGCTTCATATGAGACCGCTTCAGCTTTGGCTTCGCGATCGAGTCCCGAGGTGGGCATGGCAACACGGCAAGCTCCGGGTCCCAGTGACTCCGGCCTGCCGTCAGACCTTCACCCCGTGGTCGAACCTCAGCTTTCTACGGGCCGGAGTGCCCCTGGAACGAGTTTCCCGGCATGTTGTTGTCTCAACAGATGCCTCCACCACGGGCTGGGGCGCCATGTGCAATGGACATGCTGCCGCGGGCTCCTGGACAGGACCCCAGCGCCTTTGGCATGTCAATTGCCTCGAGTTGCTGGCTGTACGTCTCGCCCTGCACCGTTTCCATGCGTTGCTCAGGGGTCAGCACGTACTAATCCGATCAGACAATACCGCAACAGTAGCGTACATCAACCATCAAGGTGGTCTACGCTCCCGCCGTATGTCGCAACTCGCCCGCCACCTCCTCATATGGAGTCAGAAGCATCTGAGGTCGCTTCGAGCCATTTATATCCCGGGACACCTGAACCAGGCGGCCGACGAGCTGTCTCGAGTTCAGCCTCTCGCTGGAGAATGGCGACTCCATCCCCGGACGGTTCAGCTGATTTGGGATCAGTTCGGCGACGCACAGGTAGACCTGTTTGCCTCCCACGACTCGTCCCATTGCGACCTGTTTTATTCCCTGACCGAGGGCACGCTCGGCACGGATGCACTGGCGCACAGCTGGCCGCGGGGCCTACGCAAGTATGCGTTTCCCCCAGTGAGCCTTCTTGCGCGGACCCTGCGCAAGATCAGGGAGGACAAGGAGCAGGTTATATTGGTTGCCCCATACTGGCCCAGCCACACCTGGTTCTCAGAACTCATACTCCTTGCGACAGCACCTCCCTGACCAATTCCTCTGAGGAAGGACCTCCTTTCTCAGGGACGGGGCACCCTTTGGCACCCTCGTCCCGGTCTTTGGAACCTCCACGTGTGGCTTCTGGACGGGACGAGGCAGGTTTGAGTACCCTACCACCAGCGGTGGTGGCTACCATCACTTCCGCTAGAGCATCGTCCACGAGACATGCCTATGCGTTGAAGTGGAACCTCTTCGTCAACTGGTGTTCTTCTAACAAGAACCCACGAAATGCCCGATCAGTGTCGTGCTTTCCTTCCTGCAAGAAGGGTTGGAGCGAAGGCTGTCTCCCTCCACCCTGAAAGTGTATGTTGCCGCCATTGCCGCACACACGATGCAGTTGAAGGTAAGTCTCTGGGGAAGCATGACCTGATCATCAGGTTCCTGAGGGGAGCGAGGAGACTAAATCCTCCTCGCCCTCCCCTCGTACCCTCTTGGGACCTCTCAGTGGTTCTGACTGCCCTGCAGAGTGCTCCATTTGAGCCTTTGCAATCAGTGGAGCTTAAGTTCCTGTCAATGAAGACAGCGCTCCTGGTTGCATTGGCCTCCATCAAGAGGGTAGGGGACCTGCAGGCATTTTCGGTTGACGAAGCGTGCCTGGAATTCGGGCCGGCTAACTCTCACGTGATCCTGAGACCCCGGCTTGGATATGTGCCCAAGGTTCCTACCACACCCTTTCGAGATCAGGTAGTGAACCTGCAAGCGCTGCCCTTGGAGGAGGCAGACCCAGCCTTGGCACTGCTCTGTCCAGTACGCGCCCTTCGTGCTTACGTAGACAGAACGCAGTGTTTCAGGACCTCAGACCAGCTCTTTGTCTGTCATGGTGGGAAGCTGAAGGGAAAGGCTCTCTCCAAACAAAGGTTGTCTCACTGGATAGTGGATACCATTGCTTTGGCTTACCAGCAGCAAGGTCGACCGTGCCCCCTTGGTGTGACGGCCCACTCCACTCGGAGTGTGGCAGCCTCTTGGGCTCTAGCGCATGGCGCCTCGCTAACAGACATCTGCAGAGCTGCAGGCTGGGCGACACCTAACACATTTGCGAGATTTTACAATCTCCGAGTAGAGCCAGTTTCTTCTCATGTACTCGCTTCAACTAGCCGGTACTAGATTCTGCTCAGGTGTCTTCGCTTGCTCGCCATTCCTCTCCACGGACGGGATACGTGCGATATTTCCTCAGGTGAGCCTCATAAGCCCTGAGTCTCCTCCAGCACTGATGACGTCAACGCCAGAGTTATGCCACGGGCAGCTTTCGCGCTTGGCTAGGTGCCACCATGTGCATGGTTCCCTTCGGGCGACCCCCACATGTGTATTCCACTGTAAGCCTCTTTGAGCATGTGTCTTTCCCTTGGCAAGCCACCTTGCCACCCCTGGGGTTGAAATATTCCACCTGCGGCTGGACACCCCAGTGTTACTCCGTATGCAGCCCTTCGGGGTCATATGTGTATTCCAAGTCCCCCCCTTCGGGTTGGGCATGATTGCATATTTCCACTGGATATGCTTCCCAGTGTACCTTGGTATTCCTGTGTTAAGTAGGACTCCTTCGTCCGTGCTAGTTTCACGACAGGGAGCTCAGACTTACGCAGGGCACTGGTAGACAGTCGAGAGGTGGCGTGATTATACGGGAACCCCATTCGTCGTCATCCGACGTAACTCGGAGTGACAACGAAAGGGAACGTCTCGGTTACGTATGTAACCCTCGTTCCCTGAGTAGGGAACGGAGACGTTACGTCTCCCTGCCACTTCCGCTGTACCGCTGGAACGCCTGAGTTCAGTCTCGGCTCCTCAGCGAAGACATATCTGCATGTTGCCAGCGACTTCCTTATATACCCCCAGGGTGGGGCGGAGGTACGCTATGCAAATTCCGCAGACCCATGGCATTTCTTTGCCATTGGCTCGTGTTTTAATACTCGAAGATGATAGGATTTCTAAGCGAAACCCCATTCGTCGTCATCCGACGTAACGTCTCCGTTCCCTACTCAGGGAACGAGGGTTACATACGTAACCGAGACGTTTAACTAACAGAATTTTGTATAAATTTTAAATACAATAGTGTTGAAACCATGTATGTGTTGTTACGCATGTAACCATGGTTCCCTGAGAAGGTACCGAGACGCTGCGTTGTATGATGACACTTTGGGCAATGGCCCAGTCATGCAGGAATTATGGCAAAGGGATGCAGCATCTTGTTGATGGAGAAATTCCCTGAGACATTCCCTTTTTGAGGGAACTTGTGCTGCATCGTATGACAACACTTTGGGGAACAAAATAGGAACGTCTTTCCATGCTCCTCACCACGGGGCTTCTCAGGTGCTGCGAGCAAATCACTCTGCCCAAGTAGCAGTGCATCGTCTTCTGAGAATATTATAGTTCCCAGTATGTATACGGTTAGAAGATGTCTGTCTCATGTGACCTTGTTATTTGTACACGCTGTGACTATACAAATCACAACATGTAAATAGGAAAATGTTGCCGTTATTTTGTCACTTATTGGGAGCAGTCGGGACATTTTTTTTAACAGATCGGGCTTTGGTCAGACTCGGGCTCATTTAGCTTCTCTCCTTTCATTGTGCCCATAATATATGTGCAGAGCGCAGGCTACTGTATGAAATATTGTTATATTGATAATATTATAAATATGCAACGCATTATGCGATTACGCGAGTAACGCGACGCGCGTGCAATGCATTAGGTGACAGTTGACCATGTAGAGCATCAGGGAGAAGTTGGAGTGTGGGGAGTTACGAAAAGTTCCCAATACTTCAGGAAAAGCTGCATTTTGAAAGAGTTTTGATTTGATTACCACAACAAACAATGAGCCTGAAGCCTTCAACAGTGGATGCTATTCTTTTTCTCCACAACACTCGCGAATAAACAGTGAATGAGCCTATCAGTTCAACGGATTTTTTTTTATTAGGGCCCAAGCCCTGAAAGGGCGAAGGCCCTATTGTTTTCGTAAGGATTATTAGGGCCCAAGCCCTGAAAGGGCGGAGGCCCTATTGTTTTCGTAAGGATTATTTTTTTTCTTTTTCTTTTTTTTCTTTTTTTTTTTTTTTTTTTTGCCTTTTTGCCACTTTTGGGGCCCTTAACATGCTCAAAAACTCTTGAAACTTTGCACACAGGTCAGAACCCGCGGCCATCAGGGCCGGACTGAAGCTGGTACCTGGGCGTGGCAAAGGGGCTCGACAGCGCCCCCTGGAATGGGGTCCGGAATCTTGGTCCATATATCAAACACGCTTGCATGTAATAATATGAAACTCAGTACACACAGAGACAATTTATATGAGACATGCCACTTCCTCAATCCTCAATACAACTATATAAGGAAAACCCGTAACGGCAAAGATGGCGGTTGTATGCACATGTCCCGCCCCTCCCGCTGGAAAGCCAATCATCTGCTTTTAACAGTCAGCAGCTGACCACTAAGGAGCGAATGTACAGTGACGTGACATAACTGCCATATTCAACCTGTGCTTTCGCGCTGTGGCTGGCGCTGAGCCAAAGACGGACGCGCTCAGCGCTTGTCATCTCTATCACAACTGTTCAGTGTTTTAACCACATAATGTTTTTTTTAGGTTTCAGACATTTAAATACATATAATTGTTTAAGTGCTTGGCACAACACCGGCATTCTGGATAGAGACGTAAATGAAGTTTGGTGTCCTGAACGTGAACCCTTGCGCATGCGTAGTAAAGGTATAACCTGTGGGGAAAAAGGCATTTTAAACCTTATTTTGGGGCAAAGTCATCAAACTTTTTCAGCGATTTTTATCATATTTTACTGCTGTTTCTATACATGCAGTTTTTATGTCCCAGTGACCAGTGAAAGTAAAGTTCTGACTCTCTGCCCATTCATTTAGATAGGAGCCTGGTCTTGTTAGTCCGAAATAGCTGCCCGGAGGCGTTGCCAAGATGGCGGCCGAGTGGCACGACTTGCCTAAAAGGACTTTGGTACACATATAGATCTCATCGGGCCGCACAACTTTCGTGCTCTAAGTTTTACAAAAGCCCAACAGGAAGTCGGTTATTATACGTTGTTTGGAAAACGCATACAATGGAATGTGAAATACTCCTCCTAGGGAATTCATCCGATCGCCGCCAAACTCGGTGTGAATGAAGTCAAGACATTGAGGATGAATTCTTGCGAACAGATTTTTGATATCTCGAACGGTTTGGCCGTGGCGAGGAAACAAATTTATGGCGAATAATGGGACACAGGAAGTGTGTTATAACTTCTGCATACATTATCTGATCTTGCTGAAACTTCAGCAGTGTATTCGTTGTAAGAGGCCGATCACATGGATGTGACCTTTGTGAGTCAAAGTTATAGCGCCACCAACTGGCAACAGGAAGTGTGTCACTTTCAAAATGCTTTGAAATCACTTTCTTATTTTTACCCGATTTGCTTCAAACTTTATGTGTATAATGTAGACACACGGCAGATGTAGACCTGTGAAAGGATTATTGATATCTTAGATACTGTTGCCGTGGCAACGCATCAAATTTAAATATTCTTTTCGGATGCGTATGAGACTCTTAGCATGCTTGAAATTGGATGAAACTCGACAGACACATAACACTTATTAGCCAGTAGACATGTGAAAAGTTTCAGAAACGGGCGTGGCAGGGGGGCTCAACAGCGCCCTCTTGAACAGGGTCTGAAAACTTGGTCCATATATCAAACACGCTTGCATGAATTAATATGAAACTCGGTACACATATAGATTTCATGGGGCCGAACAACTTTCCCTCTGTCAAGTTTCACACCAGCCCAACAGGAAGTCGGCTATTATGGGTTGTTTGGAATACGCTTGCTGTGGAATGTGATGTACTCCTCCTAAAGAATTCATTCAATCACCTCCAAACTCAGTCAGCATGAAGTAAAGACATTGAGGATGCTAAATTGCGGACGGATTTTTTATATCTCCAATGGTTTGGCCGTGGCGAGGAAACAAATTTATGGCGAGAAAAGAGAGAGACGAAGTGTTATAACTTCTGCATACATTAACTGATCTTGATGAAACTTTAGCAGTGTGTTCGTGGTAAGAGACCGATCAGATGGATGTAACTATTGTAAGTCAAATTTATAGCGCCACCAACTGGCAGCAGGAAGTGTGTCACTTTCAACATGCTTTTGACAAAAGTGGGGGGGTTAGTTTTAACTACAGTTACAAAAATCAGAATATATATTGGTCTCACCGAGCCGGACAACTTTCTAATTTACAGTCATTAGCTCAGAGCAAAAGGAAGTCAAATATTTTGGTTTGAATGTGGATTTTTTGGATATTTCAGACTATGAGTTTTTAGTTACTCTTCCTAACTGGTTTATTTTATTCACACCAAACTTTTTCAAAATGATAAAGATACATTAAAGATGCTAAATTGTGAACGGATATTAAACATCTCAAACGGTTTTGCTATAGTGAGGGACTAAAGTAATGTACAAAAAGGAAACACTAAAAGCCTCATCTTCTAAAAATGTAATTAAACACCATTTATTTCTATATAAAAGTATAAAAATATCACAACTAAACCCATTTTATTCTTTTTTTTTTTCAATTTAATAAATATTTATAAGTTTAAAAATAGTAATTGTACTATTTAGTCCCATAAAAGTCAAGTCATACATAGGGCTATACTGCCCTCTTTTGTTCAAAATCAGGTAGGCCTATTGTATCTACATAAAAATATACTAGATATGTGACGGTGAGAATATTTTACCACCGGTTAATCGATGTGTGACACCGCTGGGGGCTTTTGAATCGCCAACTTAAAAACGAAAGTAAAATATGTTCGTTCGCACTGACATTAATAGTGGTTGAGCGAGCGTTTCAAATGAATTCCTATGGAAGTAGGAATTAACTGAAAAACGTTCACTCTGTTCTGCTCGTTCCTCGCCGTGGACGCACACCGTTATGAATGCCCGTGCAGCCATGAGCATTTTAGTTTAATTTTAAAATTAGCGCCTTTCGGGGGGTGGATTGCTTGAAATTATTTTACAAAAGCACAATGTTGTGTTTTATTGCGACTGTACACAAATATAAGTTAACACTTTGCAGTTTGAATGTTGTCCTGTATAATGACGGAGTATGTTTTTATGTGTCCACTGTTCAATCGCGCCCACGCCACACACACACACACACACACACACACACACACACACACACACGGTTTACTATCTTTGTGGGGACTCTCCATAGATTTAATGATTTTTATACTGTACAAACTGTATATTTTATCTCCTTACACTAACCCTACCCCTAAACCTACCCATCACAGAAAACTTTCTGCATTTTTACATTTCCAAAAAAACTCATTCTGTATGATTTATAAGCTTGTTTACCCATGGGGACCTCTATTTAGGTCCCCACTGTGACACGAGTCCCCATCAAGGTTATAATCGTTAACGAAAACGAACGAAAAAACGAAAACTAGGTGGGAAAAAACATTGTCGTTAACTGAAATAAAAATAAAAACGAGGCATTGCAAAAAAACGATAACTAACTAAAACTGTAATGTGTGTTTGGCAAAACTAACTAAAATAAAATAAAATTATAGAGTAAATGTCCTTAGTTTTCGTCTTTGTCAAGGTCTTTCATTTTTTAACGCTATTTAAAACACGCAGCGTATTCATTAAGCTGCATTTCCTTTCCCCATGCGTCTCTCACATGCGCGCGCGCACACACACACACACACACACAGCCCCTCCCCTCCGTGCACACCGCGTCTCCATGAGAACGAGTGTTCGTTCGACGTTGAAAGCAAGTTCGCGAAAGGTTGGTATCTCTATCTCGTGAACACCTTTACACAATCACACATTAAAAAGTGGTATAAAAATATTTTAAATTCTGAATATAATTTTGTCAGTGTGTTAATGTCGACCCGAGAAGCGATTGGCCTTCTTTAGAAAGTTAACTAGTCGCAAGTTTGAGGTAAAATGCACTTTTTGGTTGTGGTTGTCGATGTCAAAACACTATAAGCTGTGATTCAAATATAAAATAATGTTATGTCATTTTTTTACTTTTACACTGAATGTTTGCTGCTTAAATCCAGATGAGTAGGCTATTGGCTATTTTCTAAAATTGTATGATGTTTTTGTTGAGTTATTATTACACAATACTTTTTCCGACCTTTTTGAATCTTGCCCCTGACAAATAACCCAAATTACAAAAAAAGACTAAAACTAACACTAAAACTAATAAAAACTAAACTAAAACTAAGCATTTTCAAAAAATAAAAACTAAACTAAACTAGCAAACCCACTTTAAAAACTAATTAAAACTAAACTGAATTTGAAAACAAAAAGTCAAAACGAAATAAAAATAAAAACTAATGAAAAATGCAAAACTATAATAAGCCTGGTCCCCATGAGTCTGTGTGCATTCAGGTTAAAGTCCCCACCGGGATAGAAAAACATGAACACACACACACACACACACACACACACACACACACACACACACACACACACACACACACACACACACACACACACACACACACACACATTCCAGCATTGCAATCTTGACATTGCAGCCTGTTCATTATAGCCTTAATAAAATATAATAATAAAATGGTCAACCTAATATATAAAAATTACACTGCTCTAAATAGTCAGTAGTACAATTCGTACATTCACAGTAAGCACCGCTCCACTCTGAATTTTCCAAGCACATTTTTGCGCATGTGAAGAGGATAATTTTTCCCTTCGATATTGGAACGTGAGTGAAGTACAAAGCATATAATAAACAATAGTTTAGCATCCAAAAAATATAATTATATATATATATATATATTAAAAATAGTGGAAAAAAAAGAATATATATATATATTTTTTTTTATTTAAGTGACAAGACAAAGAATATTACTTGTCATATATATATATATCAATGTATGTGTGTGTGTGTGTGTGTCTATATATATATATATATATATATATATATATATATATATATATATATATATATATATATATATATATATATATATAAATATAGCTGCGAGCAGCGATGGAGGGCCCAAGCCGGTGACACCGCCACCCCGGTGCCTTTAGTGTAACTAAAGGCATCAGGGTGGCGGTGCCACCGGCTTGGGCCCGCAATCGCTGCTCGCAGCTATATTTAGGGCCCAAGCCCTGAAAGGGCGAAGGCCCTATTGTTTCTGGTAGGATTATTAGGGCCCAAGCCCTGAAAGGGCGAAGGCCCTATTGTTTCCGGTAGGATTATTATTAGGGCCCAAGCCCTGAAAGGGCGAAGGCCCTATTGTTTTCGGTAGGATTATTATTATTATTAGGGCCCAAGCCCTGAAAGGGCGAAGGCCCTATTGTTTTCGGTAGGATTATTAGGGCCCAAGCCCTGAAAGGGCGAAGGCCCTATTGTTTTCGGTAGGATTATTATTATTATTAGGGCCCAAGCCCTGAAAGGGCGAAGGCCCTATTGTTTTCGGTAGGATTATTGTTTATTATTATTATTATTATTATTATTTTTTTCTACTTCTCGGGCACTTTTGGGGCCCTTAACATGCTCAAAAACTCTTGAAATTTTGCACACACGTCAGAACCTGCGGCCATCAGGGCCGGACTGAAGCTGGTACCCGGGCGTGGCACGGGGGCTCGACAGCGCCCCCTGGAATTATGTCAGAAAAATTGGTCCATAAATCAAACACGCTTGTATGTAATAATATGAAACTCAGTACACATATAGATCTCATCGGGCCGAACAACTTTCGTGCTCTAAGTTTTACACCAGCCCAACAGGAAGTCGGTTATTATACGTTGTTTGGAAAATGCATACAATGGAATGTGAAATACTCCTCCTAGGGAATTCATCCGATCGCCACCAAACTAGGTGTGAATGAAGTCAAGACATTGAGGATGCTAAATTGCGAACGGATTTTTGATATCTCGAACGGTTTGGCCGTGGCGAGGAAACGAATTTATGGCGAATAATGGGACACAGGAAGTGTGTTATAACTTCTGCATACATTAACTGATCTTGATGAAACTTCAGCAGTGTGTTCGTTGTAAGAGGCCGATCACAAGGATGTGACTATTGTGAGTCAAAGTTATAGCGCCACCAACTGGCAGCAGGAAGTGTGTCACTTTCAAAATGCTTTGAAATCACTCTCTTATTTTTACCCGATTTGCTTCAAACTTTATGTGTATAATGTAGACACACGGCAGATGTAGACCTGTGAAAGGATTATTGATATCTTAGATACTGTTGCCATGGCAACGCATCAAACTTTATTATTCTTTTTTGATGCTTTTGAGACTCTTAACATACTTGAAATTGCATGAAACTCAACAGACACATCACACTTATTAGCCTGTAGACATGTGCAAAGTTTCAAAAACGGGCGTGGTGGAATGGCTCAGTAGCGCCACCTTTAGTCAAAAATGGGGCCTTAGTTTTGCCTAGAATCACCAAAATCGGTATGTATATTGTTCTCATCGAGCCGGACAACTTTCTAATTTACACTTAATAGCTCAAAGCAACAGAAAGTCAGATATTTTGGTTTGAATGTGATTTTTTTGGAGAATTTTCTCTCTCTCTCTGTCTCTGAGTGTGTGAGGGGTGGGGGTGATTTGTCAGTTGAGTGAGATTTTACTTTTTCAATTGTTTTTCAAGGTTTCTGGGGCTTTTGGGTCCCTAAACGTGCTTGAAAACTCTTGAAACTTTGCACACAGGTCAGAACCCGCGGCCATCAGGGCGGGGCTGAATCTGGTAGCCGGGCGTGGCAGGGGGGCTCGACAGCGCCCCCTTGAACGGGGTTCTAAAACTTGGTCCATATATCAAACACACTTGCATGAATTAATTTGAAACTCGGTACACATATAGATCTCATTGGGCCGAACAACTTTCGTGCTCTAAGTTTTACGCCAGCCCAATAGGAAGTCGGCTATTTAGGGTTGTTTGGAAACGCTTGCTGTGGAATTTAATGTACTCCTCCTAGGAAATACATCGATTCGCCTCCAAACTCGGTCAGCGTGAAGTCAAGGCATTGAGGATGCTAAATTGCGGACGGATTTTTGATATCTTGAACGGTTTGGCCGTGGCGAGGAAATGAATTTATGGCGAGAAAAGAGAGACACGAAGTGTTATAACTTCTGCATACATTAACTGATCTTGATGAAACTTCAGCAGTGTGTTTGTGATAAGAGGCCGATCAGATGGATGTAACTATTGTGAGTCAAAGTTATAGCGCCACCAACTGGCAGCAGGAAGTGTGTCACTTTCAACATGCTTTTGACAAAAGTGGGGGGGTTAGTTTTACCAACAGTTACAAACATGAGTATATATATTGGTCTCACCGAGCCGGACAACTTTCTAATTAACAGTCATTAGCTCAGAGCAAAAGAAAGTCAGATATTTTGGTTTGAATGTGGATTTTTGGGATATTTCAGACTCTGAGTTTTTAGCTACTCTTCCAAACTTTTTTTCACACCAAACTTTTTCAAAATGATGAAAATACATTAAAGATGCTAAATTGTGAACGGATATTAAACATCTCAAATGGTTTTGCTATAGTGAGGGACTGAAGTAATGTACAAAAATTAAACACTAAAAGCCTCATCTTCTAAAAATTTAATTATACACCATTTATTTCTATAAAAGTATACAAATATCACAACCAAACTCATTTTATTCTTTTTTTTAATTTAATAATTATTTATAAGTTTAAAAATAGTAATTGTACCATTTAGTCTCATAAAAGTCAAGTCATTCATAGGGCTATACTGCCCTCTTGTGTTCAAAATCAGGTAAGCCTATTGTATTTACATAAAAATATACTAGGTATGTGACGGTGAGAATATTTTACCACCGGTTAATCGACGTGTGACACCGCTGGGGGCTTTTGAATCGCAAACTTAAAAACGAAAGTAAAATATTTTCGTCCGCACTGACATTGATAGTGGTTGATAATAATAATAATAATTTGTTACATTTATATAGCGCTTTTTCTGAGACCTCAAAGCGCTTTACATAGATGGGGGGAATCTCCTCAACCACCACCAATGTGCAGCATCCACTTGGATGATGCGACGGCAGCCATATTGCGCCAGAACGCCCACCACACACCAGCTTACTGGTGGAGAGGAGACAGTGATGAAGCCAATCAGTATATCAGTACATGGGGATGATTAGGAGGCCATGATGGATAGAGGCCAAGGGGCAAATTTGGCCAGGATGCCGGGGTTACACCCCAACTCTTTTTCGAAGGACATCCTGGAATTTTTAATGACCACAGAGAGTCAGGACCTCGGTTTAACGTCTAATCCGAAGGACGGTGCTCTTTTGGCAGTATAGTGTCCCCGTCACTACACTGGGGCATTAGGACTCACACAGACCACAGGGTGAGCGATTGAGCGGGCGTTTCAAATGAATTCCTATGGAAGTAGGAATAAACTGAAAAACGTCCACTTTGTTCTGCTCGTTCCTTGTCGTGGATGCGCACCATGAATGCCCGTGCAGCCATGAGCATTTTAGTTTAATTTTAAAATTAGCGCCTTTCGGGGGGTGGATTGCTTGAAATTATTTTACAAAAGCACAATGTTGTGTCTTATTGCGACAGTACACAAATATAAGTTAACACTTTGCAGTTTGAATGTGCTCCTGTATAATGACGTATGTTTTTATGTGTCCACTGTTCCATCGCGCCCACGCCACACACACACACACACATTCCAGCATTGCAATCTTGACATCGCAGCCTGTTCATTATAGCCGTGTATATATATATTATAAATATATATATATATATATATATATATATATATATAAATATAGCTGCGAGCAGCGATGAAGGGCCAAAGCCGGCGGTACCGCGACCCCGGTGCCTTTAGGTAAAGGCACCGGGGTTGCGGTGCCATCGGCTTGGGCCCGTAATCGCTGCTCGCAGCTATATTTATTATTATTATTATTATTTTGTCAACCTTTCGGGCACTTTTGGGGCCCTTAACATGCTCGAAAACTCTTGAAATTTTGCACACAGGTCAGAACCCGCGGCCATCAGGGCCGGGCTGAAGCTGGTACCCGGGCGTGGCAGGGGGCCTCGACAGCGCCCCCTGGAACGGGATCCGAACACTTGTCCATAAATCAGACACGCTTGCATGTAATAATATGAAACCCGGTACACATATAGACCTCATCGGTCCGAACAACTTTCGTGCTCTAAGTTTTACGCCAGCCCAACAGGAAGTCGTCTATTTAGCGTTGTTTGTAAACGCATGCTGTGGAATTTAATGTACTCCTCCTAGGGAATTCATCAATTCGCCTCCAAACTCGGTGTGCATGAAGTCAAGACATTGAGGATGCTAAATTGCGGACGGATTTTTGATATCTCGAACGGTTTGGCCATGGCAAGGAAACGAATTTATGGCGAAAAAAAGAAACAGGAAGTGTGTTATAACTTCTGCATACATTAACTGATCTTGATGAAACTTCAGCAGTGTGTTCGTTGTAAGAGGCCGATCGCACAGATGTGACTATTGTGAGTCAAAGTTATAGCGCCACCAACAGGCAGCAGGAAGTACATCACTATTAAAATGCTTTGAAATCACTGTCTTATTTTTACCAGATTTGCTTCAAACTTTATGTGTACAATGTAGACACACGGCAGATGTAAACCTGTGAAAGGATTATTGATATCTTAGATACTGTTGCCGTGGCAACGCATCAAACTTTAATATTCTTTTTTTATGCTTTTGAGACTCTTAACATACTTGAATTTGCATGAAACTCGACAGACACATCACATTTATTAGCCCGTAGACATGTGCAAAGTTTCAGAAACGGGCGTGGTGAGGGGCTCAGTAGCGCCACCTTTAGTCATAAGTGGGGGGGTTAGTTTTATCAACAGCAACAAAACTTGGTATGTGTATTGTTCTCATCAAGACGGACAACTTTCTAATTTACATGATCTATCTCTGACCAACAGGAAGAGAGATATTTTGGTTTGAATGTGGATTTTCTGAAGAATTTTCTCTCCCTCTCTCTGTGTCTCTGTGTGTGTGAGGGGAGGGGGGATTTGACTATTGCTTTTATATTGTTAATCAAGGTTTCAGGGGCTTTTGGGGTCCTTAACGTGCTCAAAAACTCTTGAAACTTTGCACACAAGTCAGAACCCCCTGCCATCAGGGACGGGCTGAAGCTGGTACCCGGGCGTGGCAGGGGGGCTCAACAGCGCCCCCTTGAACGGTGTCCCAAAACTTGGTCCATAGATCAAACACGCTTGCATGAATTAATATGAAACTCGGTACACATATATATCTCATCGGGCCGAACAACTTTCCCCCGGTCAAGTTTTACGCCAGACCAACAGGAAGTCAGCTATTATGGGTTGTTTGGAAACGCATGCTGTGGAATTTGATGTACTCCTCCTAGGAAATTCATCCATTCGCCTCCAAACTCGGTGTGCATGAAGTCAAGACATTGAGGATGCTAAATTGTGGACGGATTTTTGATATCTCGAACGGTTTGGCCGTGGCAAGGAAACGAATTTATGGCGAATAATTCAAACAGGAAGTGTGTTATAACATCTGCATACATTAACTGATCTTGATGAAACTTCAGCAGTGTGTTCGTTGTAAGAGGCCGATCACATGGATGTGACATTTGTGAGTCAAAGTTATAGCGCCACCAACTGGCAACAGGAAGTGTGTCACTTTCATAATGCTTTGAAATCACCCTCTTATTTTTACCCGATTTGCTTAAAACTTTATGTGTATAATGTAGACACACGGCAGATGTAGACCTGTGAAAGGATTATTGATATCTTAGATACTGTTGCCGTGGCAACGCATTAAACTTTAATATTCTTTTCGGATGCTTTTGAGACTCTTCACATGTTTGAAAATGCATGAAACTCGACAGACACATCACATTTATTATCCAGTAGACATGTGCAAAGTTTCAGAAACGGGCGTGGTGAAATGGCTCAGTAGCGCCACCTTTAGTCAAAAATGGGGGCTTAGTTTTTCCTAGAATCACAAAACTTGGTAGGTGTATTGTTCTCATCAAGCCGGACAACTTTCTAATTGACAGTTATTAGCTATGACCAACAGGGTGTCGGATATTTTGGTCTGAATATGGATTTTTTGCTAAATCAGCCTCTGAGTTTTTAGTTGCTCCTCCTAAAAGGTTTATTTTATTCTCACCAAACTTTTTCAACATGATTAAAATATATTAATGATGCAAAATTGTAAACGGATATTGAATATCTCAAACGGTTTTGCTATGGCGAGGGATTAAATTTATGTCAAAAAGGAAGCAGGAAACATCTCAACATAACTTCTAAAAATGTAATTATACACCATTTATTTTTATGTAAAATGATACAAATATTAGAACTAAACCCATTTTATTCTGTTTTTGCAATTCAAGGAGTATGAAAAAGTTAAAAACAGGCTATTTAGTGCTATTTGGTTCAACAAAAAAATCAAACATAGGGCTATACTGCCCTCTTGTGTCCAAAAGGATATTAAAATAGTATATAAAACGTTTTACTAGGTAGGCCTATTGTATTTAAATATAAATTTATTAGGTATATGACTGTGAGGATATTTTCCCATCGGTTAATCGACGTGTGACACGAGCGGCTGCTTTTAAATCGCTAATATAAAAGTGAAAGTAAAAAACGGAGGTCCGCACGGACATTGATAATGGTGCACGTTGGAAAAAATGATACTTTTAAACATAACACTAAACCGCCATCAGGTGTCACCAGGCGACCATCTTAATGAGCGAGTCATTGATTCATTCGTTCAAACGATTCGTTCGAATGACTGAGTCATTCATGATTGAGACAGATGTTTATGGATTGACCATTGAATCTTTGAGTCAACCGATTCGTTTCAAAATGCTGAATCATTAAGTAATGAGAAAACAAGTTGCTGTGAGATGCACGATGGTTCTGCTGATCTTTGTTTAACTATTTTTGCTGCTGAAACAGAACAAAAACAGTCAATATTGCATCTAAAATGTAAGTGACTTAATTGTAACTGTTTATTAACCTGTTGTATGAAATCAATGTCACAGTTTCAATTGTGATTGTATTCAGGAAATAGTTGCCTACTCGTCAAATGAGGTTGCTTAACTCTTATCATATGTTAGAAAATATATAAAAAACTCCATATTTGTAATTTTTATAGTCAGTATGTTGTTAACTGCGTTGCGTTTTTGTGTGCTGCGCTCATTTGTTTACAATTCTCCTGGAGAAGCTGCATGAGCCTCAGCAGGGCAACCTTGTTACCATTGATCAGTAATACATTTATTATGAACTGCTGATTGCAACTTAAAATGAATGTAATGAAATTAGAATAATCTCTCGTTTTAGTGATTCCCAAGTTATTTTTTTGTTATTGACGTTCTAATCAGGCTATACTCTGGTCGGGCAAGTAAAATTCTCTTTCAGGTAGGCCTATTGTATTTATATATAAATATATTAGGAATGTGACTGTGATAAAATTTTCCCACCAGTTAATCGACGTGTGACACCGCTGAGGGCTTTTAAATCGCTAACTTAAAAGCGAAAGTAAAATACAGACGTCCGCACAGACATTGATAATGGTGCGGAGTAGAGCGAGCATTTTCAATGTATGCCTATGGAAGTAGGAATGAACTTAAACATTTTATTTATGTTTTTATGTGTCCACTGTTCAACCGCAACCGCGTCACACACACACACATTCCAGAATTGCAATCTTGACATCGCAGCCTGTTCATTATAGCCCTAATACAATATAATAATAAAAATAGTCAACCTAACATATACGAATTACACTGCTCTGTTTAAATAGTCAGTAGTACAATTTGTACCATTCACAGTAAGCAGAGCTCCACTGTGATGTTTCCAAGCACATTTTTGCGCGTGTGAAGAGGATGATTTTTTCTATCGATATTGGAACATGAGTGAAGTACAAAGCCTATAATAAAGAACAGTTTAGCATCCAAACGCATCGCAAATATTGAAATTTTTTATTCTAATGAGAGAGTTACGTGAGACCAACACTGCTTACTTTCGTTTTTATTTTTACATTAAATTTAAAAGATTTGTTGTGGAATATTTTGAGTGTATCATAAAATCAGAATAAGGTAAGACAAGTAATATTTTCTGTCTTATATATATATGTGTGTGTGTGTGTGTGTGTAAATATACATATATATATATATATATAGACATAGATAGATAGAAAGATATATATATATATAAATATAGCTGCGAGCAGCGATGGAGGGCCAAAGCCGGCGGCACCGCCATCCCTGGTGCCTTTAGGTTACTAAAGGCACTGGGGTTGCGGTGCCACCGGCTTGGGCCCGTAATCGCTGCTCGCAGCTATATTTATTATTATTATTATTATTATTATTATTATTATTATTTTGTCAACCTTTCGGCCACTTTTGGGGCCCTTAACATGCTCGAAAACTCTTGAAATTTTGCACACAGGTCAGAACCCGCGGCCATCAGGGCCGGACTGAAGCTGGTACCCGGGCGTGGCAGGGGGGCTCGACAGCGCCCCCTGGAACGGGATCCGAACACTTGTCCATAAATCAGACACGCTTGCATGTAATAATATGAAAGCAGGAAGTACATCACTATTAAAATGCTTTGAAATCACTGTCTTATTTTTACCAGATTTGCTTCAAACTTTATGTGTACAATGTAGACACACGGCAGATGTAGACCTGTGAAAGGATTATTGATATCTTAGATACTGTTGCCGTGGCAACGCATCAAACTTTAATATTCTTTTTTTATGCTTTTGAGACTCTTAACATACTTGAAATTGCATGAAACTCGACAGACACATCACATTTATTATCCAGTAGACATGTGCAAAGTTTCAGAAACGGGCGTGGTGAGGGGCTCAGTAGCGCCACCTTTAGTCATAAGTGGGGGGGTTAGTTTTATCAACAGCAACAAAACTTGGTATGTGTATTGTTCTCATCAAGACGGACAACTTTCTAATTTACATGAACCATCTCCGACCAACAGGAAGAGAGATATTTTGGTTTGAATGTGGATTTTCTGAAGAATTTTCTCTCCCTCTCTCTGTGTCTGTGTGTGTGTGAGGGGAGGGGGGATTTGACTATTGCTTTTATATTGTTAATCAAGGTTTCAGGGGCTTTTGGGGTCCTTAACGTGCTCAAAAACTCTTGAAACTTTGCACACAGGTCAGAACCCACGGCCATCAGGGCCGGGCTGAAGCTGGTACCCGGGCGTGGTAGGGGGGCTCAACAGCACCCCCTTGAACGGGGTTCTAAAACTTGATCCATATATCAAACACGCTCGCATGAATTAATATGAAACTCGGTACACATATAGATCTCATCGGGCCGAACAACTTTACCCCAGTCAAGTTTTACGCCAGCCCAACAGGAAGTCGGCTATTATGGGTTGTTTGGAAAACGCTTGCTGTGGAATGTGAAATACTCCTCCTAGAAAATTCACCGTGTCCCCTTCAAACTCGGTGTGCATGTAGTCAAGACTTTGAGGATGCTAAATTGCGGACAGATTTTTGATATCTCGAACGGTTTGGCTGTGGCGAGGAATCGAATTTATCGCGAGAAAAGTGAAACACGGAAGTGGAATAACTTCTGCATACATTAACTGATCTTGATGAAACTTCAGCAGTGTGTTCGTGGTAAGAGGCCGATCAGATGGATGTAGCTATTGTGAGTCAAAGTTATAGCGCCACCAACTGGCAGCAGGAAGTGTGTCACTTTCAACATGCTTTTGACAAAAGTGGGGGGGTTAGTTTTAACTACAGTAAAGCAAAAATAGTTTGTATATTGTTCTCATCAAGCCGGACAACTTTCTAATTTACATTCAATAGCTCTGGCCATCAGGAAGTCAGATATTTTGGTCTGAATGTGATTTTTTTTTGCAAAATCAGCCTCTGAATTTTTAGCCACTCCTCTTAAACTATTTATTTTATTCGTACCAAACTTTTTCAAAATGATGAAACTACATTAAATATGCTAAATTGTGAATGGATAATAAATATCTCAAACGGTTTTGCTATGGCGAGGGATTAAATAATGTCCAAAAAGGAAACACTAAAAATCTTCTAAAAATGTAATTATATACCATTTATTTCTATATAAAAGTATACAAATATCACAACTAAACCCATTTTATTCTGTTTTTGCAATTCAAGAAGAATGAAAAAGTTAAAACAGGCTATTTAGTGCTATTTTGGTTCAACAAAAAAAGCAAACATAGGGCTATACTGCCCTCTTGTGTCCAAAAGGACATCAAAATAGTATATAAAACTTTTTACCAGGTAGGCCAATATTGTATTTAAATATACATGTATTAGGTATGTGTCTGAGGATATTTTCCCACCGGTTAATCGACGTGTGACACGAGTGGGTGCTTTTAAATCGCTAATATATGGTTCTGCCGTGATCTTTGTTTAACTATTTTCGCTGCTGAAACAGAACAAAAACAGTCAACATTGCATCTAAAATGTAAGTGACTTAATTGTAACTGTTTATTAACCTGTTGTATGAAATCTAGTGGTGGGAGAAAAAATGTATTCTTAGATGCATCGCGATGCGGACGTGGACGATTCTGAATCGATTCACAAATGTCAAAAAATCGATTCTCTAAAAAAATATTTTTCTAATAACGTAATATTGACGGAAGGCAAAAGGCGGAACTCTAAGCGGACGTGCGTGCAGTCTGTGGCGCGCACATAACAGAGAAGTTTCTTCTGCTCACCAAGGCTGCATTTATTTGATTAAAAATACAAACAAAAACAGTAATATTGTAAAATATTATTCCAATTTAAAACAGCTGCTTTCTATTTTAATATATTTTAAACTGTTATTTATTCCTGTGATCAAAGCTGAGTTTTCAGCATCATTACTCCAGTCGTCACTGTCACATGATCCTTCAGAAATTATTCTAATATGATGATTGATGCTCAATAAACATTCATTATTATTTTAAATGTCGAAAACAGTTGTGTACAGTCTTTGATGAATAGAAAGTTCAAAAGAACAGCATTTATCTGAAATCTAAAGCTTTTGTAACGTTAAACACTACCGCTCAAAAGTTTTGGGTTAGTAATAATTAAAATTTTATTTTTTGGGGAAATAAATAAAATAAATCAGTACTTTTATTTATGAAGGATGAGTTAAACTGATCAACAGTTACAGTAAAGACATTTATAATGTTAAAAATATATATATTTGAAATATATGCTGTTCTTTTGAACTTTACATTCATCAAAGCATTTTGAAAAAAAAAATCTGTACACAACTGTTTTCAACATTGAAAATAATAATGAATATTTATTGAGCATCAATCATCATATTAGTATGATTTCTGAAGGATCATGTGACACTGAAGACTGGAGTAATGATGCTGAAAACTCAACTTTGATCACAGAAATGAATTACTATGTAAAATATTTAAAAATTGAAAACAGCTGTTTTAAATTGGAATAATATTTCACAATATTACTGTTTTTGTTTGTATTTTTAATCAATAAATGCAGCCTTGGTGAGCAGAAGAGACTTCTCCTAAAAACATTAAAAATCTTACTGACCCCAAACTTTTGAATAATATATATATATATATACATATATATGTATGTGTGTGTATGTATGTATGTATATATATATATATATATATATATATATATATATATATATAAATATAGCTGCGAGCAGCGATGGAGGGCCCAAGCCGGCGGTACCGCCACCCCGGTGCCTTTAGGTAACTAAAGGCACCGGGGTTGCGGTGCCACCGGCTTGGGCCCGTAATCGCTGCTCGCAGCTATATTTATTATTATTAGGGCCCAAGCCCTGAAAGGGCGAAGAGCCCTATTGTTTCCGGTAGGATTATTTATTAGGGCCCAAGCCCTGAAAGGGCGGAGGCCCTATTGTTTTCGTAAGGATTATTTTTTTTTTTTTTCTTCATTATTTTTTTTTTTTGCCTTTTTGCCACTTTTGGGGCCCTTAACATGCTCAAAAACTCTTGAAATTTTGCACACACGTCAGAACCCGCGGCCATCAGGGCCGGGCTGAAGCTGGTACCGGGGCGTGGCAGGGGGGCTCGACAGCGCCCCCTGGAATGGGGTCCGAAAACTTGGTCCATAAATCAAACACGCTTGCATGTAATAATATGAAACTCAGTACACATATAGATCTCATCGGGCCGAACAACTTTCGTGCTCTAAGTTTTACAAAAGCCCAACAGGAAGTCGGTTATTATACGTTGTTTGGAAAACGCATACAATGGAATGTGAAATACTCCTCCTAGGGATTTCATCCGATCGCCACCAAACTCGGTGAGAATAAAGTCAAGACATTGAGGATGAATTCTTGCGAACGGATTTTTGATATCTCAAACGGTTTGGCCGTGGCGAGGAAACAAATTTATGGCGAATAATGGGACACAGGAAGTGTGTTATAACTTCTGCATACATTAACTGATCTTGATGAAACTTCAGCAGTGTGTTTGTTGTAAGAGGCCGATCACATGGATGTGACTATTGTGAGTCAAAGTTATAGCGCCACCAACTTGCAGCAGGAAGTGTGTCACTTTCAAAATTCTTTGAATTCACCCTCTTAATTTTACCCGATTTGCTTCAAACTTTATGTGTATAATGTAGACACACGGCAGATGTAGACCTGTGAAAGAATTATTGATATCTTAGATACTGTTGCCGTGGCAACGCATCAAACTTTAATATTCTTTTCGGATGCGTTTGAGACTCTTAGCATGCTTGAAATTGGATGAAACTCGACAGATACATCACATTTATTAGCCAGTAGACATGTGAAAAGTTTCAGAAACGGGCGTGGCAGGGGGGCTCAACAGCGCCCCCTTGAACGGGGTCTGAAAACTTGGTCCATATATCAAACACGCTTGCATGAATTAATATGAAACTCGGTACACATATAGATCTCATCGGGCCGAACAACTTTCCCTCTGTCAAGTTTCACGCCAGCCCAACAGGAAGTCGGCTATTATGGGTTGTTTGGAAAACGCTTGCTGTGGAATGTGAACTACTCCTCCTAGAAAATTCATCCCATCCCCACCAAACTCGGTGTGCATGAAGTCAAGACATTGAGGATGCTAAATTGCGGACGGATTTTTGATATCTCAAACGGTTTGGCCGTGGCAAGGAAACGAATTTATGGCGAATAAGGGACACAGGAAGTGTGTTATAACTTCAGCATACATTATCTGATCTTGATGAAACTTCAGCAGTGTGTTCGTTGTAAGAGGCCGAACACAAGGATGTGACTATTGTGAGTCAAAGTTATAGCGCCACCAACTGGCAGCAGGAAGTGTGTCACTTTCAAAATGCTTTGAAATCACCCTCTTATTTTTACCCGATTTGCTTCAAACTTTATGTGTATAATGTAAACACACGGCAGATGTAGACCTGTGAAAGGATTTTTGATATCTTTAATACTGTTGTCGTGGCAACGCATCAAACTTTAATATTGTTTTTTGATGCTTTTGAGACTCTTAACATACTTGAAATTGAATGAAACTCGACAGACACATCACACTTATTAGCCCGTAGACTTGTGCAAAGTTTCAGAAACGGGCGTGGTGAGGGGCTCAGTAGCGCCACCTTTAGTCATAAATGGGGGGGGGTTAGTTTTATCAACAGCAACAAAACTTGGTATGTGTATTGTTCTCATCAAGACGGACAACTTTCTAATTTACATTAACGATCTCTGACCAACAGGAAAAGAGATATTTTGGTTTGAATGTGGATTTTCTGAAGAATTTTCTCTCCCTCTCTCTGTGTCTCTGTGTGTGTGAGGGGAGGGGGGGATTTGACTATTGCTTTTATATTGTTAATCAAGGTTTCAGGGGCTTTTGGGGTCCTTAACGTGCTCAAAAACTCTTGAAACTTTACACACAGGTCAGAACCCACGGCCATCAGTGCCGGGCTGAAGCTGGTACCCGGGCGTGGCAGGGGGCTCAACAGCGCCCCCTTGAACACGGTCTGAAAACTTGGTCCATATGTCAAACACACTTGCATGAATTAATATGAAACTCGGTACACATATAGATCTCATCGGGCCGAACAACTTCCGCAGTCTAAGTTATTAGCTCCGCCCAACAGGAAGTCAGCTATTATGGGTTGTTTGGAAAACGCTTGCTGTGGAATGTGAACTACTCCTCCTAGAGAATTCATCCAATCGCCACCAAACTCGGTGTGCATGAAGTCAAGACATTGAGGATGCTAAATTGCGGACGGATTTTTGATATCTCGAACGGTTTGGCCGTGGCGAGGAAACAAATTTATGGCGAGAAAAGAGAAACACGAAGTGTTATAACTTCTGCATACATTAACTGATCTTGATGAAACTTCAGCAGTGTGTTCATGGTAAGAGGCCGGTCAGATGGATGTAACTATTGTGAGTCAAAGTTATAGCGCCACCAACTGGTAGCAGGAAGTGTGTCACTTTCAAAATGCTTTTATCAAAAGTGGGGGGGTTACTTTTACCCACAGTTACAAAAATCAGTACGCATATTGGTCTCATCGAGCCGGACAACTTTCTAATTTACAGTCATTAGCTCCGAGCAACAGGAAGTCAGATATTTTGGTTTGAATGTGGATTTTTTGGATATGTCAGACTCTGAGTTTTTAGTTACTCCTCCTAAGTGGTTTATTTTATTCACACCAAACTTTTTCAACATGATAAAAAATACATTCAAGATTATATATATATATATATATATATATATATATATATATATATATAAATATAGCTGCGAGCAGCGATGAAGGGCCAAAGCCGGCGGCACCGCCACCCCGGTGCCTTTAGGTAACTAAAGGCATCGGGGTTGCGGTGCCACCGGCTTGGGCCCGTAATCGCTGCTCGCAGCTATATTTATTATTATTATTATTATTTTGTCAACCTTTTGGGCACTTTTGGGGCCCTTAACATGCTCAAAAACTCTTGAAATTTTGCACACACATCAGAACCTGCGGCCATCAGGGCCGGACTGAAGCTGGTACCCGGGCGTGGCACGGGGGCTCGACAGCGCCCCCTGGAATGGTGTCCGAAAACTTGGTCTATAAATCAAACACGCTTGTATATAATAATATGAAACTCAGTACACATATAGATCTCATCGGGCCGAACAACTTTCGTGCTCTAAGTTTTACACCAGCCCAACAGGAAGTCAACTATTATGGGTTGTTTGAAAAACGCATCCTCTGGAATTTGAAATACTCCTCCTAGAATATTCGTCCAATCACAACCAAACTCGGTGTGCATGAAGTCAAGACATTGAGGATGCTAAATTGCGGACGGATTTTTGATATCTCGAACGGTTTGGCCGTGGCGAGGAAACGAATTTATGGCGATTAATGGGACACAGGAAGTGTGTTATAACTTCTGCATACATTAACTGATCTTGATGAAACTTTCGCAGTGTGTTTGTTGTAAGAGGCCGATCACAAGGATGTGACTACTTTGAGTCAAAGTTATAGCGCCACCAACTGGCAGCAGGAAGTGTGTCACTTTCAAAATGCTTTGAAGTCACCCTCTTAATTTTACACGATTTGCTTCAAACTTTATGTGTATAATGTAAACACACGGCAGATGTAGACCTGTGAAAGGATTATTGATATCTTAGATACAGTTGCCGTGGCAACGCATCAAATTTTAATATTCTTTTCGGATGCGTTTGAGACTCTTAACATGCTTGAAATTGGATGAAACTCGACAGACACATAACACTTATTAGCCAGTAGACATGTGAAAAGTTTCAGAAATGGGCGTGGCAGGGGGGCTCAACAGCGCCCTCTTGAACAGGGTCTGAAAACTTGGTCCATATATCAAACACGCTTGCATGAATTAATATGAAACTCGGTACACATATAGATTTCATGGGGCCGAACAACTTTCCCTCTGTCAAGTTTCACGCCAGCCCAACAGGAAGTCGGCTATTATGGGTTGTTTGGAAAACGCTTGCTGTGGAATGTGATGTACTCCTCCTAGAGAATTCATTCAATCACCTCCAAACTCAGTCAGCATGAAGTCAAGACATTGAGGATGCTAAATTGCGAACGGATTTTTGATATCTCGAACGGTTTGGCTGTGGCGAGGAATCAAATTTATGGCGAGAAAAGAGAAACACGAAGTGGAATAACTTCTGCATACATTAACTGATCTTGATGAAACTTCAGCAGTGTGTTCGTGGTAAGAGGCCGATCAGATGGATGTAGCTATTGTGAGTCAAAGTTATAGCGCCACCAACTGGCAGCAGGAAGTGTGTCACTTTCAACATGCTTTTGACAAAAGTGGGGGGGTTAGTTTTAACTACAGTAAAGAAAAAATAGTTTGTATATTGTTCTCATCAAGCCGGACAACTTTCTAATTTACATTCAATAGCTCTGGCCATCAGGAAGTCAGATATTTTGGTCTGAATGTGATTTTTTTTGCTAAATCAGCCTCTGAATTTTTAGCCACTCCTCTTAAACTATTTATTTTATTCGTACCAAACTTTTTCAACATGATGAAACTACATTAAATATGCTAAATTGTGAATGGATAATAAATATCTTAAACGGTTTTGCTATGGCGAGGGATTAAAGTAATGTCCAAAAAGGAAACACTAAAAATCTTCTAAAAATGTAATTATATACCATTTATTTCTATATAAAAGTATACAAATATCGAACTAAACCCATTTTATTCTGTTTTTGCAATTCAAGAAGAATGAAAAAGTTAAAACAGGCTATTTAGTGCTATTTGGTTCAACAAAAAAGCAAACATAGGGCTATACTGCCCTCTTGTGTCCAAAAGGACATCAAAATAGTATATAAAACTTTTTACCAGGTAGGCCAATATTGTATTTAAATATACATTTATTAGGTATGTGTCTGAGGATATTTTCCCACCGGTTAATCGACGTGTGACACGAGTGGGTGCTTTTAAATCGCTAATATAATAGTGAAAGAAAAATAATGATAATGTTGCACACACAAATCACACACATGTGGGAAAGAATAAACAACACTAAACCGCCATTAGGTGTCGCCAGGCATCCATCTTAATAAGCGAGTCATTGATTCATTCGTTCAAACGATTCGTTCGAATGAGTCGATCATGATTAAGACAGATGTTTATGGATTGATCATTCAATCTTTGAGTCAACCGATTCGTTAAAAATGCTGAATCGTTCAGTTATGAGAAAACACGTGATAAGTGATGGTTCTGCCGTGATCTTTGTTTAACTATTTTCGCTGCTGAAACAGAACAAAAACAGTCAACATTGCATCTAAAATGTAAGTGACTTAATTGTAACTGTTTATTTGTATGAAATCTAGGGGTGGGAGAAAAAAATTATTCTTAGATGCATCGCGATGCGGACGTGGACGATTCTGAATCGATTCACAAATGTCAAAAAATCGATTCTCTAAAAAAATATTTTTCTAATAACGTAATATTGACGGAAGGCAAAAGGCGGAACTCTAAGCGGACGTGCGTGCAGTCTGTGGCGCGCACATAACAGAGAAGTTTCTTCTGCTCACCAAGGCTGCATATTTGATTAAAAATACAAACAAAAACAGTAATATTGTAAAATATTATTCCAATTTAAAACAGCTGCTTTCTATTTTAATATATTTTAAACTGTTATTTATTCCTGTGATCAAAGCTGAGTTTTCAGCATCATTACTCCTGTCGTCACTGTCACATGATCCTTCAGAAATTATTCTAACATGATGATTGATACTCAAGAAACATTCATTATTATTTTAAATGTCGAAAACAGTTGTGTACAGTCTTTGATGAATAGAAAGTTCAAAAGAACAGCATTTATCTGAAATCTAAAGCTTTTGTAACGTTAAACACTACCGCTCAAAAGTTTTGGGTTAGTAATAATTAAAATTTTATTTTTGGGGTAAATAAATAAAATAAATCAGTACTTTTATTTATGAAGGATGAGTTAAACTGATCAACAGTTACAGTAAAGACATTTATAATGTTAAAAATATATATATTTGAAATATATGCTGTTCTTTTGAACTAACATTCATCAAAGCATTTTGAAAAAAAAAATCTGTACACAACTGTTTTCAACATTGAAAATAATAATGAATATTTATTGAGCATCAATCATCATATTAGTATGATTTCTGAAGGATCATGTGACACTGAAGACTGGAGTAATGATGCTGAAAACTCAACTTTGATCACAGAAATGAATTACTATGTAAAATATTTAAAAATTGAAAACAGCTGTTTTAAATTGGAATAATATTTCACAATATTACTGTTTTTGTTTGTATTTTTAATCAATAAATGCAGCCTTGGTGAGCAGAAGAGACTTCTCCTAAAAACATTAAAAATCTTACTGACCCCAAACTTTTGAACAATAATATATATATATATATATATATATATATATATATATTTACATATATATGTATGTGTGTGCATGTATGTATATATATATATATATATATATATATATATATATATATATATATATATATATATATATATAAATATAGCTGCGAGCAGCGATGGAGGGCCCAAGCCGGCGGTACCGCCACCCCGGTGCCTTTAGGTAACTAAAGGCACCGGGGTTGCGGTGCCACCGGCTTGGGCCCGTAATCGCTGCTCGCAGCTATATTTATTATTATTATTATTATTTTGTCAACCTTTTGGGCACTTTTGGGGCCCTTAACATGCTCAAAAACTCTTGAAATTTTGCACACACATCAGAACCTGCGGCCATCAGGGCCGGACTGAAGCTGGTACCCGGGCGTGGCACGGGGGCTCGACAGCGCCCCCTGGAATGGTGTCCGAAAACTTGGTCTATAAATCAAACACGCTTGCATATAATAATATGAAACTCAGTACACATATAGATCTCATCGGGCCGAACAACTTTCGTGCTCTAAGTTTTACACCAGCCCAACAGGAAGTCAACTATTATGGGTTGTTTGAAAAACGCATCCTCTGGAATTTGAAATACTCCTCCTAGAATATTCGTCCAATCACAACCAAACTCGGTGTGCATGAAGTCAAGACATTGAGGATGCTAAATTGCGGACGGATTTTTGATATCTCGAACGGTTTGGCTGTGGCGAGGAAACGAATTTATGGCGATTAATGGGACACAGGAAGTGTGTTATAACTTCTGCATACATTAACTGATCTTGATGAAACTTTCGCAGTGTGTTTGTTGTAAGAGGCCGATCACAAGGATGTGACTATTGTGAGTCAAAGTTATAGCGCCACCAACTGGCAGCAGGAAGTGTGTCACTTTCAAAATGCTTTGAAGTCACCCTCTTAATTTTACACGATTTGCTTCAAACTTTATGTGTATAATGTAAACACACGGCAGATGTAGACCTGTGAAAGGATTATTGATATCTTAGATAATGTTGCCGTGGCAACGCATCAAATTTTAATATTCTTTTCGGATGCGTTTGAGACTCTTAACATGCTTGAAATTGGATGAAACTCGACAGACACATAACACTTATTAGCCAGTAGACATGTGAAAAGTTTCAGAAACGGGCGTGGCAGGGGGGCTCAACAGCGCCCTCTTGAACAGGGTCTGAAAACTTGGTCCATATATCAAACACGCTTGCATGAATTAATATGAAACTCGGTACACATATAGATTTCATGGGGCCGAACAACTTTCCCTCTGTCAAGTTTCACGCCAGCCCAACAGGAAGTCGGCTATTATGGGTTGTTTGGAAAACGCTTGCTGTGGAATGTGATGTACTCCTCCTAGAGAATTCATTCAATCACCTCCAAACTCAGTCAGCATGAAGTCAAGACATTGAGGATGCTAAATTGCGAACGGATTTTTGATATCTCGAACGGTTTGGCTGTGGCGAGGAATCGAATTTATGGCGAGAAAAGAGAAACACGAAGTGGAATAACTTCTGCATACATTAACTGATCTTGATGAAACTTCAGCAGTGTGTTCGTGGTAAGAGGCCGATCAGATCGATGTAGCTATTGTGAGTCAAAGTTATAGCGCCACCAACTGGCAGCAGGAAGTGTGTCACTTTCAACATGCTTTTGACAAAAGTGGGGGGGTTAGTTTTAACTACAGTAAAGAAAAAATAGTTTGTATATTGTTCTCATCAAGCCGGACAACTTTCTAATTTACATTCAATAGCTCTGGCCATCAGGAAGTCAGCTATTTTGGTCTGAATGTGATTTTTTTTGCTAAATCAGCCTCTGAACTTTTAGCCACTCCTCTTAAACTATTTATTTTATTCGTACCAAACTTTTTCAACATGATGAAACTACATTAAATATGCTAAATTGTGAATGGATAATAAATATCTTAAACAGTTTTGCTATGGCGAGGGATTAAAGTAATGTCCAAAAAGGAAACACTAAAAATCTTCTAAAAATGTAATTATATACCATTTATTTCTATATAAAAGTATACAAATATCGAACTAAACCCATTTTATTCTGTTTTTGCAATTCAAGAAGAATGAAAAAGTTAAAACAGGCTATTTAGTGCTATTTGGTTAAACAAAAAAGCAAACATAGGGCTATACTGCCCTCTTGTGTCCAAAAGGACATCAAAATAGTATATAAAACTTTTTACCAGGTAGGCCAATATTGTATTTAAATATACATTTATTAGGTATGTGTCTGAGGATATTTTCCCACCGGTTAATCGACGTGTGACACGAGTGGGTGCTTTTAAATCGCTAATATAATAGTGAAAGAAAAATAATGATAATGTTGCACACACAAATCACACACATGTGGGAAAGAATAAACAACACTAAACCGCCATTAGGTGTCGCCAGGCATCCATCTTAATAAGCGAGTCATTGATTCATTCGTTCAAACGATTCGTTCGAATGAGTCGATCATGATTAAGACAGATGTTTATGGATTGATCATTCAATCTTTGAGTCAACCGATTCGTTAAAAATGCTGAATCGTTCAGTTATGAGAAAACACGTGATAAGTGATGGTTCTGCCGTGATCTTTGTTTAACTATTTTCGCTGCTGAAACAGAACAAACACAGGCAACATTGCATCTAAAATGTAAGTGACTTAATTGTAACTGTTTATTTGTATGAAATCTAGGGGTGGGAGAAAAAAATTATTCTTAGATGCATCGCGATGCGGACGTGGACGATTCTGAATCGATTCACAAATGTCAAAAAATCGATTCTCTAAAAAAATATTTTTCTAATAACGTAATATTGACGGAAGGCAAAAGGCGGAACTCTAAGCGGACGTGCGTGCAGTCTGTGGCGCGCACATAACAGAGAAGTTTCTTCTGCTCACCAAGGCTGCATATATTTGATTAAAAATACAAACAAAAACAGTAATATTGTAAAATATTATTCCAATTTAAAACAGCTGCTTTCTATTTTAATATATTTTAAACTGTTATTTATTCCTGTGACCAAAGCTGAGTTTTCAGCATCATTACTCCAGTCGTCACTGTCACATGATCCTTCAGAAATTATTCTAATATGATGATTGATACTCAAGAAACATTCATTATTATTTTAAATGTCGAAAACAGTTGTGTACAGTCTTTGATGAATAGAAAGTTCAAAAGAACAGCATTTATCTGAAATCTAAAGCTTTTGTAACGTTAAACACTACCGCTCAAAAGTTTTGGGTTAGTAATAATTAAAATTTTATTTTTGGGGTAAATAAATAAAATAAATCAGTACTTTTATTTATGAAGGATGAGTTAAACTGATCAACAGTTACAGTAAAGACATTTATAATGTTAAAAATATATATATTTGAAATATATGCTGTTCTTTTGAACTAACATTCATCAAAGCATTTTGAAAAAAAAAAATCTGTACACAACTGTTTTCAACATTGAAAATAATAATGAATATTTATTGAGCATCAATCATCATATTAGTATGATTTCTGAAGGATCATGTGACACTGAAGACTGGAGTAATGATGCTGAAAACTCAACTTTGATCACAGAAATGAATTACTATGTAAAATATTTAAAAATTGAAAACAGCTGTTTTAAATTGGAATAATATTTCACAATATTACTGTTTTTGTTTGTATTTTTAATCAATAAATGCAGCCTTGGTGAGCAGAAGAGACTTCTCCTAAAAACATTAAAAATCTTACTGACCCCAAACTTTTGAACAATAATATATATATATATATATATATATATACATATATATGTATGTGTGTGTATGTATGTATGTATATGTATATATATATATATATATATATATATATATATATATATATATATATATATATATATATATATATATATATATATATATATATATATAAATATAGCTGCGAGCAGCGATGGAGGGCCCAAGCCGGCGGTACCGCCACCCCGGTGCCTTTAGGTAACTAAAGGCACCGGGGTTGCGGTGCCACCGGCTTGGGCCCGTAATCGCTGCTCGCAGCTATATTTATTATTATTATTATTATTTTGTCAACCTTTCGGGCACTTTTGGGGCCCTTAACATGCTCGAAAACTCTTGAAATTTTGCACACAGGTCAGAACCCGCGGCCATCAGGGCCGGGCTGAAGCTGGTACCCGGGCGTGGCAGGGGGCCTCGACAGCGCCCCCTGGAACGGGATCCGAACACTTGTCCATAAATCAGACACGCTTGCATGTAATAATATGAAACCCGGTACACATATAGACCTCATCGGGCCGAACAACTTTCGTGCTCTAAGTTTTACGCCAGCCCAACAGGAAGTCGACTATTTAGGGTTGTTTGGAAACGCATGCTGTGGAATTTAATGTACTTCTCCTAGGGAATTCATCGATTCGCCTCCAAACTCGTTGTGCATGAAGTCAAGACATTGAGGATGCTAAATTGCGGACGGATTTTTGATATCTCGAACGGTTTGGCCGTGGCGAGGAAACGAATTTATGGCGAAAAAAAGAAACAGCAAGTGTGTTATAACTTCTGCATACATTAACTGATCTTGATGAAACTTCAGCAGTGTGTTCGTTGTAAGAGGCCGATCGCACAGATGTGACTATTGTGAGTCAAAGTTATAGCGCCACCAACAGGCAGCAGGAAGTACATCACTATTAAAATGCTTTGAAATCACTGTCTTATTTTTACCAGATTTGCTTCAAACTTTATGTGTACAATGTAGACACACGGCAGATGTAAACCTGTGAAAAGATTATTGATATCTTAGATACTGTTGCCGTGGCAACGCATCAAACTTTAGTATTATTTTAATATTCTTTTTTGATGCTTTTGAGACTCTTAACATACTTGAAATTGCATGAAACTCGACAGACACATCACACTTACTAGCCAGTAGACATGTGCAAAGTTTCAGAAACGGGCGTGGTGAGGGGCTCAGTAGCGCCACCTTTAGTCAAAAATGGGGGCTTAATTTTTACATAGAGTCCCACAACTCTGTAAGTATATTGTTCTCATCAAGCCGGACAACTTTCTAATTGACACTCATTAGCTCAGAGCAACAGGAAGTCAGATATTTGGGTTTGAATGTGATTTTTTGTAGAATTTTCTCTCTCTCTCTCTCTCTTTCTCTGAGTGTGTGAGGGGTGGGAGGGATTTGTCAATGCATTTCAAGGTTTCAGGGGCTTTTGGGGCCCTTAAAGTGCTCAAAAACTCTTGAAACTTTGCGGACAGATCAGAACCCGCGGCCATCAGGGCCGGGCTGAAGCTGGTACCCGGGCGTGGCAGGGGGGCTCAACAGCGCCCCCTGGAATGGGCTCTGAACACTTGTCCATAAATCAAACACACTTGCATGTAAAAATATGAAACTCGGTACACATGTAGATCTCATCGGGCCGAACAACTTTCATGCTCTAAGTTTTACGCCAGCCCAACAGGAAGTCGGCTATTTAGGGTTGTTTGGAAACGCACGCTATGGAATTTAATGTACTCCTCCTAGAGAATGCATCCGTTCGCCAGCAAACTCGGTGAGCGTGAAGTCAAGGCATTGAGGATGCTAAATTGCGGACGGATTTTTGATATCTCGAACGGTTTGGCCGTGGCGAGGAAACGAATTTATGGCGAAAAAAAGAAACAGCAAGTGTGTTATAACTTCTGCATACATTAACTGATCTTGATGAAACTTCAGCAGTGTGTTCGTTGTAAGAGGCCGATCGCACAGATGTGACTATTGTGAGTCAAAGTTATAGCGCCACCAACAGGCAGCAGGAAGTACATCACTATTAAAATGCTTTGAAATCACTGTCTTATTTTTACCAGATTTGCTTCAAACTTTATGTGTACAATGTAGACACACGGCAGATGTAAACCTGTGAAAAGATTATTGATATCTTAGATACTGTTGCCGTGGCAACGCATCAAACTTTAGTATTATTTTAATATTCTTTTTTGATGCTTTTGAGACTCTTAACATACTTGAAATTGCATGAAACTCGACAGACACATCACACTTACTAGCCAGTAGACATGTGCAAAGTTTCAGAAACGGGCGTGGTGAGGGGCTCAGTAGCGCCACCTTTAGTCAAAAATGGGGGCTTAATTTTTACATAGAGTCCCACAACTCTGTAAGTATATTGTTCTCATCAAGCCGGACAACTTTCTAATTGACACTCATTAGCTCAGAGCAACAGGAAGTCAGATATTTGGGTTTGAATGTGATTTTTTGTAGAATTTTCTCTCTCTCTCTCTCTCTTTCTCTGAGTGTGTGAGGGGTGGGAGGGATTTGTCAATGCATTTCAAGGTTTCAGGGGCTTTTGGGGCCCTTAAAGTGCTCAAAAACTCTTGAAACTTTGCGGACAGATCAGAACCCGCGGCCATCAGGGCCGGGCTGAAGCTGGTACCCGGGCGTGGCAGGGGGGCTCAACAGCGCCCCCTGGAATGGGCTCTGAACACTTGTCCATAAATCAAACACACTTGCATGTAAAAATATGAAACTCGGTACACATGTAGATCTCATCGGGCCGAACAACTTTCATGCTCTAAGTTTTACGCCAGCCCAACAGGAAGTCGGCTATTTAGGGTTGTTTGGAAACGCACGCTATGGAATTTAATGTACTCCTCCTAGAGAATGCATCCGTTCGCCAGCAAACTCGGTGAGCGTGAAGTCAAGGCATTGAGGATGCTAAATTGCGGACGGATTTTTGATATCTCGAACGGTTTGGCCGTGGCGAGGAAACGAATTTATGGCGAAAAAATGAAACAGGAAGTGTGTTATAACTTCTGCATACATTAACTGATCTTGATGAAACTTCAGCAGTGTGTTCGTTGTAAGAGGCCGATCACATGGATGTGACTATTGTGAGTCAAAGTTATAGCACCACCAACAGGCAGCAGGAAGTACATCACTTTCAAAATGCTTTGAAATCAGTGTCTTATTTTTACCCGATTTGCTTCAAACTTTATGTGTACAATGTAGACACACGGCAGATGTAAACCTGTGAAAGGATTATTGATATCTTAGATACTGTTGCCGTGGCAACGCATCAAACTTTAATATTATTTTTTGATGCTTTTGAGACTCTTAACATACTTGAAATTGCATGAAACTCAACAGACACATCACATTTATTAGCCCGTAGACATGTGCAAAGTTTCAGAAACGGGCGTGGTGGAATGGCTCAGTAGCGCCACCTTTAGTCAAAAATGGGGGCTTAGTTTTTCCTAGAATCACAAAACTTGGTATGTGTATTGTTCTCATCAAGACGGACAACTTTCTAATTTACATGAACCATCTCCGACCAACAGGAAGAGAGATATTTTGGTTTGAATGTGGATTTTCTGAAGAATTTTCTCTCCCTCTCTCTGTGTCTGTGTGTGTGTGAGGGGAGGGGGGGATTTGACTATTGCTTTTATATTGTTAATCAAGGTTTCAGGGGCTTTTGGGGTCCTTAACGTGCTCAAAAACTCTTGAAACTTTGCACACAGGTCAGAACCCACGGCCATCAGGGCCGGGCTGAAGCTGGTACCCGGGCGTGGCTGGGGGGCTCAACAGCGCCCCCTTGAACGGGGTTCTAAAACTTGATCCATATATCAAACACGCTCGCATGAATTAATATGAAACTCGGTACACATATAGATCTCATCGGGCCGAACAACTTTACCCCGGTCAAGTTTTACGCCAGCCCAACAGGAAGTCGGCTATTATGGGTTGTTTGGAAAACGCTTGCTGTGGAATGTGAAATACTCCTCCTAGAAAATTCACCGTGTCCCCTTCAAACTCGGTGTGCATGTAGTCAAGACTTTGAGGATGCTAAATTGCGGACGGATTTTTGATATCTCGAACGGTTTGGCTGTGGCGAGGAATCGAATTTATGGCGAGAAAAGAGAAACACGGAAGTGGAATAACTTCTGCATACATTAACTGATCTTGATGAAACTTCAGCAGTGTGTTCGTGGTAAGAGGCCGATCAGATGGATGTAGCTATTGTGAGTCAAAGTTATAGCGCCACCAACTGGCAGCAGGAAGTGTGTCACTTTCAACATGCTTTTGACAAAAGTGGGGGGGTTAGTTTTAACTACAGTAAAGAAAAAACAGTTTCTATATTGTTCTCATCAAGTCGGACAACTTTCTAATTTACATTCAATAGCTCTGGCCATCAGGAAGTCAGATATTTTGGTCTGAATGTGAATTTTTTTGCAAAATCAGCCTCTGAATTTTTAGCCACTCCTCTTAAACTATTTATTTTATTCGTACCAAACTTTTTCAACATGATGAAACTACATTATATATGCTAAATTGTGAATGGATAATAAATATCTCAAACGGTTTTGCAATGGCGAGGGATTAAAGTAATGTCCAAAAAGGAAACACTAAAAATCTTCTAAAAATGTAATTATATACCATTTATTTCTATATAAAAGAATACAAATATCACAACTAAACCCATTTTATTCTGTTTTTGCAATTCAAGAAGAATGAAAAAGTTAAAACAGGCTATTTAGTGCTATTTGGTTCAACAAAAAAGCAAACATAGGGCTATACTGCCCTCTTGTGTCCAAAAGGACATCAAAATAGTATATAAAACTTTTTACCAGGTAGGCCAATATTGTATTTAAATATACATGTATTAGGTATGTGTCTGAGGATATTTTCCCACCGGTTAATCGACGTGTGACACGAGTGGGTGCTTTTAAATCGCTAATATAATAGTGAAAGAAAAATAATGATAATGTTGCACACACAAATCACACACATGTGGTAAAGAATGATGCTTTTAAACAACACTAAACCGCCATTAGGTGTCGCCAGGCATCCATCTTAATAAGCGAGTCATTGATTCATTCGTTCAAACGATTCGTTCGAATGAGTCGATCATGATTAAGACAGATGTTTATGGATTGATCATTCAATCTTTGAGTCAACCGATTCGTTAAAAATGCTGAATCGTTCAGTTATGAGAAAACACGTGATGGTTCTGCCGTGATCTTTGTTTAACTATTTTCGCTGCTGAAACAGAACAAAAACAGTCAACATTGCATCTAAAATGTAAGTGACTTAATTGTAACTGTTTATTAACCTGTTGTATGAAATCTAGGGGTGGGAGAAAAAATTTATTCTTAGATGCATCGCGATGCGGACGTGGACGATTCTGAATCGATTCACAAATGTCAAAAAATCGATTCTCTAAAAAAATATTTTTCTAATAACGTAATATTGACGGAAGGCAAAAGGCGGAACTCTAAGCGGACGTGCGTGCAGTCTGTGGCGCGCACATAACAGAAGTTTCTTCTGCTCACCAAGGCTGCATTTATTTGATTAAAAATACAAACAAAAACAGTAATATTGTAAAATAGTATTCCAATTTAAAACATCTGCTTTCTATTTTAATATATTTTAAACTGTTATTTATTCCTGTGATCAAAGCTGAGTTTTCAGCATCATTACTCCAGTCGTCACTGTCACATGATCCTTCAGAAATTATTCTAATATGATGATTGATACTCAAGAAACATTCATTATTATTTTAAATGTCGAAAACAGTTGTGTACAGTCTTTGATGAATAGAAAGTTCAAAAGAACAGCATTTATCTGAAATCTAAAGCTTTTGTAACGTTAAACACTACCGCTCAAAAGTTTTGGGTTAGTAATAATTAAAATTTTATTTTTGGGGGAAATAAATAAAATAAATCAGTACTTTTATTTATGAAGGATGAGTTAAACTGATCAACAGTTACAGTAAAGACATTTATAATGTTAAAAATAAATATATTTGAAATATATGCTGTTCTTTTGAACTTTACATTCATCAAAGCATTTTGAAAAAAAAATCTGTACACAACTGTTTTCAACATTGAAAATAATAATGAATATTTATTGAGCATCAATCATCATATTAGTATGATTTCTGAAGGATCATGTGACACTGAAGACTGGAGTAATGATGCTGAAAACTCAACTTTGATCACAGAAATGAATTACTATGTAAAATATTTAAAAATTGAAAACAGCTGTTTTAAATTGGAATAATATTTCACAATATTACTGTTTTTGTTTGTATTTTTAATCAATAAATGCAGCCTTGGTGAGCAGAAGAGACTTCTCCTAAAAACATTAAAAATCTTACTGACCCCAAACTTTTAAACAATAATATATATATATATATATATATATATATATATATATATATATATATATATATATATATATATATATATATATATATATATATAAATATAGCTGCGAGCAGCGATTACGGACCCAAGCCGGTGGTACCGCCACCCCGGTGCCTTTAGGTAACTAAAGGCTCGACAGCGCCCCCTGGAATGGGGTCCGAAATCTTGGTCCATATTTCAAACATGCTTGCATGTAATAATATGAAACTCAGTACACATATAGATCTCATCGGGCCGCGCAACTTTCATGCTCTAAGTTTTACAAAAGCCCAACAGGAAGTCGGTTATTATACGTTGTTTGGAAAACGCATACAATGGAATGTGAAATACTCCTCCTAGGGAATTCATCCGATCGCCGCCAAACTCGTTGTGAATGAAGTCAAGACATTGAGGATGAATTCTTGCGAACAGATTTTTGATATCTCGAACGGTTTGGCCGTGGTGAGGAAACAAATTTAGGGCGAATAATGGGACACAGGAAGTGTGTTATAACTTCTGCATACATCATCTGATCTTGCTGAAACTTCAGCAGTGTATTCGTTGTAAGAGGCCGATCACATGGATGTGACCTTTGTGAGTCAAAGTTATAGCGCCACCAACTGGCAGCAGGAAGTGTGTCACTTTCAAAATGCTTTGAAATCACTTTCTTATTTTTACCCGATTCTCTTCAAACTTTATGTGTATAATGTAAACGCACGGCAGATGTAGACCTGTGAAAGGATTATTGATATCTTAGATACTGTTGCCGTGGCAACGCATCAAACTTTAATATTCTTTTCGGATGCTTTTGAGACTCTTCACATGCTTGAAAATGCATGAAACTCGACAGACACATCACATTTATTATACAGTAGACATGTGCAAAGTTTTAGAAACGGGCGTGGTGGATTGGCTCAGTAGCGCCACCTTTAGTCAAAAATGGGGGCTGAGTTTTTCCTAGAATCACAAAAATCATTCTCATCGAGCCGGACAACTTTCTAATTTAGAGTTATTAGCTCCGACCAAAAGGAAGTCAGATATTTTGGTTTGAATGTGATTTTTTTGGAGAATTCTCTCTCTCTCTCTGTATCTGTGTCTCTGTGTGTGTGTGGGGGGTGTGGGGGATTTGTCTGTTAGGAGAAAGTTGCTTTTATAATTGTTTTTCAAGGTTTCAGGGTCTTTTGGGGCCCTTAACGTGCTCGAAAACTCTTGAAACTTTGCACAGAGGTCAGAACCTGCGGCCATCAGGGCCGGGCTGAAGCTGGTACCTGGGCGTGGCAGGGGGTTTGACAGCGCCCCCTTGAACGGGGTCTGAAAACTTGGTCCATATATCAAACACGCTTGCCTGAACTAATATGAAACTCGGTACACATATAGATCTCATCAGGCCGAACAACTTCCGCACTCTAAGTTATTAGCTCCGCCCAACAGGAAGTCGGCTATTATGGGTTGTTTGAAAAACGCATGCTGTGGAATTTGATGTACTCCTCCTACAGAATTCATCCAATCACCTCCAAACTCGGTGTGCATGAAGTCAAGACATTGAGGATGCTAAATTGCGGACGGATTTTTGATATCTCGAACGGTTTGGCCGTGGCGAGGACACGAATTTATGGCGAGAAAAGAGAAACACGAAGTGGTATAACTTCTGCACACATTAACTGATCTTGATGAAACTTCAGCAGTGTGTTCGTGGTAAGAGGCTGATCAGATGGATGTAACTATTGTGAGTCAAAGTTATAGCGCCACCAACTGGCAGCAGGAAGTGTGTCACTTTCAAAATGTTTTTGACAAAAGTGGGGGGGTAACTTTTACCAACAGTTACAAAAATCAGTACCTATATTGTTCTCATCAAGCCGGACAACTTTCTAATTTACAGTCATTAGCTCCGACCAACAGGAAGTCAGATATTTAGGTCTGAATGTGGATTTTTTGGATATTTCAGACTCTGAGTTTTTACCTACTCCTCCTAAGGAACACGAGTAAAGTACAAATCCTATAATAAAAAATAGTTTAGCATCCAAATACATCGCAAATGTTGAAACATTTTTATTTTAATGAGAGGATTACATGAGCGCAACACTGCTGACCTTCGTTTTTATTTTTACATTACATTTAAAGGATTTGTTGTGGAATATTTTGAGTGTATCATAAAATCAGAATAAGGTAAGTAAATTAATATTTTCTGTCTTTTATATATACTGTGTGTATATTATATATATATATATATATATATATATATATATATATATATATATATATATATATATATATATATATATAAATATAGCCGCGAGCAGCGATGAAGGGCCAAAGCCGGCGGCACCGCCACCCTGGTGCCTTTAAGTAACTAAAGGCACTGGGGTTGCGGTGCCACCGGCTTGGGCCCGTAATCGCTGCTCGCAGCTATATTTTATTATATTTTTATTATTATTTAACGTTAGCCAGTTGGCAAAGAGTTCTTTGAAACGTTGTTCTTCAGTAAAGTTACTTAACATCAAAAAAGGTAGGCCGTAAATCTTTATTTACTGCTGGATCACATTTGGCTATACAGTATAATATTCTCTACAGCATGCTTATGCTTCTCTGTAATGGACAGTCTGTATTAATATTTGTGGGCATAATTGTCAGTGGTGGTAGTTATGTTTGAGGCCTATAATAAATTTTACCTAGTAGTGTGTGTGTATGTGTGTGCGTCTAGCAGAGACAGCGCGCATCAGAGAGCGCGCGTCAGAGAGAGCTTAAAGTGATATTGATGTTGGTCTCGGATCGGGTTCGGGCTGAAAAATTGCAGACGTTTTCTGGGTGGGGCCGGATTAGGGCTTGAACACCACGGGCCAGGTCTCCGTTAGGGCTGGATTTTTTGCCCCGTGCAGGGCTCTAAGCAGTATGCTAGCTGGAGCCGTTTACCTCCAGTCTTTGTGCTAAGCTAGGCTAGCAGTGGGTGCGTCAGACAGAGTTACAGCACGCACGGAGATGAAAAGGGTATGTATGGACTTATCTAACTCTGGGGGATACGGTGAAAAAGCTTAAGTCCCAAAAAGTCGGCGTGTTCCTTTAAGTCGAGTGGCCTTCCTTGACCGCACCTCACTCTGTGTGGGACGCATCTGTCTACTCTATCTTGCGATAACAGGATGCTTCCAACACTGGGCCTACAGACAGGAACCAAGGCTTCTTCCACACGATTATGGAACAAAGACAACATCTGCATGTAACCTTGATCGTTCGAAATGGGTTGCCCCTGGTCCTGAGCCACCACTCATTTACAACAAGCTAAAAGTTATTATGTTGAACGCAGCTGCCATGAGCCCTTACAGTCTCTAAAACTGCTTTACAGTGATGAGCTGGCATTGCTTGATTCTGGTCACTAGAATCGACTCGATACGTGCTGGAGACAGCTGTGCCCGTGCCACCATCACCTGAGACTGAACTAATAGCAGCCAGTCGTCTAGAAAGTTGAGAATCCGGGAGTCCTCCTTTGGAGTACCAGCTAGTACCAGTTGTAGAACCCCACAGAGAGATAAATGAGTGGCCCGATGCAGTTCTTTAATGCCGTCGGGCCCCACACCTTGGCCATCGTCCAGGTCCCTCAGCAGGTCGGCCTGGTATGCTTGCAAGATGCCCATTGTATGTACGCAAGTGCCCGCCTGACCTACCACCATATACGCCTTACTAGAGTTGGGGTACTCGAACTCGGACTCGAGTCCAATTTTGAATGAACTCGGACTTGTCACGCACTCGGGCGAATTTGTACTCGGACTTGACACGGAGCACTGGAGGACACAATATTTTATTATTCAAAAACGAAACGAAGCTACTTACATTGTGTTGTTTCAGCGTTGAGCATTGTAGCCAATCACAGACATGTAAATTACGCACATGAACGCAGTGGCAAATCAGAGGCGTTTTAGAGTCACCATGCGCAGAATTCGCTCAAAATGTTCAGAATCAGTGCGAGCTTTATCCTTTCACAAATCCCCTCATAAACAACAAAGTCTAGACGCGATGTAAATAAGAGATTTGCTGCAGTGCGGACAACTTCAGTGTTTATGACGAGAGTTTCAGTGAGAGTGCAGAACGCGGTAAGTAAGTGATGGCGATCTTTATTAGGGCCCGAGCACCGATGGTGTGAGGACCCTCTTGGAATTGCTCTGTTTATTATTATTATTATTATTATTATTCTCCGCATTGAATTGCATTTTTGAGGGCCTAAACATGCTCGAAAACTCACGAAACTTTGCACACGCGTCAGAACTGGCGAAAATTTACATCTGATATAGGTTTCAGAATTGGACGGGGCAAAACGGCTCGATAGCGCCACCTATAAAAGTTCAACGGAGTGCGCCTCCCGCAACGTTCCACGTACGTGCACGAAATTCGGTACATACATGTAATGAACTAATACCTACAAAAAAGTCTCTTGGAGCATAGCCCTAAACACAACAGGAAGTCAGCCATTTTGAACTTCCTCTCAGATTTTTGTGCAGTTTTTGACATTTTCAGGCCTCGTACTTTAACGAACTCCTCCTACAGTTTTAATCTGATCATCTTCAAATTTGGTGAGTGTAATCTTAAGGCCTTTGCGACGTTAAATTGCGAAGATCTTGAGTTTTCGTCAAAGGGCGGGTCCTCGGCGGCCTGACAAATTTCGATGTTTCGCCATGAAACAGGAAGTTGCTGTAACTCAGGCATGGAATGTCCAATCTGCCCCAAACTTCACACTTTTGATAAGCGTTCTGTCCTGAACACATGACCATGCTCATATTCAGTTACAGTCATAGCGCCACCTGCTGGCAACAGGAAGTGACATGTTTAACACTGTTATGGACTCCTAATAACATATAAAAAAGTGCCAGCAAGTGCTAAACATGCTAACAACATACTAGAAGCATGCTAAAACATGCTAGCAAACTCTTAGCTAAGTGCTAAAGCATGCTATTATTGCAATTAAATAGGAATTTGCTGTAACTCAGGCATGGAATGTCCAATCTGCCCCAAACTTCACACTTTTGATAAGCGTTCTGTCCTGAACACATCTACATGAGAACATTCAGTTATAGTAATAGCGCCACCTACTGGTAACAGGAAGTGTCATGTTTAACACGTTGATGCCATTCTAGCAACATGTTAAAAATGCCATTGACTTCTAAACATGCTAGAAACATTTTAAAACATGCTAGCAATACTTAGCTAAGTGCTAAAGCATGCTAATTCAATGAAACAGGATGTTGTTGTTACTCAAGAAGGCAATGTCCAATCTGCGCCAAACTTCACACTTTTAATAAACGTTCTGTCCTGAACACATGACCATGCTCATATTCAGTTACAGTCATAGTGCCACCTGCTGGCAACAGGAAGTGACATGTTAAACACTGTTGTGGACATAAAAACATAAAAAAGTGCCAGCAAGTGCTAAACATGCTAACAACATACTAGAAAAATGCTAAAACATGCTAGCAAACACTTAGCTAAGTGCTAAAGCATGCTATTGCTGCAATTAAATAGGAATTTGCTGTAACACAGGCAAGGAATGTCCAATCTGCCTCAAACTTCACACGTTTGATAAGAGTCATGGCCTGAACACATCTACATGAGAATATTCAGTTATAGTAATAGCGCCACCTGCTGTCAACAGGAAGTGACATGTTTAACACTGTTGTGGTCTCCAAATAACATATAAAAAAGAGCCAGCAAGTGCTAAACAGGTTAGTAACATACTAGAAACATGCTAGCAAACACTTAGCTAAGTGCTAAAGCATGCTATCACTGCAATTAAATAGGAATTTGCTGTAACCCAGGCATGGAATGTCCAATCTGCCCCAAACATCACACGTTTGATAAGAATCATGGCCTGAACACATGTCTATGCTCAAATTCAGTTATAGTAATAGCGCCACCTACTGGCAACAGGAAGTGACATGTTTAACACGTTGATGCCGTTCTAGCAACATGTTAAAAATGCCATTGAGTTCTAAACATGCTAGAAACATATTAAAACATGCTAGCAATACTTAGCTAAGTGCTAAAGCATGATAATTCAATGAAACAGGACTTTGTTGTTACTCAAGAAGGCAATGTACAATCTACCCCAAACTTCACACGTTTGATAAGAGTTATCTCTTGAACACATGTCCATGCTCATATTTAGTTATAGTCATAGCGCCACCTGCTGGCAACAGGAAGTGACGTTTAACACTGTTCTTGACTCCTAATAACATATAAAAAAAATGCCAGTAGGTGCTAAACATCCTACCAACATACTAGAGACATGCTAAAACATACTAGCAAAGACTTAGCTAAGTGCTAAAGAATGATATTACTGCAATTAAATATGAATTTGCTGTAACTCAGGCATGGAATGTCCAATCTGCCCCAAACTTCACACTTTTGATAAGCGTTCTGTCTTGAACACATGACCATGCTTATATTCAGTTACAGTCATAGCGCCACCTGCTGGCAACAGGAAGTGACATGTTTAACACTGTTATGGACTCCTAATAACATATAAAAAAGTGCCAGCAAGTGTTAAACATGCTAACAACATACTAGAAACATGCTAAAACATGCTAGCAAACTCTTAGCTAAGTGCTAAAGCATGCTATTATTGCAATTAAATAGGAATTTGCTGTAACTCAGGCATGGAATGTCCAATCTGCCCCAAACTTCACACTTTTGATAAGAGTCATGGCCTGAATACATCTACATGAGAATGTTCATTTTTAGTAATAGCGCCACCTACTGGCAACAGGAAGTGACATGTTTAACACGTTGATGCCGTTCTAGCAACATGTTAAAAATGCCATTGAGTTCTAAACATGCTAGAAACATGTTAAAACATGCTAACAATGCTTAGCTAAGTGCTAAAGAATGCTAATTCAATGAAACATGACTTTTTTGTTACTCAAGAAGGCAATTTCCAATTTGCACCAAACTTCACATGTTTGATAAGAGTTCTGTCCTGAACACACATCCATGCTCATATTCAGCTATAGTCATAACGCCACCTACTGGCAACAGAAACTGACATGGTTAACACAGTAATGCAGTACTAACCACATAATTATTGTGTACTAAGCATGCTAGAAACAGACTAAACATGCTAGCAACACTTAGCTGAGTCATGAAGCATGCTATTATCACCATTATACAAAACATTTTGTTACTAACTTTGACATACTCTTACTATATATACCTCCTTAAATGTACATTTCCCAACCATGCTCTGTCTTCCTAAAGCCACCGAGTGTTGATGGCACGGGTGCGAGGGCCCTTTCATCGCTGCTTGCAGCTTTAATAATAGTTTTGTTTTTCATGCTTCTAGAGGACCAGTGGTTACATTCACACTGTAAAGTTTAAGGAGTGATAACTGCTTTTAAATGTGGGAGTGAGCCCGCTAAATTATAGTCCTGTGAGTCATGAAATTGCAATGATTTGACATAGTAACCATAGCAACATGAGGACGTGATAACCATTGCAACATTTTGGGTTCTAATAATGTTATTATTTTTGTTACATTTATACTTTAGTCATAAGTTTACATACACCTTGCAGAACCTCCAAAATGTTATTTTTATTTATTTTTTAATAATAAGGATCATAAAAAGGTTTTTCTTTTTATACTGCCCTGAAAAAGCTTTTTCACATTACAGATTTTTAAGTATAGCCTAGTCCACAAGACAAAATACAAACACAAAATACAAGACAAACTACATAAGCTTGATTTTTAATACTGTGTGTCATTACCTGAATGATCCACAACTGTTTTTTTTTTATTTTATTTTTTTATTGTTGTTAATGGAGTCCCTTGTTTGTCCCAAACAGTTAAACTGCCCAATGGTCTTCAGAAAAATCCTCCAGCTCCTGCACATTCTTTGCTTTTCCAGCATCTTCTGCATATTTGACTCTTTACTAGCAGTGATTGTATGATTTTGAGATCCATATTTTCACACTGGGACTCATACACAACTACCGGTAATACAGACACTGCAAACATTCAGTGATGCTCAAGAAGGAAACATCCATTCAGAGCCAGGGCGTGTAAATTGGTGTAAATTGTTCTTATTTTGTTTAAAAGTTCATTAATTAATTTAATACTGCCCTTCAGAGGCTAAATACGATATTAACATGTCAAGAAAAATGTACACATCACCATCTTCTTGCTCAAACGTTTACCCCTGGCTTTTAATACATCATGTTGCATTCTTGAGCATTACCTTGCAGATTCTGAATAATGTGACCAATCATAATGCAGATATCCACCATTTTTGTCTGACAAACAAATCAAACCAAAACCAAAAGGTGTGTATTGACATCTTTTTGCATTTCTAATGTTCATTCATGTTTAAATCGTGCTATAACTAAAATAGATGATCAGTTCACATGCTGCTTGAACTAGCGCTATACAGTAAAGCACCACAAAATGGTATTTATTGTTTGAATTTTACAAAAATTACTCAATTTTAAAGCTGAGACTTTATTTTATACCAAAAGGAACCTGCTGTATCTTGTCTGTTGGCGCATTGTCAGTATCCTCTTTACTCCGCAATAAATTTTTCACTGTGTGAGAACATGATGTGTGGAGTGAGAGCGGAATGGCTTGTCAGACGTAGCAACGGTAACTAAGAGGGGCGGGTCTTTGTGAAAGGTCAATTTCAAATCATTGAAATCTTTGTGGACTCGGCCGGACTTGATTCGAACTCGGATGTTAAGGACTCGGACTCAAGTCCGACTCGGGCCCATTTGGACTCGGACTTGGACTCGGACTCGATTGGTAAGGACTTGGACTTGACTCGGACTCGACAAAGGTGGACTCGGACCCAACACTACGCCTTACCCACCAGCTAGCATGTTGATGTCACCCAAATCTGCCGCATTGATGCTGAGTACGTCCAACTCCTCAGAGCTGGACAAACCCAACATCAAGCACTCCAACTAGAAGCCGCAGAGCGAGCTTCCGTATCCCGAGTCTGAGCACTGGAGCAGGCGGTTGATAGCTGAGAAAGGTCCAAAGCCATCTCAAACACCTCCTCCACTAGCTCCATCTGCGATCCCCACGAGTGAAGCCGCATGAACGGTGGGGAGCACAAACCTGGCTGCTTTCATCAAACAAAGCCAGGTGGGAGTGAAGCGTTCTCAAAGGAAGCCGTTCACATTGCGCTCAGTCAGCCCCCTAGAGAGCTGATTGTGCGTGCTCTGCTCCCAGGCAGCTTACACAAAAGTCGTGTGTATTCCCACCCGTGATGTAACGTGGGAAGGGAGGAACACACTTCTTAAACTGCTGCTGCTCACTCGTCATTTCATTCACTAATAGAGCTAAGCTTTTGTATGGCCTAGGGGACAAACAAACACCAAATAGCGTTACGTGTTACGCCATCACATGTAACGGGGCGATGCAGCGCCAATCAGAATTGGACTAGCTGACACTGTCACACTGAAGGCATTCCCGAAAGTGTCGTCATATGACGCAGCGCGAGTTCCCTCGAGAGGGAACAGTACATTTACAGACTTTCCAAGCTCATGTTTTAATTGACCACTCACTGGCTTCAGAACAACCACCCTGATGTGGCAGGAAATTATAAATAATAATAATAATAATAATAATAATTCGCAGAGCTGTGAACAAAGGAATCAAGCATTGTGTCATTGTGTATGCAAGCCTCAACATCTAAAACATTTTCAAAGAAGACAGGGACACATCAAACCATCGGTGCAATCCACTGGCCATGTTGGATGATATCTCATTACCTAATAAACAGCATGTATTGCAGGTAGCCGGATTTATAGTGTTGCCCAGGCAGAGCGAATCACACCGTATATCACGGCACAGTGAAGTTCTCTCAAGTTATGGCCACAGACAGGGAGTCTAAACTGCCCTGTCATCAAAATTATGGAAAGTGAGACTAACAACACCTGTGACAGCAGTGTATAGACCATCTATCACTTCTGCAATACAGATTTACTGCTGACATGTGAAGCCCAGGGACAAATCCATCACAAACCCCTACATGAGCATGCAAACACACAGGCCATGCTTAGGGAGGAATATGGTGAACACATATGTTCACCATTCACTATGAGATTACACACACACACACACACACACACACACACACACACACACACACACACAGATAGACTGCTTGGAGGGAAACCAACATCTATCTGAGTTATGATTTCATTTTCACTGCAACAAAGTTTTACGGCATTGAGCTGGAGGTGGTGAGGAGATGCACACACACACACACACACACACACACACACACAGACACACACGCACACACACACACACACACACACACACACACACACACTCACCGAGTGTCGAGTAGTAGAAGGGGAAGAGGGTGAGGTCGCTGGAGAACTCAGGAAGTGCGTAGAGTCCTCCAGGTAAAGAATTCCACATCATCCTGCTCCTGGTCATGTGTGTCCGTATCCGGTCATGGATAATCTGCAAAAACAACACATACATTACTATTAATATACATTAAAACATTAATATACATCAGTATTTACAAGTTACAATTACCATTATAGCTGCGATTAACAAATTATGAAAAATGTTGTGATTGTCTGTTCTCGATATTTCATAATTGTTTTTGCTGTGGTTAAACATTGTAACCAATCACAATCAGTTTCTGTGTTTCAGAGGTTCATCCCTCGTCGCCACAAGTGCCATGCCATCTATGTCTGGCTTCTCATACGAGCAAGAACAGGAGAGTGTTGCTGCTCGAATGAGTGAGTAAGTAATAAGGTGAACATGATTTCACTGTGTGCAGCATGTTCCTGGATTAATATCTTTGTTGATCCTGGAACAACATTCCAATCAACCAATCAGATTTGATGGACAAGTTTACAGTTTATGTCAAGTTTAGGCTTACAGCCAGGGTTATGTGCCTCTACATCAGTGTTATTCACCTATTATTTCCCTATGATTTTAGGGATAAGTTATGGGTAGGGTTAGGTCTAGGAATTTTTTTTCAGACAGGGTTGTTGTTCCAGGATTAACAAAATGTTAAATTTAGGAATGTCTTAATCTGCAAAATCATGGTGACCGAGGTATAAGCAGTCGGATCGGTGCTTTGGAATTAGTTTGGATTTTCAAGATTTGCTGCTCACTTGCAATGTAGAGTCTATACCTCTCTGATATTTCCTTCTTTTTTTCATGTTCAAGGAAAAATGGTCTCCTACATGTTTGTCTTTAAGAAATACTATTATGTTATGTCTACTTAAATAAAAACTTGTGTGTGTGTGTGTAGAATTTACACACACCTAAAAAAAAAAATCAATTTTATTTAGCAATTGAAAAAAGTCAAAGGAGTTTTTTGAAGGTGTTTAAAATTGTATGATTTCATTAGTTATTAAATTTAGAAGTAGTCTAAGTTTATGTTAATTTTAAATTAAACTATTGTAAACTATTAACTGTAAAAAAATGTTTTAGTATGTAATTAACATTAACATTGTATTGCTCATTGTTAGTTCATGATACTTTATACATTAAATTATGTTATTTTACATGGCTCTCTCAAATATTTTATTCTGATTGGTCAGTCACAATGTATTGCAACAATGTATAATGACCGCTTATCCAGTTATTTGAGGCCAGTGTTGTAGAATTTGGTGTAACACACTGCAGTCACTGTGATTTTGCCAAGAAAGACCTGTTCCTGAAGCTCCTGAATCAACATTACTGTCCGAAAATCTATTGCTAACCATTTCCTTACCCCTAAACCTAACCCTAACCCTATCCATAAGTTATCCCTAAAATCAGATGGAAATGATAGGTGAATGACACTGATAGGTGAATGTGGAAGCACCTAACCCTGGTTATAAGCCTAAACTTGGTATAAACTATTTAATGAGACCAGAGGACTTTATTATTAATATAAGGCCTACAGTAATATAGTGCTGACGTGTTTGTCTTGTTACTAGAATGGTTGTATGGCAAGCAGGGCAAGGCTGAGAGCCGTGGGAAGGGAGCGAGGCTGGTGGCACGAGTGCTAATGAGCGTCACCTGTGCACCACACCGGTCTCGAGTCCCACGGAGGAACTCCGGAAGGAGTGACGATAGTGAAGGAGAAGAGAGGACCAGACCTAGGGCCTCATGTAAACCTTCGATAGATTTCATCCTAAAAGTGTGCATTCGCACAAAAGCAAGATTTTGCATACGCACAACAGTTTTCAGATTTATAAAACCATGCATACACCAGAACCTGCGCAAAATTCCGTTTATAAAACCCAGTCAGCAGAAGATTGCGCATACATGCGTCTCTACCCCATCTCCTCCCCGAAATAACCATATATGGAGCTCACACTTCCTCGTTTTACTATGCATAATGTCATCTGCATATAATTTCCATGCATATTCCCATACATGTGATAGCATGTTTAACACAAGACATTAGGAAAATATTAGATAAGGACTATGTGCCGTCGCATTACATTACTAAAACTCTTTCAGTATCCTTGCCTTGTTTTAGAATAAATAAATCAATATTGTATATAATACATTTCAGAGAAAGTTTTGAGAGAAGAGTTATTCTGAGTTATTACACTGGCCAAATAGTAGGCCATTTTTAATTGCTTTAAGCAAATTAAATTTATGCAATTTTGCCTATGAGCTAAACATATATTTTAGGATGGTTTATTGTTAATGGAAACAGATGGGCCTTATTTTTTTGCAGTGTAAATAATTGTCTGACTAAGCGTGTCACTGATAAAACATTTAAAAAAATGAAACGTGCATATCTTGTTTCCTTGAAATTCTATCCTTCAAATACAATAGTATTTTTCATAATACTGGGAAGACCCCGAAAATGGTTATCATTAGGCTACTGTCTGTCTGTGCATGACACCAACTGTGTGCAGCAGAGGTTCTACAGCCTACTGTCATTGGAGAAACTGGCCAATGGACCATTTGATCAAAAAGCGAGTCCTTCAGAGTCTGTCATTATACTGTCTATGTTGCTAAGCCACCTGCTTAGACAGGGTAAGTGTGCATCATTGATCATTATTCGTGCAAAATAGTTCTGCTATTTATAACACAATTCAAAGCAGAATTATCATGCGCCAAGCAATCCTTGCTGTAGTTAAAACATTAAAACACAGCATTCCACAGGAAAAGTGTTCAAAATCAGTGCATCCACTACAAATATTTCTATTTAAATTAATATAAAAATACTGTAACTTCTGGATAATGATTTCATGAAATTTCAGTGCTTAACTCTATTAATGAGAGTGGCATATTTAATCTAAATGTGTATATCAGATGTAAAACAGAGTTTAAATCATTCTGTTTACTTAATTTCTTCACTCACTCCAGTAAAAGAGTGTATGCACTGGACATATTTACGGATATATGCGCGGAAAAATGCTTTCGCACATTTCAATGCCTTTTTTGTGCATACGCAATGTTTATACATCAGGTCCCTGGATTTTATGTTGTGTTGTATTATGTTTTTATGCGGCAGTCGTCCATGAGAGGCTGCCGTTTTACTTTCGATTTGTTGTTTGTTTATTTGGTGATTTAAGTTATGTTGAACGTTCACCGGTTCCCACCTCCTTCTTCCCTAATCAACGAATTTCGTTACAGGTTGATTTGTACACTATAATGGATTATAAAATAATAAAAGGTAAGATTTTAAAACAGTTTCTTCTCAAATCAATATTTTATGTCCCCCTCATTATTTATATTGTGAAAAGCTATGCAATAAGTGATACGACTGTACATTATCCTTTACATATCCTTCTTGTTTGAATTTATTCATTCGTCTAGGCTAAAAGCTGCTAGTTAGGAGCTATATATTTTTCTCGCGTTGGGGTCCTAATTGCGCCGTCTGGGTTTATTTTGCGATTACAACTGGACATGCATTATCTATTACTGAACAAATAAAATATTATTGTAAAATGTCATGATTATAAAAAAATGTATGGCTGACCATCCCTATGAGCACATTAACTCAGTATTGTTCATTATTAGTTATAGTGATACCTAATGCATAAACAAATGTAACATTATTATAAAGTGTTACAAAAAAGATAGATATATCAACATAAAAATATAACCCTTCAAACTAGATGTTGTAGAAGCCAGCTGTGTGTGATTATGCCTCAAAAATAAAATAATCAACATGGCCGACTATCTTATCAGTCTTCAGAGGCAACGCCCAGACAACATTCTCAACAGTATGCACACAGGCCTAATTACTCAAATTAAAAGCATTAATCTCATTTTATTACAAGACTAATTAATCACAGTCTGCCTCACCCTCATCTCATTTAAGCCATAAATAACCTGTAACACACACGCATGCACGCACACATACACACACACACACACACACACACACACACACACACACCCTTTACTACAGAATGTGTCCTGAGTCCTTCTCCCACTGGGCTTGATTGGTTCTGTCTTTCCAGAGCCAATTACGATCAACTACAGTCTAAAACTCTCATGTCAGGGAGCATGTGTGTTTGTGTATCTTTGTGCATTTACATGCTGATGTTTTAATGTGCTGTACGTGGAGTGTAGGGATTTTGTCAGATCCACGCAGCAAGTGAAGCATCTTGCAGCTCTTGTGCAGTGGAGCAGGGAAATGAACTCAACGTGGCATATGTTCCTGAGGAAGTGCCAGTAAACCCGAGTCCACGGAGAGGGCATTTGATCTATGTGGTTAATTAGGCAGCATTTATTGCTGCGTACAAACACACTGTACATGCACGAGTGTTGAAACACTCATAGTTTGTCAACATGGTATGGTGTGGACCTCACGATGCACTGACTATCGGTCTATACAACAAAGTGTAAATGGTCCCCATAGTATGTTTTTGTACTAATTCTACTTTTTTCCAATGATCTTTGATGCTATCCTGACACCTATTGGTCTGGATGAATGAAGATTGCTTATTAAGTGCTTTAAGTTATTAAATTAATAAATGATTAACTGCAGCACAACTATGGTTCCCTTTCGTCCTGGGAACTCCGACGTGTTGTCGGGGGAGTTCCCTGATGAATTGAGATCACGCAAGGGAGACCAATTGCCTACGAGTGAATTAAAACGAGCCAATGAAAATTGGCATGCAGGATTTGCATTCCGCAGCCCACCTACCAGCGCGGGTATAAAAGGCGGAAGCAACGCATGCATAGTGCTTTTAGCTTCGGAGCCGACCTATCTTACGCTCTACGAGTCTGCTGTTTCGGGAAGGGATCTCTCTGTGTTGGCGTGACGGCGTTTCAGCGACCGCGCGATTTCCTGTCTGCCGGCTGTGTCTACACACTGTTAATTCAAAAGCTGTTTTCACAGCTGGTAAACGGTTGAGTGCGCACAGCGGGCTTGCAGTTTCCCCGCTGTGTTGCCACGTTGGGTCCCTGTGTGCTTCAGCACAATAAAGAGAGTACTTTCTTACTGAAAGCAACACGAGTGAAGATCGCGTCGTTTTCAGGATGACGTTTCACTCGTGTTTTTCTGGATGCGATCGTTTCCTGTCCTCATTTGACGGCCATGTTCATTGTTTCACATGCCTAATCAGTGCGTGAGGCTACGTTCGTGGGTGGTTCATGTTCTCTCATGAGTGCATGACCACGTCGGCACGTTGTTCGTCTCCCCTTTTTAAAGGCTCGAGCCGCTCAGCGTGCCGTGTGCCGTCGAGCGCCGGTTGACAGCGCGGGTTTTCACAGCGACCCACCGCGCGTCATTCGGCGCTCAAGATGCGCGGTCAAGATCAAGACTCGCGTGCCTCTATGAGGTGAGTCCCTTTGCTTATTTCCCAATCTAGTTTCTCTTCTGGTGCACCAGAAGAGGGCTACTTTGGCGAATAACATTGATGATCTGAGGGTTACAGTGAGCACGAACCACTCACTCCTCTAGCGCATCGCAAACATGCTGAGACTGTGTTCGTGGGTGGTTTGTGCTCTCTACATGAGAGCATGACCACGTCGGCACGTTGTTCGTCCTGCCTGAGAGCTTGAACGCTCAGCGTGCCATGTGTCATCGAGGCAATGGCCACGTTCACTGTCTTGCATGCCTGGTTGATGGCCATGATCGCTGTTTCACATGCTTAATCAGTGTGTTGACTGCGTTCATGGGTGGTTCATGTTCTCTCATGAGTGCATGACCACGTCGGCACGTTATTCGTCTCCCCTTTCTCGTAAAGGCTTGAGCCGCTCAGCGTGCCGTGTGCCGCCGAGGCTTTGAATGGGATTTTGGTCCTTCTCATGAGGGACCAAGCATTTCATTCAGGGCCCCAGGGGAGGACAGATGTCGATCGCTACATCGGAGAGAGAGCTGTTATACTCTGAAAATGATGCTGAGTTCCTACTGTATGGTGTGTTCTCGTGCTGAAGATTCAGACTTGACAGCCACACTTCCTGGGTCTAAATTGCCTGGATGCGTGTGAAAAATTTTGGCAGTATGGTAGCATTTTGGTGCCAATATGGCAAGCCAAACATGCCTAAATATGCAGAAGTTTTTCCTCTCTCACTACCCCTGCACATTCAGTGCACGTGGGTTGTTCTGATTCGGGGTGGAGCTGCGCTTAGTGACTGACCGTGATTAGTCACAGCGCTGGCCCTCGGTCAGACGATGTCCACACTGGTGGTCCAGAAGCGCCTCAAAACCAGCCCGCTCGGAGTTCGCTTCCCCCCAGCAAAGGGAAGGGAAACGACCCTGAGAGGAGCGATCCGGAGTATGTGATGTCTGCTCTTCGGGAGTGCGTGTCATCACCACTCCTTCCCCCGGGGGAGGGCCGGGTGGAGAATTTAATTTCTGTTCCGCCGCTGGTCATCCAGTCAGTGGTACCCAAAGTTTGAGCAGTCCACTTCCTCTGAGTCACTCACGGGCCCCAGTGCTCAGATGACAGTGAGGGCTACAGCCTTGTCACTCTCCTCTCTCGCTGGGTGAGGAGGCGGAAACCAGGACTCAATGCCCCCGGGCCTCGCTCCTCGTTTCCCCTTACGGTCGAGTCTGGCAGACCAGTAAGACCAGTCTCCTCCGTCCGAGAGGGTCAGAATGGCAGTGCGCGCCGCCCCCGAACGGCGCCACTCCCATTCCCCTCTCCCCAGCTCGCGGATAGCAGTGACGCAGCCTCGGCTGCGTCGCTCCTGTCTGCAGCTGGGCCCGGAGGCGGAGAGACCAGGTCACGAGGAGTCAGGGCCTCGTTCCTCGTCTCTCCCCCTCCCCTTGCCACCGGGCAGCCCACAGCAGAATGCCCACGGGCCTTCTCTGCCATCTGCCCACAGGTGGAAGCAGGTTGGTGTCAAGTTAAAACGCCCAGACCCCGCTCTCGGTCGCTACAATGCCACCAGAGCCAGGTCCCTGTCTTCCACCTCGCTGCCCCTCCGCGGGTACGCCGGTGGTTCGGGTGGGTTTGTTGAGACGGTATCTGGAAGCCTGGCTAGCGCTTCCGGGTCCGTCCCGATGGCTCATCCGCACCATCCGGTTCGGCTATGCAATTCAGTTTGCACGCCGGCCTCCCAAGTTCAGGGGCGTCCCCTTCACCCGTGTGCGGTCAGTGGGTGCCCCTGTCTTGTGGAAGAGATCGATGTCCTGCTGGCGAAGGACGCGTTCGAGCCGGTCCCTCCTGCCAAGATGAGGTTTGGGTTTTACAGCCCCTACTTCATTGTACCCAAGAAAGGCGGTTGGTTATAGCCAATCCTGGACCTGCGAGTTTTGAATCGGGCCCTGTACAAACTCCCGTTCAAAATGCTCAAGCAGAAGCGCATTTTCGAATGCATCCGTCCCCAGGATTGGTTGGCAGCGATTGACCTGAAGGACGCATACTTTCACGTCTCGATTCTTCCTCGACACAGACCGTTTCTACGGTTTGCGTTCGAGGGTCGAGCGTGTCAGTACAAAGTCCTACCTTTCCGGCTGGCCCAGTTGCCCCGTGTCTTCACGAAAGTCACGAAGGCGGCCATTGTTCCCCTGAGAGAACAATGCGTTCGCATTCTCAACTATCTCGACGACTGGCTCATTCTAGCTCACTCGCGAGGTGTTGTGCGATCACGGGGACATGGTGCTTCAGCACCTCAACCGGTTGGGGCTTCAGGTCAGCTGGGATAAGAGCAAACTCTGCCCTGTGCAGAGGATCTCTTATCTCGGTATGGAACTGGACTCGGTCGCCTGGACTGCGCGCCTCACGGAGGAGTGCGTCCAGTCAGTGTTCACCTGCCTCAGGTCCTTTCGAGGCAGGACAGCGGTTCCACTGAAACAATTTCAGAGGCTCCAGGGGCATATGGCAGCCGCAGCCGCAGTAACGCCGCTCGGCCTGTTACATATGAGACCGCTTCAGCGCTGGCTTCATGATCGAGTCCCGAGGTGGGCGTGGCAGAGCGGCATGCTCCGGGTCAAAGTTACCCCGCGCTGTCGCCAAACCTTCTTCCCATGGTCGGACCCCGTGTTTCTACGGGCTGGAGTGCCCTTAGTCCAGGTTTCCAGGCATGCTGTGGTTTTCACGGATGCCTCTGCCATGGGTTGGGGGGCCACGTACAACGGGCATGCAGTCTCGGGTCTGTGGACGGGGCCCCAGCTGCATTGGCACATCAACTGCCTAGAGTTGCAAGCAGTATGTCTAGCTTTGTGTCGCCTCAAGGGGTTTCTCAGACACAAGCATGTACTGGTCCGTACGGACAACACTGCGACCGTTGCGTACATCAACCGTCAAGGTGGTCTACGCTCCCGTCGCATGTCGCGACTCGCCTCCCACCTCCTCCTATGGAGTCAGAAGCATCTGAGGTCGCTTCGTGCCGTTCATGTTCCAGGGGAGCTCAATTAGTGATGGGGACGAGACCGCCTATGCCGAGTCCGAGTCAAGACCGAGTCTTTGAAGGGTCGAGTCCGTGTCGAGACCGAGTCCGTTGGTTTTCAAATTCAGTCGAGTCCGAGTCAAGACCGAGTCTTTGAGGAAGCAAGTCCGAGTCGAGTCCGAGTCTTTAGGAGTCGAGACCAAGACCATAAAAACATGTCAGTTTTCATATTCATGATTTAATATTACCCCAGTTAATAATCAACAGACTAAGCTAGATTGGGAATTGTTTAGAGGAGCAGTCTTAATGTCTTAATATGGACTATGCTTTTACTATCATTAAAAAATCCCTACCACATGCATCATCTTCTGCCTATTTTTCTAAACTGCTTCAACAGTGCTGCTCTGTTCCAACATATATTTGCTAACAGCATTGCAAAATTATATATATGAACTACAGCTCTCAGTAAGATTTTAGTTTTTTTGAAAAGACTGCATTTATTTGATCAAAAATACAGTCAAAAACAGTAATACACAAGACACAAGCATGTACTGGTCCGTACGGACAACACTGCGACCGTTGCGTACATCAACCGTCAAGGTGGTCTACGCTCCCGTCGCATGTCGCGACTCGCCTCCCACCTCCTCCTATGGAGTCAGAAGCATCTGAGGTCGCTTCGTGCCGTTCATGTTCCAGGGGAGCTCAATTAGTGATGGGGACGAGACCGCCTATGCCGAGTCCGAGTCAAGACCGAGTCTTTGAAGGGTCGAGTCCGTGTCGAGACCGAGTCCGTTGGTTTTCAAATTCAGTCGAGTCCGAGTCAAGACCGAGTCTTTGAGGAAGCAAGTCCGAGTCGAGTCCGAGTCTTTAGGAGTCGAGACCAAGACCATAAAAACATGTCAGTTTTCATATTCATGATTTAATATTACCCCAGTTAATAATCAACAGACTAAGCTAGATTGGGAATTGTTTAGAGGAGCAGTCTTAATGTCTTAATATGGACTATGCTTTTACTATCATTAAAAAATCCCTACCACATGCATCATCTTCTGCCTATTTTTCTAAACTGCTTCAACAGTGCTGCTCTGTTCCAACATATATTTGCTAACAGCATTGCAAAATTATATATATGAACTACAGCTCTCAGTAAGATTTTAGTTTTTTTGAAAAGACTGCATTTATTTGATCAAAAATACAGTCAAAAACACTAATATTACAAAATGTTATTATAATTCAAAATATCTGTTTTCCTTACAAGGAAACAAGACGCTGTGAAAAAAAATAAAAATAATGGTGAGCGCACAGCTGTTCAGGAAGTGTGTTCATCCCTGCCCACGTTATATCACAGATGGGGATATACATGTACTATGTGTTGCTTGTTTGTTTGCAGTGCAGCAAGCTTAGTCAGCCCCTGAGGGGCCGAAATGTGAGCATTGTGAGCTGCTACCGTTGAGAACGCTGCGTTCAAGGAGGGCGCCTCTGCTCATGTACCTCGAGGCTCGGGTCCCGCTTCTGCCAAGGCAGTGTGGCGGCTCAGGTTGTGGGGTTCGCACATGGATCTGGCAGAGGGGTTAGAGACGGGCCTCACCCTTTCTCTGCCTTCACCTGCCAGGTCCAGTGTTTCGTATCAGGGTCTGTAAGCATGCTCTGCGGTTACTTCCGCCACGAGTGAAGGTACAGCAATCATCCAGTTCTGAGGAGCTGGATATTGTTTGTATCGAGAGAAGAGACACTGAAGAATCTTCACTTCAGACTCCTGCATTTTTAGGAGCTTGTGAATATTGTCACTTGCGCCATAGCCAAACTAAACATTGACTGGCCAGCCGAGAAACCGGAGCTTTGTCAGAAAAGCAAATTAGACTAACAACCACTTCGTCGAGGCTTGCATTTTTTTCCCAGGGCGCAGTGGTTCCCAGCGAGTGCTTCTCCGAACGTCCGTCCGGGAAACATAGCGGCATTAGGTTGCTCACTCACTCCGAGGAGGGCTCTAGAGCAGACAAATCAGTTGCTGCCTGCTGGTTCGCCGCTTCAGGGCACTGCGCTTGCTGCTCAAGCTACACCTGTAGCCAGTCTCGAGAGACTGGATCCCTTAGTAGATTTTTTGGCAGAGTGGATACATCGGTTTCTGAGGAAGTTTCTGTACAGACAACACATCGGTGGTCTCTAACATAAACCATCAGGGGGGTCTGCGGTTGCGCCCCTTATACAAGCAGGCTCACCAGATCCTCCTGTGGGTTCAGGGGAAGTTGCTCTCTCTGAGGGTGGTGTAGCAAATTAGCTCAAAAGATATACAGTGGGGAAAACAGGTATTTGATACACTGCCGATTTTGAAGGTTTTCCCACTTACAAAGCATGTAGAAGTCTGTAATTTTTATCATAGGTACTCTTTAACTGTGAGTGACGGAATCTAAAACAAAAATCCATAAAATCACATTTTATGATTTTTAAGATATTAATTTGCATTTTATTGCATGACATAAGTATTTGATACATCAGAAAAACAGAACTTGGTACAGAAACCTTTGTTTGCAATTACAGAGATCATACGTTTCCTGTAGTTCTTGACCAGGTTTGCACACACTGCAGCAGGGATTTTGGCCCACTCCTCCATGCAGACCTTCTCCAGATCCTTCAGGTTTCGGGGCGCTGGGCAATACGGACTTCCTGCTCCCTCCAAAGATTTTCTATTGGGTTCAGGTCTGGAGACTGGCTAGGCCACTCCAGGACCTTGAGATGCTTCTTACGGAGCCACTCCTTAGTTGCCCTGGCTGTGTGTTTCGGGTCGTTGTCATGCTGGAAGACCCAGCCACGACCCATCTTCAATGCTCTTACTGAGGGAAGGAGGTTGTTGGCCAAGATCTCGTGATACATGGCCCCATCCATCCTCCCCTCAATGCGGTGCAGTCGTCCTGTCCCCTTTGCAGAAAAGCATCCCCAAAGAATGATGTTTCCACCTCCATGCTTCAAGGTTGGGATGGTGTTCTTGGGGTTGTACTCATCCTTCTTCTTCCTCCAAACACGGCGAGTGGAGTTTAGGACCAAAAAGCTCTATTTTTGTCTCATCAGACCACATGACCTTCTCCCATTCCTCCTCTGGATCATCCAGATGATCATTGGCAAACTTCAGACAGGCCTGGACATGCGCTGGCTTGAGCAGGGGGACCTTGCGTGCGCTGCAGGATTTTAATCCATGACGGCGTAGTGTGTTACTAATGGTTTTCTTTGAGACTGTGGTCCCATCTCTCTTCAGGTCATTGACCAGGTCCTGCTGTGTAGTTCTGGGCTGATCCCTCACCTTCCTCATGATCATTGATCCCAAGAGGTGAGATCTTGCATGGTGCCCTAGCCCGAGGGAGATTGACCGTCATCTTGAACTTCTTCCATTTTCTAATAATTGCGCCAACAGTTGTTGCCTTCTCACCAAGCTGCTTGCCTATTGTCCTGTAGCCCATCCCAGCCTTGTGCGGGTCTACAGTTTTATCCCTGATGTCCTTACACAGCTCTCTGGTCTTGGCCATTGTGGAGAGGTTGGAGTCTGTTTGATTGAGTGTGTGGACAGCTGTCTTTTATACAGGTAACGAGTTCAAACAGGTGCAGTTAATACAGGTAATGAGTGGAGAACAGGAGGGCTTCTTAAAGAAAAACTAACAGGTCTGTGAGAGCCGGAATTCTTACTGGTTGGTAGGTGATCAAATACTTATGTCATGCAATAAAATGCAAATTAATTATTTAAAAATCATACATAGGCCTGTCGCGATAGTCGATAAGTCGATTAATCGCACGATAAAAAAAATGAGCTCGATAATTTTTCCGGCCGCGATAATTCCATTTGCATGCTTGTTTGTTTTCCTCGTCTCTCTCTCTCTCTACCAAAGAGACTGGATGACCACTCTCGCTTGGTTCTTTAGCGTATAGGAGGAGGAGTGAACCCTCTTGTTGTCAGTTGCATGGTCTTTGTGTGGGGAGGCGGCGCCGCGGCGCTTGTCAGTCACATGGTCTTTGTATGGGAAAGCGCCGGCGGGACTGTTTGAGGCGACTGCCGGGAGGGAGAGAAGACGCTAGTTGTGAGTTGCGACAGCGAGCCCTATCACATGAAAATGCATATCTATACCACGAATGTTATTTCTCGTGCCATTTATACGCCCAAAATAGTTTTTGCGTGCATATGATACACTCTTTATGGCGTGTAATACGCACGCACTCCTCACCCCTAATCCTAACCAAGTATTTTCAGTGTGTATCATACACGCAATAAAGTGCGTCTCCGTCTTCCCGACAGTACACAATCACTTGACAAAGTAACAGGAGGACAAAGTAACAGGAGTAACAGTGCAAAATTGTACGATATGGCTTGTTGAGGCTTTTTTTTTTATTTGTTTACAAAGGTCCTAACTGTCAGTTTTGCCTGTTATGGAATGTATCACTATTTAAGCCTAATGTCTAAAGCCTAATGTTTAAGATTTTTTGAAGTGCAATTTTGTTTACATCCATTTTATTTATTAACAGACATTTATTTTGTTAACAGACACTAAGAGTCCATTGCTTTCATTGTTTTTGGTTGTTTTGTTCATTTTTTTGCATATTTAAAATGTTTTCTGTTTTCAATGTTTAATATTCTTTAGAAATAAAAGTTTATAGATCGTTGAAAAGGTGTACCTGCATTATTATGCCATTATAATTATATTAAATGAAAATGGTCTCAGAACGACAATATTATCGTTTATCGCGATAATTTCTTGGACAATTTATCGTCCAGCAAAATTTGTTATCGTGACAGGCCTAATCATACAATGTGATTTTCTTGATTTTTGTTTTAGATTCCGTCTCTCACAGTTGAAGTGTACCTATGATAAAACTTACAGACCTCTAGATGCTTTGTAGTAGGAAAACCTGCAAAATCTGCAGTGTATCAAATACTTGTTCTCCCCACTGTATATATAATTAATTTTAACGGATTATAATTATAAATATTTTAATTATTTTTTAGAATTGACTGTAGCAGAATTAATAGTACAATTATTTAATCAGTTCATCCAATGAAAGCATAATCAATTATTAATTCTAGGAAATTATCTTCCTGGCCAAGAAAGAATAACCTTTACCAACTAAAGTAAATAAAGTACTAGCAGGGTAAAAGCATAGGTATCGCTAGATCAAGATGTTTAAGTGACTTCAATATTTGTGTGAGTGGCAAACACAGAGACAATAAAACGTGGATATAATAGTTTAACCCTCTGGGGTCTGAGGGGTTTTTGGGGTCCTTGAGATGTTCTGACATGCCCTGACATTTGTGCTTTTTTCAGTTGCTTATAAACATATTAATGGCAAAGGTGTAAATTCACTCTATTTAGCACAAACAGGGCTACCATAATATGTGAACAACTTGCATGTACATGTTTGTATTTTTGATAGAATAATGTTTATGCATGTTTTTTTAAAAAACAAAAAACTAAAGTTTCTGAAATAAGGCCATAAAACACATTCTAAATATATGTAAATAAGACTTTTGACTAATGGATGTCATTGCCTAGAATTTTTTCTTCAAAATTATGTGAAAATCATCCTGCCTAATCATTCACATAACACAATACATTGATTTAAATCTTGTAAAACACTTTTTGTTTGGAAAGGCCATATGCGGGTGGGCGTGATTCACACCTGTGGAGTCAATGGGGCCCGCATAATGAGGCTGCATACGTAATGAGCCTTTCATTCAGGTGTGTGACTGAGCCACAAGAATGCAAGGACAATATATAACTGGTTTGTTGTCTTTTCCACAAATTTTGCTTGCAAATTGTACAATATCCAAGGTAAACATTTCTAGTAATTGTGCAGTTAATTGTTCTCATACTGTATTTTCAGATTTGGAATATATTCTCTTCCCAAATGTGTCACTAATAAAGCATAATAAAATTATTTAAAGAGAAGGCTTATAATGACCTTTTAAGATTTTGTTTACATCTATCCTTTTATATATATATATATATATATATATATATATATATATATATATATATATATATATATATATATATATATATATATATATATATATATATATATATATATATATATATATATATATATATATATATATATAATTTATTTTTTAAGGTTATACAATTACAACAACATTTAAAATTGCAACAATATTTCCAGTGTAATCTTTCTTTGTATTCGCGATTCATATTAAAACAGTATTTTTGCCAGCTGTAGTAGCTCCACAACAGCACACATCTGTGCGTTCGTTCATTCATTCATACACAGAAACGCAATTCATATTTAAACAGTATTTTTGCCAGCTGTAGTAGCTCCACAACAGCACGCATCTTTGCGTTCATTCATTCCGATTAGAACAAAGCAAACAGAACTGACCCAATTCCTCAGCGGGATCCGTTTGCTCCTCGAAATGATACTTCCAGAACTTCTGAGATAAATTTTTGCAGGATTATTAACAAGATAGTATTATTCCTCACAGCATCGTAAAGTACATAAGTCTGAAAGTGAACTCGCGGTGTGTGTTATCCAGCTGATGTGGGCGTTTCACAGGTTTGTTTGGATCGGCTCACATTTGCGTTTGAATAGCGCGCGCTCTCCATGGGCGGAGCACATTAAAACTTAATGAGCTGAGATGAGAACGACTGACATCTCTCTCTTTGCATACATATTACATAAACTGTGAATATTTGTTTTTTATAAAAATTACTTCGTTTAAAAGAAGATAATTAAAGCTTCATGCCTGTATGTCTGTATGCCTGTTTGACTGAGTATTCGCTGAGTTATGGTTCATTTTCGGACACGTTTCAGAATGGACTACACTGACAGAGAGGAGGCAGAACTCGCTTCGTGTTTATTTTTCTTTATTTGGCAAGTGGCTTTTTCTAAGGGGGCAACCACTTCTCACAGTACAGGTGGGCTACAAGGATGCAGCAGACTCGAAGTCGACAGGCTACACGGGGCTTCTTCTGAGGCAGACAGAATGGATGCTTCAGACAAAGTATACAGTTCACGTGCGTTGAAAGGGACGAACACTTCTCACAATATAGATGGGTTGCAGGGATGCAGCAGACTCGAAGTCGACGGGCTGCACGGGACTTCTTCTGAGACAGACAGAATGAATGCTTCAAACAGGACGTACAGCTCTCACGCTTTTTCTGAGGGGGACGACCACTTCTCACAGTACAGGTGGGCTACAAAGATGCAGCAGACTCAAAGTCGACAAACTGAACGGGGCTTCTTCTGACACAGACAGAGTGGATATTACAGACAGAGCGTGCCAGCCTCACGTTCGTAACAGAGGGACAGTCACTTCTCCCAGCACAGGTGGGTTACAAGTGTACGGCAGACTCGAGGTCGACAGAACAAACGGGGACTCTTCAGAGGCAGACAGTGAACATTTCAACAGGGCATCTCCTCTCCTATTAGCACAAACAGAGGGGTTAAATTCTAATCCCAGATGATAATTCTTCGACATCCAGACAGATAGAACAGATCAATGTCACTGAGCTCTCATTATTGACAGTAGACCAGCATGACACATGGAGAGTGCACAGCAAAGAGAAATGTATCTTCCACACACACGGCAATTCCACTTCAAGCATATAATGTGGGAGAAAACGTCAATTTTAGGCACTGCAAACTCGCTTCACGAAGTGCAATTTAAAGCCAGCACTCACCCTTGGGTCTCTGTCCGAGGGGGCCGCGATCATCAATGCTGTGAAGGAGGTTTTGGAATGTTTTTCTTCACAGACACAGGCAGAGTTCACATCACCATTTATAATGGAGGAAGAGATAAGAGATCGGTAATGAATCAGTACAATCCACTCATATTTATCCATATTTATGATCGTGATCCAAACACTCCAAACCACATCCAATTCAGTGTCGAATGCATGCAATTACGAGACTCAGTTCTCGGTTACTTAGCTCCTCTCCAATGCAAACGGGGTATTCCACTCTCCCTCTGTTGCCCTCAAGTCCCTCATCAAGTCAACACTCTCCCTTTCATTCAACAGCACTCCAATAGCTGCAACCACCCGATAAAACGACTTCTCACAGGGGAGAACCACACCAACAGCCTCTTTCTCTTGCTTTTTATATTCTCTCAAATGCTGACGGGGCCTCACCCAAACTCTCAGAGTAAATTCCCCACACCTGTTGTCAATCTGTCATTTGGGGTTGTCATTGCAACAGACGCACACGCAGGCCTGGGGACGGTGTTACACTCAAAGTGTCCCAACGGGAACACTGCTTCAGCGGGAATAAGTTCCATATGCTATTTGTCACACCGTGACAATTACAATCAGTTAACCACAACCTATGGGAAACTTAAAGGGGCACAATAACTTAGAAACGCATCTAAAGACTGCGAACGGGTACTTGCATTGACTTCGGTTGCTGAACCGAAGTCCAAGTCCAGATGCAGGAGATTCTTGAGATTCTTGATGATTTTGCCAGGAGTGCGCTGAAGCGTTCGTTTGGGTTCTTGGGGTGGTCCACATTGAATCTAAAGAAATTAACTTGAAGATGAAGTTGCCGGAAGGAGACAGGAAAATGTTGTCTCAAAGAGATTGAGCAAAGATCTGAACTAATCAGACACTCTTAAAGGTCCTATCAGTTCACACCCATGTGGTGAGATGTCCAGGGCTTGACATTAACACCCGCCAACCCGCCAAATGCGGGTGGATTTTGCTCGTGGCGGGTAACATAGTCACTCCAACTAGCCACTTTGGCGGGTTGAATAATTGTAGTCTTTTCAAAAGGCATCTGAAATAAGTGTGACACTATAACACTACAACTCCCTGAGTATTAGGGCTGTCAACGAATATTCTAAATTCGAATATGTATTCGAATAGTTTTAAAAAACAGAATTTCGAAGGTGAAAATGAATATTCGAATGTGGAAAAATGCCCGTGGTAGCAGAGGCGCGGCTGTCTGCTTTGCGAGTGGGCGCATTGCCTGAGGGGTCAGGGACAGGTAACAGGAAGAAGTGTTAACGTTAAACAGAAACATTACTAAAGTGTAGGCTACTGTACTGACTGAATAGATACTATTTCATGAAAAAGGTAGGTTAAATACAGCAGTTTCATGCACTGCAGACTTCCACTGGTCAAGGAAAAGTTCCATGTTTACCACAGCACAGCTCACTCGGAGCGTTCAATGTCGGTATACTGTAAAACTTCAATTAATGTTAATAATATTTGTTTCAATCACTGAATGAAGCCTGCTATATAAGAGTCGCAACCTTAAATTGCTTGCACAAAACTCTTGATCAGCACTCAACATTTGCTTATTGTTGTTGTTCATTTAAACCGTTATGCGCAGAGAGCGTGACGCCTCATGCGTGCTGCAAGACCTCCAGACGCGCGTAAATGCGTCTTTCTCTTTACATTGACTTAACATTGAAATCACTCGCGCCAGACGCTCTATTCGCGTTTGGTGTGAACGCAGCATTGAGAGTGAGGGCGAGAGAGAGAAAGAGTGCCTGTGAGTGCGAGCGAGCGAGGGAGAGTGAGGTCTGTGGTCTTGAGCGTTAGTTGATTTACTTGTTTTTGTGTAGGTAATACGTTGTCAAATATGTTTAAACTTAAATAAACTACCTATACAAGTAGTTATGTCTCTTTGTATTAATTTGTCCTGTTATTGACGTGATGTGCGTCATTGACAAAATGCGCAACCAGATGTTCGAATAGTTCGAATATAGGCTATGTGGGTTTTTTTTTTAGGGAATATTCGAACGTCATTTTTGAGCAATTTTGACAGCCCTAATGAGTTTTACATGCACACAGTGTTGCCTTGCGCTTACGCGCTAGTGACCGACAACACAGAAACGAAGAGACAGCTAGCTGCCCTGCTGGAGTTACGTCGTATGCCGGTGGAGCTATGTGGCGACATATAATACATAATACAATGTTTTATTTAAAAAACGTAGCTTTACACACAACCTTGCTAATGATAATGACCTGTATTGTTATTTATTTATGTAGTCTTGATTTGGGTGTGTACAGTGGTTTTACATTTAAAAGGGTTGTAAATCTAGTTCAAGTAAATTTTAGCACGCCATAGTCAACTTTTATCAGGCAATTTCACAACAACAAAAATGTGGCTAGTAAAAATGCTGTGTGGCTAGTAACTTTGGAAAACCACTAGCCACATTGGCTAGTGAGCAAAAAAGTTAATGTCAAGCCCTGGAGATGACCAATCAAAGATGACCGGGAGAAAGTCTCTGTTCCATCTTATCTCCATTTGCATGTTCATGGTGGCATGGAGAATTTGTGCAATCTTTACACAAAAGTATGGTAAAAATATTATGATGCAATTTATCATAACATGTTGTACACCATTGATTATAGAATCAAAAGAGGATTTGTTTGATACCAAGAAAGAGGGGATTTGAAGACATTAAAGCAGTGATACATCATCTTTGGATATCAACATGTGAAGTTACTCTAACATAACTAAAGAATATTAACTAGGCTAATAAAACATAGGGACATGCATAAAACACAGGAGAAATACTATACACATGTGGGTAAGAATGGAGCCAATGTCCTTGTGTATTGGAAGTGTATCTCTATAGTCTTTGATCAAATGGCTAGTGCCATCTGGTCTCCTGTACTGTCTTTGAGGGTTGCAGACAGTTTCTTGCTAAGATCATTTAGGGGAGCAGAGGTGATAACGGTCTTTGAAGAGAACTGGTTTGGGGCCGATGACAACAGGGGAGAGGGGGAAGGGTTTATGAGGTCTAGAGCATTTTGATTAAGTCCATTTGTTACAGCGGTATACATCCCGGATATCTAAATCAGGGAGCAGACATCCTGTCAATGCAGGGGCCGAGGCCCGGGGAATGGAGACTCCACTCCGAGGTGGTGGAGCTCCTGTGGGAGATGTTCGACCGAGCGGAAATAGATCTGTTCGCATCTCTAGAGATGACTCATTGTCCACTGTGGTTTTCCCTCACTCATCCAGCTCCTCTTGGGCTGAACGCCATGATGCAGACGTGGACGAGGTTGCATCTGTACACCTTTCCCACGATTGCTCTGCTCCCGGGAGTTCTGGAGAGAGTTTGCCGGGATGGGTCCGTCTTCTATTAGTAGCTCTGTTTTGGCCGGCCCGAGAATGGTTCTTGGACATCGTGTCTCTCCTCGACGGTTCTCCCCTGGAGATTCTGCCCAGTAGGAACCTTCTTTCTTAGGTGCAGGGGTAAATCCTTCACCCCAGTCCAGAGTTGTGGAAACAGTGGCCATGGCCACTGAGGGGGCCCAGCTCATAAGTACAGGTCTCTCAACCAAGGTTGTTGAGACCATCCTCCTCTCCTGACCTCCCCCCCCATGAGGAAACTCTATGCCCTGAAGTGGAGATTATTCACGTGTGGAAATTGCCAGCTGGACACAGTTAACTGCCCTGTTGGTACAGTGCTGGAGTTCCTGTAGGTGTATGTTGTGGCCATAGCTGCTTACCACACTCCTTTGGGTGGTGTGTCTTTGGGGAGACACCCTCGAGTAACCCGTTTCCTCCGTGGCACCTTGATGCATAGGCCTGCAGTCCGAACGAGAGTACCGGTTAGGGATTTGGCCATTGTTCTGGAAGGCCTTTCTTTGGCTCCCTTCGAGCAGATTGAAGAGGTTCCTGAGAATCTTTCTCCACGCTATTTCGTCTCTCAAGAGAATTGGAGACATACAAGCCTTTTCGGTATTTCAATCATTTGCGCCTAGTATAGGTGAAGGCTTTTCTTCACCCCAGACTGGGTTATATTCCCAAGGTTCCTACTAATACTGTATTGTAATTATTGTAACTAATACCTATTGTACTGCAAGCCTTCTGTCCTCCTCCCTTTCGGACGTCTGACCTAGTCATCTGCTCTGTCCAGTTAGGGCACTAGATGCTTACGTCCACAGAGCTGCCTTGTGGAGAAAGTCGGAACAGCTGTTTGTCTGTTTTGGGTCACCTAGGAAAGGGCTCCCAGCATCTAAGCAGAGGATAAGCAAGTGATTGGTCGAGGCTATCTCACTTGCTTATGAGTCGGCTGGCCAGCCTTCACCTTTGGCTGTATGAGCTCACTCCACAAGAAGTATGGCCTCTTCTAAAGCTTTATTGTCAGGACTTTCCATCCAAGATGTCTGTGATGCAGCAGACCGGCACTTGCTCGTTCAGCGGCATGGGTAAAGCGTTCCCACAATGTTTCGACGTAGTGCGAGTTCGCTTGAAAGGGAGCATCTCGGTTACATGGTTCCCTGAAAAGGGAACAAGATTCTGAGTCTCCCTGCATGCCCGTGATCGACTTGCTTCAGTTTATCAGAAGCTAACACTGTTTGGTCTGGGTATGCTTTATAGATTCCTGGTCGATGACGTCACCCATCTATGCTTCACAATGCAATCACGCAGAGGAATTCCCACAGTGTTTCGATGCAGCGTCTTTTTCCCTTTTAAGGGAACCATGGTTACATACATAACCGAGACGTTTCTATTTTGTTTTAATAATATTTAAATGTATTTTAAAGCATCTTTGGTGAATAAAAGTATCAATTTCTTTAAGATAGTGATGCCAAACTTTTGAAATATACTTTTTACATTGAATCGTACTTTGTACTTTTACATTTATACCTTTAACACTTGAACATTTATTATTATTTTATTAGTATTGTCTAATTATTATCAGTGTTGGGGAAACATACATGAATAATCCTTAGGCTGAAGGAAATGTAAATTCACGCATGTACAGTAGAGGGCGCAGCTAAAAAAAACTTTAGATTGCAGAAGAATAGGACCCATTTTTGTTTATTGTTATGGTTAAATTGGATCATCGGAAGTCAGAAGCAAAGACACTGATTAATAAAGTGAGATTTAATACATAAAGTATATTTGTATTATTTAACATATTTAATTATTGTAGGTTTGCATAATATTCTGAGTTTGCATTTCACTGTTTATATTCATTTAGAGAAATACTGAACCTGTTTTTGTGCAAGTGAGATGAATAATGCTCACATTTAGTCTAGAACTACAATAAGCATCATGTTTACACAGAGCAAACAACACCTCTGCACTTACTCATGATTTCTCCCAGCATGAGGACAAAAGAGCTGTCAGTCAATAAATGAGAAAACAACTTGCATTACTTATTTGAACTAAACTAGTAATCTGATTACATAACTATAGCGTTACTTGTAATGTGTTACCCCAACACTGCTTATTGTTGTTATTATTTCATTTTTTTTTAAAGTATTACATGTGATCTTAACATGACAACGCCACCCCCCCCCCCCCCCTTTAATTTGAAAAGTGATATTTATTTAAATTTTTATTGTTAAATTAGTACATTAATAATGGATTTCTTTGTTTTATTTAAATGTGGCACATATAGTCCTCCTATAGCATGACACATTTATAAAACAAAACTGTCAATTTTCATGTAATGTCATAATATTGTTGATACAATTTAATATTTATTTTAAATATTTTGTAAATTACAATTTAAAGAGCAATTTGATACTATTTTGGGTAATCACTCACCAGTATAAAATCTGGATCCTAAAGCAAAACCAGTTAAGTCATACAATTCTAATTATTACAGTTGTGTTTCTGATCACTGTGGCATGTCGATGAATTTGGCAGAAATATTCCTATGTCTGCTTTCTGAACACATTTTTAGTCAGTCATATTTCTGGCAGTGACGTCTGGCAGTTCTCAGTGAGGCCTGTTATTAAAAGACTTGTCCAACACCTTCCCGAGATGAAGAGAAACCAAGCACAAACTTGCCTTACCATCTAGCTGACCAAGGCAGGCCTGTACCCTGGGAGAAAGTTCTCAGAGAAGTGAGAGTGAGGGAGGGAATGTTTGTGTAAATCTGTCTGCATTTTTATGTGTGTTGGAGAGGTCTGGAAAAGACCAAGTGCGTTTGATCATGGCAGGTATCATCTTCTTATGTGTGACAGCAACTTATGATGAAAGCTTTTGAAGAAAACAGAAGATGTCAGCAAGGGAGAGAGATAGAGAGAACAAGAAATGAGTGAGTGAAAGTGAGAGACAGAGACAAAACAAAGTGTATGCAAAGCATGATCAGCATTAACTAAATTACCTATATGAACTATGATGCTGTGTGGAAAACAGTAGAGAGTCTCATGTATCAAACTTTACATAGATTTCATCATAAAATATAAGAAAAAAACATACAATTACTTAATTTAACAACAACTTTTACTATGCATACCCTGGTAAAAAAGAAGTGTGCTTAATTGCATTGAATGTGCACTTGTATTACTTCAAATCTTAAAAGTATATGTTAAAAAACTATACCTGAAAATAATATAATTTTAATGAAATACAAGGCCACTTAAAAAAGTCCACTTTCATGACTGTTTCTTAACACACTTATAAAAGTGCACGTTACAAAACTGTTAAAAGGTTTACCTCAAAGTATTTTAAATCATTGTGTTTTAATAATCTTCTGTCATGCTTTAAAGGGGTCATATAATGCCATTTTTGTACAAGCTAATATGCTTCTTTATGGTCTAAATTAAAAGTTTGTAATATACTTTAATTAAAAATTCTCATTAGTATTGTAAGAAAACACAAATTTTACCTGGTCAAAAACAGCTCTGTTTTCAGCACGCCGTTTCAGTGCATGTGTCTTTAAATGATAATGAGCTTTGCTCACCCCACCCCTCTGTTCTGTGCGTACACCGTTTTTAATAATAACACAATAACCATAACGCGTTGTTCATTATAAACGTGGGATTATGAATTATATTGAGAACGTCATACATAGAAAACATGACATAATGTACCCTGAGTGTAAAAATAGCTGCATTCATCGTGAAGCGTGCAAGCGATTTGCAAAGATTAATATAAAGGTTAATAAAACGTTTCACTCACTTCAGTTCTTCTGGAGGTGCAGCAACACGAATAGTTGGTACTGATCCTTTTTCCAGAAGCAGCTTTTAGCAAAACCAGCTTTATACTGACCCTCGTTTGTAAAGCAGTCTCTGGTGTGTGAAATGATTCGCGCACACATGAAAGCATTGACGTTGATCGTGGGGAATATTCCCTTCGAAAACAAACTCAGCCACTGCGTCTTCAGTGGTTCGGATTTAGGAACATCAACATGACTGCTGTGATCGTTATTACACCCAAGAACAGAACACCACAATCGCTTAGACGCCATTCTGTTCACAGACAGTCAGAGACAGTGCTCCAGCGAGACGCGCAGACTATGATTGACAGCTCGCTCACAAGCGAGGGCGGAATCTGTGTTTGAACTGCGGCTGTCAATCGACCATCGTGGGAGGGGCGTCCGACCGTGTGACGTCACACAGTCGAACGGCTTGATTAGAGACGGGGGAAAACAAATAAGAAGATAAAAAAAAAAACACTGGATGGATTTTTATCATTTTATGATGGTTGTGTACAGGCACTGCCAACACACATTTCAGTACAATCAACTTGTAAAAGTGCATGTACCATTATATGACCCCTTTAAAGAAGTATACTTATTTTAATGTGACAAACATACTAAAGCACATGCCAAGAATGAGGTAACACTTTATTTTACAATGTCCTTGTTACACGTTACAGTTACTGTAGTAATAACTATAAATTATGAATAATTACATGCAACTAACCCATACAGTATTCCCAACCTAATCCCAATCTTAACCCTACAGTAAGTACATACATATGTAATTAATATAACTTGGAACATAAATGTATATTTGTACAGTAACAAGGACACCTTAAAATAAAGTGCAACTGAATGTGATTATAATTTTAACTGTATTGTTATGATGTCAATATTACATTTAAAGTTTATATACGCAACTACCACTTTTTTGCCTTTACTACCTTTCTGAGGCAAATAATTGTGAACAACAGTAACTCAGCCACGAAGTGGTAGGCAGTGGCGGTCTTAACATAGAGGCATAGGTAGGCGGCTGCTTGGGGCCCCCTACCAGCGGTCGTAATAGGGGGGCCCCCAACCCACCTCAAAAAAAAAGAAAAAAAAAGAATAGAAAAAGCCCCTTATCATCATGAACGCATCAAAAGAATGGTAAATTGTATTAATATTCTTAATAAATACGTTGAAAAGTAGTAGTTAAAATGCCCAGTTCATGGTTATCCGTCTCTACATACACCCCCGACTTTCACAATGAAATGGACTAGTCCGTAACGGTGCGCGGCGCAAAAGATAAACACGCAATGACAGGAGTACTTGGAAGTACACAAACAGAGACGAAACGAGAAACTGAAGCGAAGTTACCCAAGCAGCTCAAATAAAAGAAAAAAGCGAAAAGACGCCGATAAGTATTTGGCAACGCTGCCAAAGATGACAAACTTTTTTTTACGGCTACTGTTGGGGATACAGACAGGAACAACTATTAACGTCCAAAGCGTTGAACATGCCGCTACAGCAGCAGCAGCAGCAGCTAGGTGAGGATAACGTTAACACACTCACATGGATATAACTTATGTGGATTTGCTAGGAGCCATATGCAACATCACCTCTCCCCATTTCGCCCCTCTTACCCCCATACTACTGTTTTGGCGCTTGTAAATGTGACGTGACAGATCCCTAACGGCACGTGAACCGATCATCTCCACTAGCTGAATAAACACAAATTAACAATGTTGAAAGATACAGTACAACTTACCGAAATGTATATTCCTCATACATAATATCGATCAATCAGTGTTTTTCAACCGCGAAAACAGGTCAATAAAACAGCTGGAGAACAATTATGTCACATAACATTTACCTCAGGAAAGCCGTTTAAAGGGATACTCTATCGAAAAAAGAAAATTCTGTCATCATATACTCACCCTCATGTTGTTTCAAACCTGTATGAATTTCTTTCTTCTGCTGAACAGAAAGGAAGATATTTAGAAGAATGTCAGTAACCAGACAGTTTTAGATATGGAAGTCAATGGTATCTAAAACTTTCTGGTTACTGACATTCTTCTAAATATCTTCCTTTCTGTTCAGCAGAAGAAAGAAATTCATACAGGTTTGAACATGAGGGTGAGTATATGATGACAGAATTTTCATTTTTCGGTAGAGTATCCCTTTAATGACCATAATATATGTTATAGCATGTTAGTAGCCTATTTTGCTAAATATGTGTACTATATTACATATTTAGTATATTTTTTACTTATATTATTAAAGTTGTTATTATAATAAAAACGCATTGTTTAATTTGAGTTATTTTTATTTTTAACCTTAAATAATACTAGCTGATAGGGCTGTTTGTATACAGCATTATGTGAGGGTTTTTTTTTTTCTTGAGAAAAATTAATGCCTATCTTGTGTACCTAATATGTATCCAAATGAGTCAATATTGAATCAAATCACAAGAATTGAATTGAAATTGTGAAATTTGTGTCAAGCAATAATAAAAAAACATAGCTTGCCAGAAATTGTACCATGTAAACATTGTAACATGTTTCTGTTTAGTTACTAAAATGTTTTTACATTATAAAAATGTACATTTTACATTATTGTGATGCTAGATTTTTCAGGTGTTATCTGAAACCTTATTCTCTGTTGGGTTCCATCGTGACTATTAGTTTGTGTAGTGCTACACTTTGTGTGTTCTCTGCTTTCCATCTTCATTTTGGAGTAAAGAAATGTATGCAGGGTTTAAAGGGGAAGGTTTTTTTTCTGCTCTCCAACCTTTACTTCCCTGTAGATTAGCTTTACCTGCCTATCCACCATTCAGTCGGTAATTTTTTTTTCCGTTATCTTTTAAAGGGGGGGGGGGGGTGAAATGCTATTTCATGCATACTGAGTTTTTTACACTGTTAAAGAGTTGGATTCCCATGCTAAACATGGACAAAGATTCAAAAATTAAATTGTACGTTTGAAGGAGTATTTCTGTGCCAAAAATGGTCCTTCCGGTTTGTCACAAGTTTCGTAAAAGTTTTTTTCGAGTATGGGTCTGTGTCACGTAAGATGGGGCGGAATTTCCTTATATGGGTCCTAAGGGCACTTCTCCGCGGGCGCGCGCGCACTCGTAGACCAGACAGAGAGAGAAGAGAGCGAAAGCAGTGCGTTACCTCATCAAAGCGCTCTGCTTAGCTTTTGGGAGATCAATGTCACCAAAGAAGTGGGTTTTTGTTTGCCAGGGCAAGACAACCCTGCACAGATTCCTAAAGAACCCAGCGTTAAGGGACCAGTGGATGGAGTCTGTTTTTTCAGAGACTGTTTGTTTTTTGTGCAAGACTGTTTGTTCCCTGCATTTCGACGATGATTGTTTTATAAACAAAGCCCAGATCGACGGATTTGCAGATCGTCTAATGCTTAAGGATCGAGCAGTCACAATGATAAAGGTTCGCGGTCGCAGGCGGTGAGTAAAACTGCTTCAAATGTCTCTGCGTGTTGTTAGCTCGGGGCGTTAGCACACAGCTTTAGCACACCACCCACACGGCCCGCCTCCAGACGCTCGGTTTTTTCCGGAAAAACTCGGTACAGCCTATCTTTCTTTTATAAATATAATAAACCTAAAGACTTTTTGGAGATATGAAGGATGCAATACTACTCTATAGGTACTCAAGATTAACAGGAGATTGAGTGAAAATGAGCATTTCACCCCCCCTTTAAAGATCGAATGGGGGGGCCCCCATACATACTTTCGCCTTGGGCCCCCAATTTGCTAAATCTGCCACTGGTGGTAGGCCACGTAAAATCACAATCTCAGCGCATGCTGACGAGCACAGTGAGCAGAAGTCAATAGCTACAGACCTCCAAACTTCGTGTGGCCTTCAGATTAGCTCAAGAACAGTGCGTAGAGAGCTTCATGGAATGAGTTTCCATGGTCGAATAGCTGCATCCAAGCCTTATATCACCAAGTGCAATGCAAAGCGTCGGATGCAGTGGTGTAAAGCATGTCGCCACTGGACTCTAGAGCAGTGGAGACATGTTCTCTGGAGTGACGAATCACGCTTCTCTGTCTGGCAATCCGATGGAAAGTCAACTTTGTGGGAACAGTTTGGGGATGGCCCTTTCCTGTTCCAACAAAGCAAGGTCCATAAAGACATGGATGAGCGAGTTTGGTGTGGAGGAACTAGACTGGCCTGCAGAGAGTCCTGACCTCATCCCGATAGAACACCTTTGGGATGAATTAGAGCGGAGACTGTGAGCCAAGCCTTCTCCTCCAACATCAGTGCCTGACCTCACAAATGCGCTTCTAGAAGAATGGTCAAAAATTCCCATAAAAACACTCCTAAACCTTGTGGACAGCCTTCCCAGAAGAGTTGAAGCTGTTATAGCTGTAAAGGGTGAGCCAACTCCATATTAAACCCTACGGATTAAGAATGGGATGTCACCTCTGGGGTCTGAGGTGTTTTTGGGGTCCTTGAGATGTTTTGACATGCCCTGACATTTGTGCTTTTTTCAGTTGCTTATCAACATATTAATGGCAAAGGTATAATTACACTCTATTTAGCACAAACAGGGCTACCATAATATGTAAGCAACAAGAAAATAATGTTTATGCATGGTTATTAAAAAAACTAAAAATTAAAGTTTCTGGCCACAATAAGGCCACAAAACACATACTAAATATGTGTCCACAAGACTTCTGAATAATGCATTTTGTCGCCTAGAGTTTTTTCTTCAAAATGATGTGAAAATCAATCCTGCCTAATCATTCACGTAAAACAATACATTGATTTAAATTTTGAAAGACACTTTTTGTTTGGAAAGGCAATATGTGAGTGGATGTGATTCACACCTGAGAAGACAACGACCCGCATAATGAGGCTGCATACATAATGAGCCTTTCATTCAGGTGTGTGACTGAGCCACGAGTAAGAATGCAAGGACTATATATATATATATATATATACTGTGTGTATATATATATATATATATATAATTGTTTCAGTTGGAAACACATTTGTTGTTTTTTTTTGTGATGTGATGTATGATATATGATATGTATATGTATGATATGTATATGTATGATATAATATGATATATGATATGATATATGATTGAAAATATAATACAATGCAATATGATACGATATATGATATGATACAATTGTTTGATATTTTGTTGGGTCATCTTATGATGTAAAATCACTGTAGAACTATAACTATATGGTATCCAAACTATAAGGTTTCCAAAATCGTTCTAACTCTAAGAGAATAGTTGAGTCCCCAACACAACTACAACTACGAGGAATGATACTATCAGAGTGATTCTTTTCCAGCTGATGATGATAAAACAAGACAGCCAATCAAAATCTGTCCTACTTTAAAGCATGTGTGGCTATTATGTTCCCATAACATAACTGAAGTGTGCACTTAAAATAAACATAACATAATAGTCCATTGCTGTGAAAGCTAATATACTGTTGTTATCATTACAGCATTTTTTTTTTTTTTTTGGTGTGAATGGGCCAGACTTTGGGACAAAAGAAGAACTAAATGAGGATCAATATCAGAGAGGCGTTTTCGAGATGCCGAGAGCTCCACATCCGTGACTAACTTGGACGTGACAGAGCTTCACGAGTCACGACTTGACAGGGACGCCACTCTTGCATGTACTTTATTAGACTGGTGGGCAAATGTACATAAAACAAATCAATGTTATATAGCTCAACATGATGAAATGTTAGAATATGATCAGTATATTATTCTAATGTTGATCTAGCTTACTGCTAGTCTCAAATAGCAAACAAACTAACAAATAGAATAACATTATAACTTTCAACACACTCAAATGCAGTTTAGTGTGATGGTGTACACCAAGTGAAACAGTGCTGCATTACCTCACAAGTTTAATTCATCAAATAAACTGACCTGTGTGAGTATTAATTCAGCACTTGCGGGTAGTTCAATAGAATGAAATGTCCTTATTCCTAATATCCGCGGGACTCGCGTGTGGTGCTGATATCTGTCTCTTATTAGCAATCGCTCCCTGCTTCATATCACAGTCAAGTTAAAAAACATGAATGTTTTCACTCATTCATAAACATTATTAGATCCATCAACATAACAGCAAGTCCCATCATTCCGCTTATCACTGCGTCATCAACCTACGCCTTTGTTATTGTTAAGAGGTTAGCGACCCTTAGCGCCGAAAAAAATTACATATTGTAGCTTTAAGAAACAGTCTTCATCAAAGGTTATGATGAAAAATCTGTCATCAGAATCATTTTTTGTGAAAGTCATTCAGGTTTGGAATGACATGATGAGGAGTGAATGACAACATTTTTTTTTTCATTTTTTCTAACTATCCCACAAACCCACTGTACAAAATCGTTCACACATTTTCCCCAGTATGACTCATTTGGACGAGGCAAATCTCTTTCTGCTGTATCTGAGGACTCACCTCTAATGTGGTTAAGACTATCTTTGTGACGGAGGAGAAGTAGGCGTCCCACAGGAACTGTGTCTGCTGCCGCAGTGCCAGGATTCTGTCAGAACTCACAGACCTGGTGATAGATGGAACCTGGAAGAGTGAGACAGAGCAAGATCTGCTTTCAGATGTAGCCTACTGTGTGTTTGTGTATTCAAGGATGCTTTAGTGGTTAGCCCAACTTTTGGGCTGTCTGTAATTCAAGTGTCAAGCGGATATTGATAAGATTTGCAGCAATTAACAACTAAAATTATACTCTGTACCTCACATAAAACTATTGCATACAACCAGGGAGCACTTCAAATACAATGCCATTTGGGCAACTTTTTTTTTTTTTTTTTTATAAATTATTTTTAATACAATAAATAGACTCTATCTTTTACGGTTTGCTTCATTGTATTTTTAAGAAATGGTTAAGGTTAGGTTTGGAGTTAAGAGAAGGATTATCAACTAAAAACTAAAAAAGATTATATTAAACACAATTATTGTAATGTTTTTTTTTTAAGGTTTTTCAATAACTAACATTAATAGCAGATAGAAAGATACACTGTTAAATCAATGCAAAGTAAATATTCTCCAAATAATATTGTAATAATTTGCTTTGGCCTTAGTAGTGACCATATAAAGTTATTTAATTATGGAAACAAGTTGTCTTTAATATGGTGCTTAATATTTTTTGTTATAGTGTATAAGCTGGACATTATACATGAAAATACTGTATATAGCCGCCTTTCTATATCAAATGTTGGGGACCCTGGAATAAAAAAAGTTTATATCCTGTCCTATTAATGTGACATAAAACATTACAGTAATTGGTGAAATGTGTGTATTTGAATTTGTGTGTGTGTTTGTGTGTGTGCAAGCCTAAAAAGTCATTTATTACTATTCTGTACTGTATGTTATACCAGAAAAATATTAAAATCAGAATTTTTTTAAAGTTAGAAGAGACCTCATCAATTGTGTCATGCAAAAATATGAAGATATCAGTTGTCTCTTAAGTCAAATTTTTTCTTCCGTAATTTGTGGGAAATAGTGAATTGGCTTGATTAATTAAAAGCTCTGGGGAAAAGTGTGAAACGATCACCCCTAAATAACATTTAAAACGTCCGGATTTTTAATAAATCCGACTGAGAATTTGTGCAACATTTAATTAAAGCTCCCGGTGCAGTGAGTGGTCACTTTAGATGTGGGACAAAGCAGGTCAGCTGTTTCAGTCTGCTGTTGGAGGATTTTAAATGGATAGTTATATAGTAGTGTTTTCTCATTACTGTGTGATCACATTAGTATAAAGAAGACTATGACGATGTGTTTGTGGAGTGTCTTGGGGGAATTGTGCACTGATGGTGTGATGTGTGTGTATGTGTGTGTGTGTGTGTGTGTGTGTGTGTGTGTGTGTGTGTGTCTGTGTACCTGCAGCAATAATCTCTCATCTCCAATGATAGCAGCTTTACTCCAGTCAATGACCTCTGAGAAGGGCAGCTCCCATCCGTTACTCAGCAGCACAGGAATACAGGCCGCCTGTGGAACAAACACACACACACACACACACACACACACACACACACACACACACACACACACACACACACACGTACATATCAAATCCTCACCACTCTACACAACTGCCACCAACAACTGTACAACACTTTAACAGTGTTCATTTCAATCAATGAACTGTTGTCAAAATGTACACTGACACCTTGAAACAATGTCATTTTCTCTGTGGACTTTTTTTTCTATATTTGCCAATAGCTTCTAAATTCTAAAATGTTCAGGAATTCTAAATTCTTCGGCATCATTTTACAATGAGGTTCCAATTTGTTAACATTAGTTAACTACATTGCTAGAACTAACTATGAAAAAAACGTTTAAAGCACTTATTAATCTTTATTAAATTCAAAGTGCTTTGAAAAAAGGCTTTCCTTTTACCTTACCTATTTCCTAAACGAGTTATCAGTAATTCCAGCCTTATTTCCTGCATGAACCTAACAAATCTGCATAATGCCAGCCTATGGTCCTATATTGGCTGCATGGAACAATGTCTACTTTGACACTCAAACACTGTTGCTGAGGCCTGGAAGAATTTGGTTCGTGTTGTCGACATGTCGAAAATACACTGGCTGTTTCTCAATTCCAAGAACGCAGAGAACGGACTTGTGTTCTCGTGGAGACCGGTCTTGCCAAGCTTCCTTGGAAGAACGAACTCGGAACCGGCCGCAATGACTTCTGGGACACCAGGCGAGTACTAGCAGAGCCCGTCTACGGAGAGCCTTGGCACTCCCTACTCAGCCCCATTGTATTGATTTTGGTTGCAGTTCCATTATAATTCCACTGGGGGTGATCGCGAGCGAGTGCAGACTGAATGGGAGTCAATGGGGCTAGACGGCTAAATGTGTCTCTTTCACCCAAATGCCGTTGAGAAATCTCAGATTTTATTGTAGGTTTTGCAAGTTCAACATGGGTTATAGGTCGAAAGTTGAATGAACGAGTACTTATTTCTTTTCTATTTCTTACAGGTTGAGTTGTTGTTGCCCATAACACGCTAGCATTCTGCTAATGACGTCAGCATTCTGACGTCATTGACATTTTAAAAGACTTTTTAAACCAAATAAGTGACTCTAAAAAAATCGAACACCCAGCAATGTGTAATTTCTTTGCATCTCCTTTCGAATACAACATTCAAATTACTAGACAAAAAATTATATCCTGAGAAAAGTGGGTTTTGAGGGGTATTTCGCCATAGACCTCCATTCATTCTGCACTCGCTCGCGAGCGCCCCCGCATGGACAGAGACGTGTTACTGCAACCAATCCAGAACCCGGAAGTAAGCAGAGAGTGCCAATTCTCTTCCTATTAGACATTCTCTGGTACTAGCTCAAGTCTGCATTCGATGCATCCTCAGTATCAAGAACACATCCGGGTTCTTTCATGCGTCCTCTGTACTTGCGTTCTTGAGAATAGAGAGCCTAAGTCCCGCCCCTCCGCTTCCGGCTCATGGGACCTTATTTCGGAAAAAATATGTATGGAAGTCAATGACGAGAGATAACTTATCTTTTTATTCCGTCTGAACTGTGCCCTGAACTACACATATGATGTTTGTCAATTTAAAAGGTAATTATGAAAGTCAAGAAAGTCGCAGTTTGTCATAAAACAGAAGAGTAACGTTTAGTTTTATGTGAAAATCGCTCAATGAACTACATCTCTCGTCTCGCACTATGTACGTCACAAGATCCGTTGCTCGTATGTGTGTATTCTGGCTCAAAACACTCAGGCATGACGGCGTAACGTTACGATTATAATGTAAGACTATAGAAAAAATGACAGACGTTAGCTTCAGTAAAGTTAGCTTCATTCATTGAGAGAAAAGGCATGACGTCGCATGCGCGCCTTCTGGGTTTGTAGTCTTTCTAATTACGTATTTTCACAGTCTTATACCTCAGCAGTTTTACATCAAGCTGCGACTTTCTTGACTTTAAAATGTATCTTTTAAATTGACAAACATCATATGTGTAAATCAGGGCACAATTCAAACGAGATCAAAATATTTGTTGTCTCTCGCCATTGACTACCATACAATATTTTTCCGAAATAAGGTCCCATGGTGGTCGACCGGAAGGGGTGGGACTTAGGCTCTCTATTGGGTCTGAACTTCGACGGTTATGATGACGTAAAACGAGAACACAAGGACGCAAGATCGCTGAAGAACGCATATTGAGAAACACCCACTGTTTCCTGTGCTGCAAAAGCAAATATATTTTGCTGCACTTCCGAAGGATTACGACTCTCAGGCTGGAATTGATACGGTAAAACTGACGACATCGTTACTGTTCGTATCACTGTTTATCAAGCACAGAGGAAGCCGCCAGAGCTGAAATTAAGATATGGCAATGGACGTTTTGTTTCCGAAATGCTCTGTAAGCGGAAGATATGACTGTGTCATTCAGTGTGAGCATGCCGTGTTGTTATTCCAAACACATTTGTGAGTGTATGAAGAATGCTATTTTGAGTGGATCATTCATGTAAATGATTCATGCCGAATGAGAGGTACGTGAACCCACTGCAGGGTTCAGTTTCAGTTTCGATTTTTATATAATTTATTTTTATTTTATGTATATATGTTTCTCTTTTTTTCTCTGTTCTGAATAAGCCTACCATTAAATTTAAAGGATTTAGAGTGAGAAAAATAAACGTTTACAGTGTTTAGAGTTTGTTAACGTTTCATTTTATTTACCAGTATTTTACATTATTTCTTAATCTAATAATAATATGCGACTTATATATACAGATGCAACTTATCTATGTTTTTTTTTCCTCAACTACGCAAGTTTGACCAGGTTCGACTAATTTTCTGGAAAAAATGGTAAATAGGCCTAATAAAATTGAGCTGTAGCCTATTGTTGTAAAGCAGATTTAAAATGGCGACCGTTTTCACCAATAAATCGAGCATATTATGTTCACCACTCTCTCCCACATTAACTTTGGGTTTAATCACTGTTATAATTATAAGGGGGTCCAATTTTCTACCTTATAAGGGGTCCCTCTCTCCAAAAAGTTTGAAAACCCCTGAGCTAACTAATAACTACATTTTTTTTCATACCTCTCAGAGGACTACTAAGAACTACTATACAGGTTCATTAACATCAGTAATGCATAATGTATAATTAATTCTAAAGTGAATATCATGGTAACCCACTAGTAATGACTCAAGTATTACCAAATCCTTCAAAAGGCATTACTAATTACTTGGATAAGTGAAAAGCATGCATTGACTGAAATCATTGTAAGTTTTTGAGGCGTATGTAAAGTATTGGATAGTAATGACTCTAATATTACTACATTCTTCTAAAGGAATTACTAATTATTTGGATCAGTATTCTAAAGTGAAACGCATGAAAACTCCCTAGTAATGACTGACTGAGATTTCGGATAGTAATTCCTTCAGATGGATTTGGTAACACTCGAGTCATTATAGTGGGTTACCATGATATTGACTTTAGAATACTGATCAAAATGATTAGTAATTCCTTTAGAAGGATGTAGTAACATTAGAGTCATTACTATCTAAGGGTACATTTACACAACATCAATATGTTTAAAACGGAGAAGCTTTCCTTTGAGTTTTCTGCGTACAGACGTGTCCATTGTCAAAATGATCCCCATTCACACAGATCCGCGAAAACGACTAAAAACGGTGTATTCTGCTGCCAGTCCATTAGATGGCGATGAAACACTATAGACTAAACACGTAATATGCATGTGCATGACGTTATTGTCTTCAGAGATTCACGTTTTTGTAGTTTACACCTAGACCATTTTCAAAAACTTGCAGTTTGAAACCCGTTTTCTAAAGTTTCTAAAGGCACCCAAAACGCATAAAAAGTTTTTAGTTGAAAACGGTGTCGTGTAAACAGCCCCTAAGACTCTACTACCTAAAATAAACAAAAACTGTTTATGAACCAATAACATCATAGATTTGTATAATTGTTCCTCAAGGAGGCAGGTAGTCTGCAGGTTTAGGTTTGGGTGAGAAGACCTTTAAATTCAAGACTGCACCTGACCGTCCAGCATTCAAAGGTGACAGTCATATGGAAGACTTAAGGAGGTTTGTGACAGATAGTGGAGTGAGGCAGAGACCACCGCTTTGGTAATCCCACCTGACCTTTCACACAGACACCTTCCATCACACACACACATGCCTTCTCTCACACCATGTGTGTTTTTTTTTTTTTTATCGGGATGGTTGACAACACAAGGACTGCCCCACATGCACCAGCATCTAAAAGCCTTTTGATGTCTCTTTTCAAAGTGCTCCCATCAAAGAGCACAAAAAGGGAGCCACTGCCTCACTCAACTACTAAAGAGATGTGAAAAATACTGAGGAAATTCAAACACCCTGTGTTTACCTCCCATATCTGACTGACAAATATCGGTTTTGACAGGCTAAAGATGGAACTGAAAAGAGTCTTTACTGGAAGCATATGGACACTATTTTATTAATCCACTTTATTATTTTATGCAACTTTATACATATTAGAGTATGGACTATTTCTTTAAAAGTGGCCTTCATAATTAGAATTAAAAATAAAATAAAAATGTATTTACACAACATTTATCTGGGGCAAATACTGTATGTAGCTGCAGTCACCTACTGTACATTTTACTTATTGTTATATTAATATATATATGAATGAAGATAAAAAGAACCACAAAGCATAATGGTACTACCATTATGGATCTCTCCGTGTCTTTCTTAAAAGAGCATTAACAGTTGTTTTCATAGCTTTGTTGGTTTGGTGGGCGTGACGTTGAGAGTGAGTACTCACACTAGGTTGCATTCCTGGTGTGTAGCCGCGGATATCTCCCTGTGCGTTTCAGCACCTCAGAGCACTTCTGAAAGAGCTATCTTTTTCAAGATGTTATTCAGATCGTGTGTTTCTGGATGCGGCCAATGTTTGACTGGCTGACGGGCATGATCGCTGTATCATGTGCTTGGGCTATAGGCACGCTGAAATGGCGCTCATGGATGACTCATGTTCCCATTGCGGGAACAAGACCATCGCGGCGTTACAGTCGAGACTCCGTTACCTCGAAAGAGGTGGAGCCCCTTCGCGTATTCTCCGATCTAGCGCTTCTTCTGCCCAGCAGATCACAGTGAAAGGTAACCCGCCGAGCCGTCTCCTTTGGCCCCTCACTCCTCTATAACGCTACCCGCGGAGCCTCCAAGAGAGCGCGCTGGGCCGTCCGCGGTGGTCCCAGTCGTTAAATTTTGGAGCTCCACCGGATAATCAAATGTCGGTCACTGCATCGGAGGGTGAGCTAATGTCGGACACTTTGAGCATGGACGGACACCTTTTTCTGCCCAAAACCGTTCTGGTGTCTCTTCCTCCCTCACTACCCTCAATGGCGGAGCAGCTAAGGGTTACGTGGAGATCGCCCCGGTGGAGCGGTCTGTGGCGATGCAGCCCAGTGGCCAGTAGCGCAAAAGACCCGTTCTTAGTGTCGGCTTGCAACGCCACTCCCGCCCCCATGGGCCGGATACTTGCGTCTATTTGCTCCAGTAGTGTTTCCCAGAAATGGCTAGTGGAGTTCCTCCATGCATCACCCCTGTGGCAGTCAGACGTTGCGGAGCATCTGACGCCAGGCCTACACTCGTATGCATTGTGGAACCTGTGATAGACTGGGTGTCCATATGTGGCGGTCCCTGCAGCGACCCCATATGTGTATTCCTCCACGATCAGCTCCTCTGCGGATAAGCCCGTGTCCTTCCCTCGACAAAGCCTGCTCTGTCGTCTCTGCTGGTGTTCTTTCCCCCCTATAACTAGGCTGGAACCACCCCAGAGACTGCCATATGTTGTACTACCCTGCTTGGCTAGTCCATGTGTGTAACCATCACAGTGCCTACCTCCGGGGTAGGATGTGGCTTCCGCAGCGTTCCCTTCTCCAAGGGCACGCTTTCCCAGCATTATCCAATACAGAGTGGGTCTTGCGGAACAGCAGTGACTGACCTTCTCTGCTTAGAGCTCCTACTTTCTGCCCAACACTGTGAGGCCAGGAGGCTCAAGCGGAGCGCTGGAAGGGCCAGCAGCCGTGGCGTTTTGATAGATATCCCCATTCGTCAGTCTCGACTGACGTAGTAGTGACTGATGAAGGGGAACGTCTTGGTTACGTATGGTAACCCTCATTCCCTGAGGAGGGAACGGAGAAGTAAGTCCCCTTGCCACAGTTGCTGAGCTTCCACTGTACGGCCGAGTCACAGGTCAGGCTCCTCAGCGGAAAAACAAGAATGCGACGCACGTGCTGCTCATTTTATGCTCGCACCGCGATGCACAGCAGCTGGTGCAATTATCGCATGCCAATGTGCATTGGCTTGTTTAGTTTCATTCAAAGTAGATAGGCTCGCAAGCGATCCCCATTCGTCAGTCTTGACTTACGGGTTACCATACGTAACCGAGACGTTCTAGAGCATCAAATCAGCATTTTATAATGATTTCTGAAAGATCATGTGACATCAAAGGCAGTAAATTTACATTTAAAAAATATTTTTTAAAGTGATCAGTATGTATATGAATATCTATACCATACAGTATATCATTAAAAAAAATACTGTAAACTTAATAATGTTCCAAGTTACTATTGATAATATTAATACTATTATGTGTTATGCAAACTCTCTGTTCATCTTAGAATCCTCCATGTGTGGCATTGACAATTTCTGCAGTCTAACTGAAGTTTCATCTCATGCTTTCTGCATCACTGCTCAAAGTGCTCATAGGTGTTACTTGCTTCTATGCCACTTTTCACATACTTTACAGATCACAAACAGCTCATCTTCTCAAACTTAGATTAAAATAGTTGCTTAATTGCTTAATTGGTATTGGGAACATCAAAATATAATATAATGTACAAATGTTATGTGGTAGAGGCACTGAACTGTATTTTTTTCCTAATACAAAAAAAAGTAATGGAAGTGGATTCTCCCAGTTGATTCTCCTGACTAACCTCAGAGGAGAGAGAGAGAAAAGAACTAATGAATAACCACACATAGAGAGAGAGAGAGAGAGAGAGAGAGAGAGAGAGAGAGAGAGAGAGAGAGAGAGAGAGAGAGAGAGAGAGAGAGAGAGAGAGAGAGAGAGAGAGAGAAAGAAATCAAGTGAGCGATTTATTAATAGTTCTCTTCACCTCTCCTCTTCAATATAAGAATCTCTGGGTGTTTTTGAAAAGATGACAGAATGTCAATATCAATAACCCCTACATCAGAGTAGTGTAACCTCAGGGCTCCAAACGGCTGAGCCCTAAAAACATCCAAGTCAATCAAAAACACCTGTTATGAAAGGAAGCATGCAGTGAAAGTGTTTTAGACAGTCAAACTTCAGAGTCACCTACCTGCAGGGCCTCTAGAAAGCGGAAGGACCCAAGCCGCCTGCCCCGAGGAACAAGGCAAAAACTGGAGTTGTGTAGCAGCTCCTGGTAATCAAACCTGTAGACACACACATAAACACAAAATGCCAGAAAACATTAGAATCTGCTCTTTAAAAAAATATACAAAGTTATATTGTTAAACATTTGTTCCCTTTCGAACGGGAACTCGCACTGCGTCGATTAACGCTAAGGGGAACGCCTCAGGTGTGACAGCTGTCTGAAATTACTATCAAATCACGGCAATCCTATTGACTGACGACAGCCCATGAATCATTGACATGCGACCTGGAAGTATCTAAAGGCGCCTTGCAAACATGATAATCGTCTTTTCGTCTTCAGGGACTGTTCTGTCTGTAAGCGCTTGAAAATCAGGTAATTATGAAATGCACTGAGAAGGCTGAGTGCTTTCAGAAGTGTGCAGACCTGTGCTCAAGATATTTGATGCCGGGTGACACACGAACTGTGCGTTTTCTGTCTGTTGCGCACAGGCAGGTCTCGAGGGAACTGCCTGTGCAAATTGTGAGAGTTTTTCTTTGAGAACGCTCCACTCTCGCCTGGCCCTCTTCTCGAGAGAAGAGGGTTCGGCATCTGGACCTCGCAGCTCAGGTCCCGCTTGTGCTGATAAAAAAAAAAAAAAAAGAACTTAGTAAGCGAGTACTCTTCCGGACGAACAGGAGATGGCTGATGAGAGTGGGGATAATCGGATAGATCCTGAATCTTCTCAGCCACCTTTCCCCGTGTATGCTGAGCGTGGTTGGTGTTATGGAACGCGCCGCAGGCAGGTTGCAGCTGCCATGGCTGCAAATTGTGGGGAAAAATAAGAGCGGTTTCTCCCCGGACATAAACCACTAGATCAGGTGAGCCTTCCATTTCTTCCCGATGTCCATACTGAGATCGAGAGGACATGGAAGAACCCATATTCTGGCGACATATGGCGCTGTTGCAGGTATACCAGGCCAATCTGGTGAGGGATCTCGACCAGGGGGTGGGGCCCCTGAGGCAGTTACTGAGCTGCGCCACACCACAGATCTAGCTCTCCGGGCCACCAAACAGACTGCTGCCGCGATCGGCCGGTCAACGGCGGCGATAGTGGCCACGGAGAGACATCTGTGGTTGAACCTGGCTGACATTGAGGAGAAAGAGAAAGGCTTTCTCCTTGATTCGCTGACTTCGCCCTCCGAGCTTTTCGGCACCTCCGTGCGTTTTTTGCTGAGTACACTGCCATGGGCAATGTGATTAGGTACCAGGATGCTGTTGGCGCTGTATAAACAGCTTATCTGCTGTGCCGTTCTGTAGTAGGGCTCAGCAGGCCTCCTTGACTGGGCAGTGGTTCGACAGTGGTTCACTGTCAGCTTCGCTGTCCCTCGGGTTGGATGCCTTATCTAAAGGCAAGTGTCCAGAGGCTCTGTCTTCGTACAGACAGGAATTTGGCCAGACTGAAATGTCCCATGTAAGTGATACCAGCTCAGGCCTTCCTGGTGGCATTTTGGGTGTGTATGTTCCCCTGAATAGTGATTGGCTGGGGCTCCTTCAGGTTCCCAAGCCACATTCCCTAGAAGGGACCCCTTCTAAAATTTGAAGATGTGGTCCTAGGCCCTTGAGCAGGCCCAGGTGGGCCTTTCATTAAACAATTTTTATGGAGTTTCCTGTGGAACGTATAGCTTGGGCTGTGACCGTAGGCAATGCTGTCACTGACAGCCCAGTGTGACCTGAGGGTGAGTGGTTCTGGCATTTCATTTGAATTTGCTGGTTTTGACAGTTGTCACTGCCAATGGGTATGCACTCTCTTTAGGCATGGTGGTGTTGGTATATCGTTCCCCTTAGCGTCAGTCGACGCAGTGCGAGTTCATTTTCGAAAGGGAATATCTAGGTTACGACCCCTGACTGAGAACAGGAAACGAGACACTGCGTCTTTTTGCCATGTCTCAGGGCCTGCCTACCACACAGTCCCTTCAGACGAAAAGGTGATTATCATGTTTGCAAGGCGCCTTTATGTACTTTCAGGCCGCACGTTAATGAATTATGGGCTGTCGCCGGTCAATAGGATTGCCGTAATTTGATAGTAATTTCAGACAACTGTCACTGTCCCCTGTAGCGTCAATCGACGCAGTGTCTCGTTCCCTGTTCTCAGGGAACAGAGGTTACAGTCGTAACACAGACGTTAGTTCATTGTCAAAAGCTGTGAATGAATCTACATGCAAGTATATATACTAACACATTCCCAAATGCACAACACACTGTTGGTGGCAAAAAGTAGGTCGAGCTAATGGTAAGATCAATCCCTAAATCACCAATCAGCAAGCATGGGCATGTCCACATCAATAAAACATTTATATAGATATCAAATAAATATATAATAGATACATAATAAACAATAAATGAATAGGCCAGTTTCTCAACTAGGGGCTGGGGCCCACTATGGGCCTCAATATATATATATATATATATACAAAAAAAAAAAAAGACAAAAAAAACCTTAAATTAAGCTAAAACAACTAAAAATCCATTTTTAAAATACTGATTCACCCCATCAACAACAGTTTTTTTTTTCTATGATGTGTTTGTCTTTTTTTTTTTTAGTGTATTTTTCTGAAAGTGATTTCTAGACCTGGAAAAGGTATACAAATCAATGCTATCTTATATCTCTTATAATTTATAAAGAGTTATGATACGTTTTATGTTTTTTCAGGTAGAAATTGTGTAAAAATATTCCTAAATCAAGTCATGGGGCCTTCGAATATTGTTGTGGACAAGGAGGAGATATGTATATATTATATCACGTGATTATATCACGACACACGAACGACACAGTATACTCGAAGGAACAATCTTTAATTAATTACTTTAATATACAGGAGAATAAACAAGAATACTATTCATTAATATTGACGAGACCAAACTATGAACAGAAAGAACTCAGGGCCTAAATACACATAAAGGGTAATCAACTGAAGATAAACAGATGTGTGGAACTAATTAACAACCATGGAAACTAACTAGGAAACATAGGCAGGCAAAACTGGGGACTACAGCCAAATATCATCTGTGCTGATATTCAACATCCCTCTTGCTCATGTGATATTACTCAATTAGCCTGACTGTACGGTTATTATGGTTGCCGAGCAACATAGCAATTTGGTAAATTTGGTAATATCTGATATGTGGTCATGGGTGTATAGCGACTATTTACTATGATGCAGCTCATGCAATCAGATCTTAGAGTCTGATCTGTTTTATTGTATTTGTTCTGGCATATTATATTAGGACGACACAATAAACACACAGGGAGAGAACAATCAAGATCCAGCTGAAGTTGGAGGGATAGCAGTGAGAGATCCTGTTATTTGCGCTCTACTTCTGTTCTAGCAGTCAGCCTTAATCTGGCTAGAGCTCACTCTCCTCTATTTAATTCTCTTATAATTACTGCCTGACTCTCTGTCTCTCTCTTTATTTCCCCTAATATCTTCATCCTGCATCACCCATTCAGCCAATAAGTAAAATATGTTGTTCATCTTCTGAACTTAATTTTCTCTATCTGCTCATTCAAGGGAGGTTTATTATTGTTAACTTAAACTAAAACTAAACCCCTCCCCACCAAAAAAAAAAAAAAAAAAAAAAAAACAACATTACTTTAAATTACATTAGTAAAAAAAAAAAAAAGTATTTATTTCAGTTCGTTGTCAAAGCAATATTTTTTTTTTTTTACTAAGATACATAGTGTAAAGCCAAAGTTACATAGTGTACTTTAAGTCGAAGCCCTAAAATAACTAAAACTAAATGAACTAAAACTAAAAACTGAAATTTAATTAAAAAATAAATAAATAAATAAAAAACAAGATTTCTGATCAGAACAATTCTCCACAACTTCTAAGAATAAGATTCTAGACATCTGAGATTGCTTGCCCTGCGAGCTTGTGCTGAAACTGTTGCTTCTTAAAGCAGTGAAGTTGTAAGAATCACTTTGGGATTCGTTTTCTCAAAGATCAAACCTCCTTACATCTTGTTGTGTCTTGTAAGGGTTTCCTACAACAAAATTGGACACAACTTTTCACTGGACTGCAAATGCTACAATAACATTCACAACCCACTCAAAAAGAAGGTTGTCAATTAATTAAACATTTCAGTCAACAACTAAAGGTGACCATAGTATCTCATTGACTTTCCTGAGAGGTCTGTGTGTGTTCCATTCAGATCAGGCACAGCAGTGGCACCCGTGGCCTTGAGAGGCACTTCTCAATAAGGGTGGAAGAACGTGATATATATTCAGGTTTAACACTAAGACGCCATGACAAATTCAGGTGCACATGAATGCTTACATAATATACAGCTTCATAAGATTGATAAACTAGTCATGGATTCTTTCAGTGTGATTTCCCCATACTATTGCCTGCTTATTGAAAAAAAAAAAAAAAAAGCCTGAGATGAATGTAAAAAACCAACAACAACAGTAATACTTTATTTTACAGTATCATTGTTACATGTAGTTACTGTAGTAATAACTATAAATTATGCATAATTACATGCAATTAACCAAAATACCCATCCTAACCTTAGCCCTATAGTACATGTAGTTAATTATTATGACTCAGTAATTAAATGTTTAATTACACTGTAACACCGACACCTTAAAATAATGTGTAACCAAAAAAAAAAAAAAAAATGATATGCGGATTAATTCATCAAGTATATGCATGATGATAAATGTGTTAATTATCTGTTGTTATTTGTTAATTAAGGAGTTAAATTTACAGTATTAATAATAACAACAACACATTCATAGTCTATACTTTTCACAGTTTTTATGTGCAGTATCCTCTGTCTTTTAAAGTTATTAGATAATTCTATTCCACTGACTGCACCCTATACTCCTAGAAAAACAAAACTGATACATTTATAAATAATCCAATATGAGCGGTGCACATTTAGCTCTCTGGTAGCTCACGTAGCATCGGGAGCAATTTACAACTATAACATGAACCGACGGAGGCCTGTAAATCCATTTCTTTTTCCCCAGCCGAGTGCATCTTGGGAAGAGAGTGGGAATAAGACAGAATGCGAATGAATATGCAGGTCTATTTCTCATTCTCTGCTCAAAGCGCAGCATAAAGGGCACATGAAGGAAAGTAAAGGCCTGTGACAAATGCGGTGACTGCAAGGGTGGCGCTATGCATTTTTTATTAGCTGTTAATCCATTCCTTGTGTAACTCAATATAAATCAAATTACCAGCCTACCATGCTGTCAGTGACTACAGTAATTAGATGGAAAAGTGGTTCGTAGAGGTGCCGCATTCTTTTAAAGTGGAAAAAAAGCAAAGAGTTACATTTTATTTACGGCTATGCTTTCTACTCCTCACTGGCAGGTGAATGCCACTTATTCAATGACCAGAGAAGAAGGTGGACATACGGGTGGTAGCAATTACTAGGAAAAGAAAAACTGATTATTTAGCTAGTCAGGCCTATCTGCCATTCACAGCATGGGAATGATGATTCCCACATTGTTCATGGGGAAAACGTTAACAAAATTGGTGAATAGTTCCGTACACTGATGTAGGATTGTTTCTTCAATTACTGGCACTTTTATGTCTATTTAGGGTTTTAGGGTTTATAATTATTAAAACAGATTTCAACTATTTTCTTTGTGTTGTATAAGATCACAATTTACCACATTTTTAAAATAAATCTATTTGAAGTTAGATTTAAAGGGGTCATATAATGCCATTTTTGTACAAGCTAATATGATTCTTTAGGGTCTAAATTAAAAGTTTGTAATATACTTTAATTAAAAATTCTCATTAGTATTGTAAGAAAACACTCATTTTACCTGGTCAAAAACAGCTCTGTTTTCAGCACGCCGTTTCAGTGCATGCGTCTTTAAATGATAATGAGCTTTGCTCACCCCGCCCCTCTGTTCTGTGGGTACACCGTTTGTAACACAATAACCACGTGTTATTCGTTATAAACGTGTGATTATGAATTATATTGAGAACGTCGTACATAGAAAACATGCCGTAATGTACCCTGAGTGTAAACCTTAGACGCATTCATTGTGAAGCCTGCAGCAAGGTTTGCAAATTTCGCAAAGATTAATATAAATGCTAATATAAAGGTTAATAAAACATTACACTCACATCTTCTGGAGGTTCAGCAGGAACACGTTGGTACCGATCCGTTTTTTCTCGTTTGTAAAGCTGTCTGGTGTGAAATGATTCGCGTAAACATGAAAGCATGGACGATTGTGGGGAATCCCCGTGAGGGAATCCCCGCGTCAATCCTTTGGGCATATCGCTTCAAAAACAAAACTCAGCCACTGCATCTTCAACGGCTCGGATTTTGGAACATCAAAATGACTGCTGTGTTCCTTATTACATCTAAGAACTGAACACCACAATCGCTTAGACACCTTTCTACTCCAGCATATCAACAATGGCGGACTACTATGACGACGGCTGTCACAGCTTGCTCAGGGCGGGTCTTGTGTTGAAACACGGCTGTCAATCACAATAGCGGGAGGGGCGTACGATCTTATGACGTCACAATATCGAACGGCTTGATTTCAGAGAGGGTCAAACATATAAGGAGATTAAAACAAAATCACTGGATGGATTTTAATCATGATAGGATGGTTGTGTACAGGCACTGCCAACAGACATTTCAGTGCAATCAACTTGTAAAAGTGCATGTACCATTATATGACCCCTTTAATAGTTTTACCCTTGTCCCAAACCTAGACATAAAAATATCACTACAGTTTTAAAAAAAAACTATGAGGATCTAAACAAAGAGTTTATTTAATTGGGTGAAAATTAAATTAAATTATATCAGTTACACAAATTACCACAATGTTGTATCACTTGTGAGCAAATTTTTTTTAATTGTGTGTCATTATTAATAAAGCTGTAATTTTGTTAAATGATTCAAATATCTAGATATTCTAAAAATGCGTTTAGTTTCATCTAAAACAGATGAACATGAATCTGGCAACATCTTATTACGTTAATTGTTGTACGTATCACAGCAGTTTGGAAATTAAATGTAAAAGGTTAATGATTTATCGCATTTGAACATAACATATCGCCTACACCAAACCCTAGCCTAAATCTAAGCAATAGTGTAAACAGGAGATAAAAACACATTTGCTGAAGCAACTTTTTTACTTTTATTTTTACTTTTAATTTGACTGTTTTACAGAATTCGTACCCAACCGCCCAAGTACCAAGCAAGTTTACTATATTAGAAAAGCCATATATATGGAGCTGGTTATGTGATGCAAAGCTAAAAAGGTATTAGTTTACAAATAATGCACTACGGTAAAAGTGTTTTGCCGCTGCAGTGGCTGGTTATTACAAAACCAAAAGATTTACATGAAAGTGATAGCTTTATCGCATCCCGCATGGTTAGAACCAGGTGTTAGTCAGAGTTGACCATTTTGCAGTGGAAAGGAGAGAATAAATGGATCAATGTAAATTGGGATCAGATTGCTAATAGGTTCACATCAATGTCCTTTCATACTCTAACTCACAGCGTACCTCTCTAATGTAATGCTTTTATTGTTAATAAGGCAGCGGTTGGTACATCCCTGCAGAGAATGATTTTAGCAGAAAAGGGACAGTGATAATCACACTATCATTTAAAACACTGCACTTATCTGGCATGCCTAAAACTTTTTGTCATCCACTTTGTATTAATCTTAAACAATTCAGAAATTAAAGTGACATATTTTGTGAGTGCAAAATACAGTTCAGTTCCAGCTACTGGTATATTTATTCAAGCTATATTTATACGTTTTTGGAAGATTTTTCACTGTACAATGTTTTATTCATTTAGCAGATGTACAGTATAAAGCAGATTAGATCTTGTAACAATTGTGCAATTAAAAAGAATCGCATTTGATTTGTACCACTTCATTTGTGATTCTAAATTCGATACATATCCAAATCTCTTTTATTTATTATATTTATTTATTTTTGACAGTATTATCCACTGTAATGGAAATGTATTTTACAGTATATCTGTACATATGGTGGAAAGTGTCACAACTTTTCTCATATATCAAATCTGTCAACTAATTCATACAAGTCAAGTGCACATATTTGTACAATGTAAAGGATAAGAATGAGAATTATTTAATTGAGCAGCACAACAAATGGTATAAGTAAGCATCTCTAGGTTCAGAAGAGAAGGGCTGCACAATTAATGGAATATAAAATTTAAATCATGATATGGCTTAGTTCAATTATTAAATCTCAAATTAATGCAATTTATTCTGAAGTGCAGTGGGGTTCAGAGTAAAGCGGGACACTGTGTTCTCAGAACGGCTCGTTCACATGTGTTTGAGTCGCTTATAATGTGCATTTCACTTTATTTTCACATTTGCATATTTTTTGCAGCACTTTACCAAGTTACGAGAAGTGTTTTTAACCTGCTGTCTACTAAAACACAGAGACTTAAATGTCTCCCATCAGTTTTCCACCAAATCAAAAGCATGAGGGTTTAATTTTTTAAAAGTGAAGAATTTAAGATAGAAATAACTTGTAACTTGTAGTGTAAAATAAAGTAATAATAATTTAATAATAATGATAATTTATAATATATTCAAATTGATTGCGTTTATAAAAAAAAACAGTAGTGTGAATATAATGCGTACTGAGATGCTATCACAACTAAAAAGATGTTTGAGTCACTTTAAAGTCCTGCAATGTCATTTTTTTAAAGAGTTGATAAGAGTATTTTTAATACTTTTTTTTAGCAGTGTGAACTCCCTTAAAAAGCAACTATTGGCATCAGAGCGTGGTCTCTTTGTTCTTTTTACCTGGCTGTCTCAGTAGCAATACAATTTTGTCCAAAGCCTTGGATAATACAAGAATAAAGTTATTTGTTAGCTTCTCATTCATCTCAAAGGCAGTTACTTAGCTACTGCGTGACGCCCTGGAAGCACAAAACCTGGCACTGCCACCAGCAGGGACTAATGGGGCCATGCTAACCATCCAAACCTTGACCCTTTAGGTCTTCAGTATGGGCTTGTCCAAGAAGAAAGAGCCTCTAAATGTTACAATGAGGAGCACTATACCTTTATTCCTGGAGGAGCTTTTTGTCCAATATAGCGAAGTTCAAAACAGGGTCTCTCTGCCTCTCTCTCTCAGTATAGGCTTATTAATAATTAATGTTCAAGCTCACCTGCGATTATTTATGCTGGCACTGAGTTAAATCTCACTCAGGGAGAAACACATTGATTACCTATGGAAAGGTATCTTGCAATGTATAATGTCGCTCGGATACAAAGAGTGAAATAAAGGAGGAGGTGAAAGCTCCTGTCATGGTGCATAAAGAGCGCTCTGGGGAAAATATCAACATTAGCCACATTTCCCCCTAGTGCAGACAGCTCATACTTTACCAAATTATTTATTATTCCCTGCATGGTGTTTGTATTGAAATAAAGCAGGGCTGGATTATTACAGTACCTTGATATTCAGGGCCATATTCTGTCCTTGGTAAACCGAATGATAATAAAATTAGGGATGCACTGATGTATCGGCCGCCGATATTTATCAGACGATTTTTGATTAATTTAAAACCATCGGCATATCGGCAAAAGCATGAAAAAGGCCAAACACAGATGGTTTATTAATTAACTGCTTGAAGGCAATGAGTTGCATGTCTGTTGCATATTCAACGTTTTTCTCTGGGTAAAGTAATTTAATGCTTACCAAAACAAAATTAAATCTGTACAAAATAAAATATAGTTTGTCAGATGTCGATCGGGGGTGGGGAAGTTGTAAATCACGTGTGTCATGATTGCTTTCTTGTGTTCCCCTTGTCTTGTGTGGACTTTTATTACTTCCTGTTTTGTGCCATGTTTTTGTACTCCTTTGTAGTTTTTCCTGTTGATTAGTTCATAATTGTTCCTAGGTGTATCTTGTTTCCTCATTACTTAGTTAAGCTTGTTTGTCCCTTTGTATTTATAGCCCTTGTGTTTCACTTGTTACTTTCTCAGTTGTTGTACGTGTAATGGTTGCCTCTGTCTCTGTGATCCCACTGGTTTTGTTCCTTTGTTGTTCGAGTTCTGTGTTCTCTGTTTTATATGTTATTTTATTAAATAACCCTCCGTTCAGATCTTCGCCTGCTTTCCTCAGCTCGTTACAACGTGAGTGATTACTCAACATTAACGTGAGAAATGCGCGCTAAATAGGAGTCTCGGAAAAATGTCTGCAGTCTGGGCCTTTTTCAAGATCTCAGATAAAGCAACGATTTGCAACGAGTGTTCAGCAGAAATATCAAGGGGGGTAGCATGGTTAAGAATTTCAACACATCCAATTTAATCTGCCACCTGAAAAAGCATCCTGAACAGCATGCTGTGTTCCTCAGTGCTGCCAAGAAAAAACTGCCGCCCCCCAGTGTTCCGACACCCTCTGTGGCTCAGGTATTTGAAAAAGTAAAAAAGTTTACTCAAGACAGCATCAAAGCAAAGGGCATTACCCCAAAAAATATGGAATTTATCGCACTGGACGATCAGCCGTTTTCCGTTGTGGAAGACGTGGGGTTTCGGAGGCTTGTTGAACACCTTGAGCCACGTTACTCCCTACCTAGTCGGCGATATTTTTCAGACGTGTGCCTTCCAGACATGTACAATGTTGTAGCCACGCATATACACGAGTTCTTGGCCACTGATATTTCAGCCATCAGTTTTATAACCGACATTTGTAAGCCCTACCTGTATGCTAAGTCTCACTGGGCAATGGATTGATAAAGATTGCAAAAAATATTGCTGCACGCACAAGAATTTACGGGGTTCACACACCGCAGAGGCGATCTCTTCAACATTCAACACAATGCTTGAAACGTGGAAAATCGACAAATTCAAGGTCTATGCTGTTGTGATGTCAGTGATGTCGCAAGTTTACCCTGCGTAGCACATACTTTACAATTAGCTGTCAACGAGGGCTTGTTATGTCAACAGAGCATATCTGATGTGATAGCAATATGTCGACGAATAGTAGGCGACTTTAAGAATTCCCCTCTTGCGTATACTCGCGCTTACACATTGTCCAAATAAAGTTGGGAATGTAACCTAAAATTCTTCAGCAAGTTTCAACAAGGTTGGAACAGTACTTTTTATATGCTGAGAAGCCTCTTGGATCAAAAGCAAGCTATCGCTGATTATAGTGCAGATTATGTTCTGCCTGTGACATTAACTGCCCATCAGTGGTGTTTAATTGAGAACACAGTCTATTCTTTACCCATCTGAGCAACTAACGAGGGAGATGAGTGCATCTGGAGCATCTGCAGCGGATGTGATTCCATCAATTATTGCGTTAAAGCGGCTACTGAGCAAGAAAAAGGTCCTTGAAAAAGGTCCTTGCGTTTTGCTAAAAATGACTCAGAACCTCTTTATTGTATCGCAACAGTGTTAGACCCAAGATACAAAGATAATTACTTCGATACGGACAAAAAGCAGTACGCATGATTTGAGCGACGAAAGACGCGGTGCGCCACCCAGAGGACAACCTAAAAGCCAAGAATTCGCGCAAGGACATTGAACATGCACCCAGACTATGTGACATGTTCGACGAAGTTATGGAGGAAAATTTATCACATGGAATTAACCCTACCATGCCACAAATGGATGCCTACCTCGCAGAAATCCCAATTGAAAGAAATGAGAATCCTATTCAATATTGGTGTGTCAATCAACTGTTCATGAGTTTGAAGTTTGTCATGTCGTATTTTAATCTTTATGTTAAACAGATCTGTTCATTTGAAATGATTTAATGTTTAGTGTTCGCCATCCACAACGACTGAATGAACTGTTCATGAGTTTGAAGTTTGTCATGTCATATTTTAATCTTTATGTTAAACAGATCTGTTCATTTGAAATGATTTAATGTTAAGTGTGCGCCATGCACAACGTCTGAATGAACTGTCCATGAGTTTTTAAGCTGTTTTAAATATGATTCAGTTGTTAAGAAGGAATGTTTTATTGCAAAAAAAAAAAAACTCTTTAAAGTTTGCCATGTCATATTTTAATCTTTATGTTAAACAGATCTATGTTCATATGAAATGATTAAATGTTCTAGTCCACCATCCACAATGACAGAATGAACTGTTCATTAGTTATTAAGCCATTTTATCATAATAGTTTTAAATATGATTCTATGTTAAGAAGTAATGTTTTATTGCAAAGGTAAATTCTTTGAAGTATGTCATGTCATATTTGCATATTCTTTTTTATCTTTGTTAAACAGATCTGATCTATGTTCAATTGAAATGATTTGATGTTCTGGTGTGCACCATGCTCAAGTGCTGACAGAAAAACATTCAGTGCTGGCTCAAATGTCTTGGACAATAAAAGAAACAGACTGCACTTTAGAGGGGGAAAAGCAGTCAATCTTTTTCTGAAGTGGCAAAATTTATACTTGATATATAAAGCAACAGCACTGGCATTTGTTAAGTTTATTAAAGAAATATGTTCTATTATGTCAAATATGAGTTCATGTTGTTAATTAAAGAAATATTGGATAGCAAAAATCACCTCTGAAGGTTGTCTTGTTTGTTTTGTTTTTTTTTTCTTACTTTGTGCCTCTCTTATAATGTTGGTCAGATGAATGTTAAATGGATCCAATCCATGTTCAGTGAAAATAATTTGATGCAGAAATAGTACAGCCTAGTATTGTATGCAAGTGACAAATATCGGCATCGGCCAGTAGTTGTTTGTTGAAATCGGTATAGGTATCAGCCAAAAATATCATAGGTGCATTCCTAAAAAAAAAAAAAAAAAAACGCATTACTAGACATTTGCTCTAGTTTCAAATGGATGAGGTCTTCAGAATGACCGAATGAATGAATAAATGAATGTTCAACAACAATTACATTTTTAACTGTGGAATGCATTGAGGTAATTAAAGGAACATATAATGGATAACCAAAATTAAGTTCTTCTGAAATAAAATGGTTTGATTTAGAATGTTGCGACCTAGACTCTTGGGAAAAACATGCCTTTGCCTACATTGTTGCAAAACTTCAAGTTTTTCTACTGATCAAGGGTATGTTTACACAACAATTATGTACTAATACTGAAAGTTTTTTCCTTTGTGTTTTTTTACGTACAGACGACAACGTTGTCAAAACAATCCCTGTTCATACGAATCCATGAAAACGACTAAAAACCCTGTATTATTCATGTCAGGCCAGTAGATGGCGATATCACTTTGTAAAGAAGCACTATAGACTGAACACGTATGCATGTGCATGACGACAGCGTTTTGTAGTGTACACAGAGATGATAAAAGTACTGTTTACGCTTTGAAATCCATTTTCATAGGTTTGCATTTCAGGGCCCCAAAACACTGTTGTCGTGTAAATGAACAGGCAAAATGCATAAAAAGTTTTATATTTTAGTTGAAAATGGTGCCGCGTAAACCAGTGGCGTAGCCACGAGGGGGCCTGGGTGGGCCTAGGCCCCCTCATTTATATGTCCGGCCCCCTCAGATTTCTGATGGCTTAAAATAAATTAATAAAAATAAGAAATTATTGAACTAACTAATAGGTTGACCAATCAAAATACTGCGCGGTAAAATGCGGCTGTTTTCAAACTTGATTTGACTTGTTGTGCATAACCTACGCTGTCATCTTCGCGTGAGAGTTCATGCGGTGAATGGCAGCTTTGTGCAAAGTACAATATTACGCACGAAAAGATGAGCGAGAAGGAGAAAAGCCATCTACATCTGAGTTTGCTTCAGCTTACTACAAGACGACAGCGAGTGAAGCGGCTAGGAGACAGAAACGTATATTTCATCACAGGAATAGCGGTGAGACTTCGACTCAGATCGGCACAATAATGCGCAATGACTTGTTTGCAATTGATGAACCGCCTTCACAACCAGTGATGACCACATTTCCTGTATAGCCTATATCTGTTGTATATGAAGAGTTTGGTTTTAAAACGCGATAAATTCATTATGATTAATTTTGAGTAATAATGTGTTTTCTTTACCAAGAGAGTGGAAAGATTAAAACCACTATTTTTTGTTTCAAACTTTCACATAGCATATTTAGGTTATAATAACATAACAATTTCAAATCCATATTTTGATTTTCAAATATTTATTATAAAAAAGGATTAGTTTCCCCCCAAAATGCAATAAATTCATGACACTTTTTCCCCAAAATGCAATTAATCCATTGAATCAATATAAAAGTTATTTTTCATATTTTAACTGTTGAAATACACAACAAAGTAAGTTGATCCACATATGACAGCCTCTGAACTTGGTCAATACTAATTATATAACTTACAGGCACTGGACTAAAAATAGCCGACATTAAAATCACCATCGCTAAGAAATACCTCCTGAACTTTTTTTTACGGCGATCAGCTGTAAAATGGCTTGGTCCTGCTCGGTTTTCGTTGACTTTGAGTAAAACAATTGAAAGTTTTTCAAAAGATCCCCTGGGGTTAAAGTGTCAGCGTGACAGAAGTTTGACGCTGTCGTGTGAGAACAAGCAACAGTCGAGATTTTTCCTCCTCCCTCAGTCATCTTCTTAATCTCCTCAAATAGCCTAAATGATTTCAATGGCTCACGTTTCTTCCCCACCACAGGGTCACCAATGCCGTCAAAATGATTATTATTAATATTTTTTATTTTTTTTTGTGGATCACAAAGTAGAAGGAAAACTAGGATGCCGGGTTTATTCAAAGCGCCGCCGTTGCGGTTTACAAAGCGTGGAATGGTGCGCTGACTGCGCGGATATCGTATTTTACGTAAAATTAAAAATGGACTTTTCAACACCGACCAGATAGCCTACAATACAGATTTTTGGGGGAACTAAAAAAAATATATATAGCCTACATATTTAACGTTTATCGCGTTTTGGAACCAAACTCTTATTTGCGGAGTAAGATGACATCATTGACACTTTTTATAATCGCCCTTGTAGGCCTACTTCATGTAAAAGATAATAATCGCCGAGCTATGTCGTAGGCTGCTATAGCCTAGGCTATATATATATATATATATATATATATATATATATATAGGCTATAATGTGTATATATATAGCCTACTGTAGGCTATATTAGTTGCCCCCTCATTTTAAGTTGGGCCCCCCCAAAAATAAAATTCTGGCTACGCCCCTGGCGTAAACTGTTCAGTTCTAAGGGTCAGAGAAAATAGTAGTTCTGGTGCAAGAAACCAGGACTAGTAGGAAAAAATTAAATAATGAAATGTAAGTTATGCAAGTCCTTCAAAAAATATACACTCTCTAAAAATAAAACTGAATCCAACGTTCAGAACATTCTCTTTTGACATCATCCAATTACGCTCAGGCAAAAATCAGGTGATCACTAGAACATGACTAATTATGAGTTCACTTGGAACTCGTGTAATGACAGCTTTAGCTAATTCCTTCATTCTGGTAAGGCCGAACCACCATGTAGCCAGTATAATCCATTCAGACAGTTTACAAGAGGTTTGACACGCTGAAACAGCTTTTCCTGTTTAAGGGTGTGTTATCTGAAACGTCTAATTGAGCAGCTGTCAGCGTATGCGGACTTGCGCCAAACCTTCTCCAACATAAACCCCACTGCTGTCTAGTTCATCACTATCCTTCACTGCTGTTAGCTTCAGGAAGCACAAAATGCTTTCTGTAAAGGTTTTTCAGCCAAAGACAAAGGCAGAAATTACAACAGAAAAACTGTTCCTGTTGTTGTTTAGCTTGAACTGTATAGATACTATGCTGACAGTCTTTCCAAAGTTGCAAAAGTGAAGAATCCTGAACTGTCAAAAAAGACTTCACGTCTCAAAATCAATTAACTTGTTGAGCCATTGTTCATTTCTTACATTTTTTTTGTTACATTTTATAGTTCTATAGTCACAGTCTCATATTTTGATGAAAAAAAAAAGGTATGCATTTTAGTCAAAATGTTATCATTGTAGTCCATAGACTTATCAACAAAAAAAGTGAAAATATTTATTGTAAAAACCTGAGCAAACTTTCTGTGTTGTGAACCATTTCTCTCTTCTGCAGACCAAACAACATTGGAGCCAATTGACTTCCACAGGAAAAAAAAAGAAAGAATAGAAATTGAAACTAGTTTGGAACTGCATATGGGTGAATAAATAATATATCAATATATATGCTGCCACTTGGTAATATTATAAGAAAACATGGAATTTGTTTCCACTGTTATGCCAGTGATACTCAGCTATATATTTCATCACGACCAGACAAAATCTCTAAATTGTTCAAGTTGACAGAGTGTGTTAAAGATTTAAAATATTGAATGACAAGTCATTTTGATCTATTACATTTAGATAAGACTGGGGTATTAATTATTGGACCAAAAACCTCTACAAAGAATGTCTTAGAAAACAATTTGCATCTAGAAAGATGTACTGTAACTTCATCCTCTTCAGTTAATGACCTGGGTGTTATATTAGACAGCAACTTGTCTTTTGATAATCAATTCATAAGTTACAATCTACCACCTCAGAAACATTGCTAAGCTCCGGAATATGCTATCTGTTTCTGAAGCAGAAAAGCTAGTTCATGCGTTCATGACCTCTAGACTGGATCATTGTAAAGCATTACTAGCTGGTTGCCCGCATCCTCAATAAACAAGATACAGTTAGTCCAAAATGCAGCTGCTCGAGTTCTTACCAGGTCCAGAAATATGATCATATAACACCAATTTTATCATCTCTACACTGGTCAAGTTCAGTATCGATTACAAAGTATTGCTACTGACCCATAAGGCCCTAAATGGTTCAACTCCTGTATATTAACTGATCTTCTAATGCCCTACGATCCATCACGCTCTTTAAGGTCACAAAACTCTGGGTTTCTGATAGTACCTAGGATATCTAAGTCCACTAAAGGAGGGAGAGTGTTTTCAGGTTTACTGCTAAACTCTGGAATAGACTTCTTGATAATGTTCAGGACTCAGACTCACTCTCCCAGCTTAAATCTAGATTAAAGACACATCTCTTTAGCCAAGCATTCACATAAGGCTTCTCATAACCTTGCACTCCATTAAATCAGATCAAATGCACATGATTATCTTTGCTTAATGTTATGAACAGCTGCAGCTATGCTAGTTATTTTCCATTTGCTTTTCTGTTTTATCTCGGAGAGTGCGTCAGCTCCTGTACTCTTACGGAGACTTCACCCCAACACCTGTGAAGAGACGACTCGAGAAACTCCAACTCCTGTGAGGACTTACATTATTGACGCCAACTCTGAATCAAAATGCACCAATGCTGAGGTTTTATACTCATTATGTTTACAGCTTGTAATAATTACTTCAATGAGCTCATTGTGCCTTAAATTTTAATACATTGTTGGCTAACTGCGTGATTTGTATGTACATTTCTCTGATAACAGATCATGTCTACGTCTAGTATACGTCTAGTTACCGCCAGGTGAAAAGTATGGGACTTGTGTATTTTTGTGGTTTAAAACATAAAAACGACAGAATTTTTATTATTATTTTTTTTTTTACTTCCTATCTTCCATAACTTAAATATTTTTTTTTTTTTTACATTTTTGCCACAGTGATAACGATTTTCATGGATATCAACTTACAAATTACATAGCAAAAAATCACACACTCCAGTTTTAAGCTTGCTGATGTGTGAAGAAAGGTTTGACTTCCTTTTCTTGCTAAAATATAATGGCTGTTTGCTGTCACATATTCGGTTAAATCAGATTGACGTTTTTACTGTGGTCCGTGAGACCGCAAATAAGAAACTAGCTTTTAATTCCAACATAAATAGAAATGAAGTAATGGCTTCTTTAGGAGTGAGAACTTGATGTTATCACACGTTAAGCTGACTGTGGCTTCAGTCCTCGACTGAGATAAAAATCACTGTAGCTGAAAACTCAGATAAAGCTTGATGTCTAATAAAAAATATACTGACAGTGCGAAGCTAAACATAATTTTATCATACATATAGGCACATTTATCCTGGTTCTGTAATGGCACTTTATTAATAACCCTCGGGTGGGATTGTGACAAGCCCATACTGAAATTTGCCATATCTAATATAGAATCTTCTGTTCCTGAACAGTATCTGTGTGGAGTGCTGGTAGTCTGGCTCTAAGTCAGACATTGTGATGCTAAACAGTGGTGTAGGCCGCTCCACGTCTTTGATCAAACACTGCAGCCGGGCCGTGGTGCTGTAGAACTCATTAAAGAACGGTCTGAGCCGGATCCCGTTCACTCACCATCGCAGATATGCATCAGCGCTTTGCTCGATCTCATCTGCTCAAACACTGCCTGCTTATCAGCTAAAGCTAGCCTAGCTTATAGTGTGCTCTAACACCAATTTATTCCAGCACACCAAATACAATTCCCTCTCTGTCCTCTCAGTTCTTTTTAAACAACCCACGGCCAGAAGATATACAGAAGCCTGACCCATATTACAGACTAGGACAAACAAACACTATAAAAAAGTCTGTAAAAATAGGGCACAATGTACTGTATAAATAATTTCACGTCTTTTTTTTTTTCTTTTTTTTTTTTTTTTTTACAGGTGTTTAACCCGTATTTTGATTTACACATTGCATTAGGTTGTGTTTTAAGGGTTAACAGAAATTTACATAAAATTACTGGATAATGTCCTGGCAGAAAATTACCAGTAGCCTTCTTATATTTAATGTTATTTGATATTACATTTAGTTACTAAATTGCAACATAATTACAAATGTCTAATTACAAATATATTTAAAAACATGACATACCAATTTCAATAGAAATGACATTAAAAAATATTTTAATTCACCATAACTGTTGTCAGTACATTCACTTTAAACATATTTCAAGGACAATAGAAGTATGAAATACATATTAAAATACTTAAGTCCTACTTAACTGGGTCAAAAAAATCAGTAAGTTCAACTAATTGCATTGAATATAAATCTAAACTATAATATATTTTAATTTAATTGTAAATAAGATCCAATTAAGTGTCCAAAAAATTACATTCAGTTCACACTTAAGTATATTATTGTATAGTACTGCATATTTATGTAATAAGTACTCTTTTTAAAAGTATGTTAAAGTGACCTTTAGGGGCAGCAGTCCAGTTATCTGATTCGACTCTTTAAAGTGGTGAAAGTGTCCCCATCTACATCACACATCTGCTGCCATAATCAATAGAAAATGTAAACCAACATTACTCTTTAAATTCGCCAACTGCTTTCTAAAGGAGGTTACAGCAGGACCCTATTTGCAGAGTTTTGGCGCAGTCTTTAATGCTTAATTTACATAGAAAGCAGCGTTCAGTTTTATCAAAGACTATAGAATTACACAAGACACATCACTCGTACTGTTTTGAATGGGGAAAAGTGAAACGCTCAATATGACGGAATAAGTTCCGCCTTCTAAATAAGAGCCAATCACCTATTGTTAGTAATCGCGTCACTGCAGCTGCCGTTAGAAGCTCCGGAGTCAGTCAGACGCGTGCTTCCACTGCACATGCGCATTTTGATCCAGCCTGAAAAATGTCGGTTTCTGTCATGATTCGAGCGTTTAGAAACAAAGTTTATGAGACAGTTGTTGTCAGATGTCATTGGTGATTTCAAATATGAAATTTAATCATAAGCTTGGCGAACAGTTTTGGAGAATTTGATATTTCCCCTTTCAAAAAGATAGGAGCTGCACTTGCATGCCTTAAAGGCGTTTCAAAGATGGACGCCGAGTTAAATTACCGTCTTAATGGGACTTTGTTTAAATTTGACCAATATCATGGCATATTCATTTTCTTCTGACTAAAATGGCATGCAATTGTTCCAATTCTAGATGGATTAGAATTGATGAAAACAACATTTTAGTTGTGAGGAGAGTGCAAAATTTGACGAAATATTCAAATATTTTATATATTCAATATTATCAGTATCAACATTAACAAAGACAAGTGGAAACTGCAAGTAAAAATATGAGATCTTGAAACAACATTATGAATACAGGCCTACTAGCCTATAATTTTGTGAATTCTTGATGTTTTAGTTATTCGTTGTTTGTGATGTTGATGTTTTTAGTGCATTGGTATGGGGGGAAAAAAAACATGTTCCCAACATTCTGGCACATTGCCTTGTGAATTCACACCATTTTACGCAGATATTCCATTTATGTTGTCTCATATGTATAGGATGAGTCCAAATACACAATATTTATGAAGCACTGGGCAAAAAAATACCCAGATTACATACAGTTTCACTTTTGAGATTCTGAAGAGAGCATCAGATGGACACTTTACTTTTTCCCATGAAATCATGGGAAGGAGAAGATATTTTAATAACAAATGAGAAGTTCATCATCAAATGCAGTTCAAAGTGATCCACTTTGTGGTTTCTGGTTAATCCGGACCACGGGTGATTAGTGAATAAAACACACTGAAATACAGTGTGCAACTGGCACCACTGCTTAGTGAATTTGCTCAAGAGAAGGTGAAACATTTATTGTACAGTAAGTGCTAGTTCTTCATTCTGCTTGTTTGCTTCCTTCTACTGTTCCAAGGGACAGTAGAAGGTTGTGATCATCCTGCAGGACCTTTAAAAGCTTGTACAAGTTGTTTTTTTGCTCTACAGTCCATTGAAGCAAACAGCCCATAAAATGCAGAAAACAAGTCACACTGTGGTATTCGACCTGTTCACATATAGCAACCCAAACACACTTCAAAATCCATAATGGTTCTGAAGCTGTTAGTTGTCCCCAGTTGCCTTACCGTGGTATAACACAAGATCACATACACTATGACAAATAATGGTTGATCAGTGGTTATTTGCAGCAACAATCAAACTGACACTTACTTTGGCTATAATGACGAGAATAGACTTCTTGGGAAAGATGATCATGTTTGGAATAATGAAAGGAAAATGGAGAAGAAAAAGACCAAAATCATGCATTTGGATGTTGAGTTTTGAAGATAAAGATATAAATGTCAACAATGGCTGAGACAATTGGAGGAAATGTATCCAATGGATCACCAAGAGGACAAAGCTGAGTGGATAAAAGAATATGTCAAAGAATATGCTTCCTAAAATTACCCCAACTCAAGCTTATTGGAAAAACGTGCCTGTGGTGACATTTCTGAAAATTATATTGTGTTGCTTCTTGCACGTGTCAAGATTTTATTACACTGCATGTTATTGTACGTATCGCGGCGGTTCATAAATTAAAGGTCCGGTGGGTTAATGCTCTGTCGTGTTATATGTACCACTTACACCAAACCCTACCCTAAACCTAAACAATACTGTTAACATAAGCAAATGTGCGACATTTGCTGAAGCAACCGTGCCAATTTAGCTCGCTTCAAGCATTGAGCTCTTTTATTGTACATATGGAGCTGGTTATGTGATGCAAACCTGAAAATGTAGTTTACAAAACATGTGATATGTTGAGTGTTTTGAGGACATACCAGGCAACAGAGAAAAAGTAAAGATTGTTCATTTACATATGCCACTGACATTGTAACAATACAAAGAGCTTTGAAATTCAGCGAATTTAGACTTTAAATATTGCTCTATACCCTGACTAAAGTCTACAGCAGTATGAGTTTGGACAGATTGTTTTCATGCTAACTGTAAACCACATCAAAGTTCATCAGGTCAAATCCCAAACCAAACCTTGCTTCGGAAAATTGCTTCTGGACCAATCAAGTGAACCATACTTTGATATCACAACGCTCTATCGTAAAAACGCTTCTCTCAATAAACATTAATAAACAAAGCTAAACAACATCAATCCTTTCATGTTTAAATGGCATTCTGGAAAAGTGCCAGCCACAATTTTCAGCAAAATAACAGTGTATGAAATATGTTTGAAAATGGAGATCCTGCTGTTTAAATATCACTATTATTCAATATGTGTTTTGTGTGTAATATATCTGAACGGATGTTTGACTGGAGTTGGCCCCTGTGATTTCTACCCAGCAGGACGCAGCACTAAGGCTTAAATGTACTTTCTCTCACAACAGGAAGCAGCATCAGCCATTCACCGCAAATCAAAGCCTTTCAGTGTTATTATTTTATGATGTGCTGTTGCCATGGGAGGTGAACACATGTAGTGAGGCTTCATTTAACAGACAGTCACAGATAGGACATCCATATGGCAGGACATGTAATACAAACACACACTCGTTTCGTACTTTTTGTCTGGATTTTTCACTTTCTCTCTCTTTCTTTGATGAGACGTCTGGTTTTAATTGCAGCTCTGAGATCAGGGAAGAGTAATGAAATCTTTATTGGGCTTAAGGTGAGAGGAGACGCTCTCATCCAATCCTCTATTTATTGGGACAGCGGGAAACATCAGAGAAGAGAAGTGCCATGTCCTCATTCCCCTGAGAGAATTATTTTCGTAGCTTTATGCATTTCTATCTATGTATGCATTTTCTCTATTTGTGTGCCTTCTTGAGAATAGCTCCACTATGTCGTTATGTGGATAGTAAACAAAATTCTTCTGGGAAGTCAACATGCCCTGCGGTGTGATATGCTAGACTCCATCCAAATATATTTCTTTATTTATTTCTTAGAATAACTATGCACAGCTCAACAATAAAGATTTATTACGCATATTATTTACAATCAGGCCAGTAATTCAGATTTCCACTCCCCTTCCAACATTTTCACTGCGCCAGAAAAGGAAAATATAATATAAATAAAAGGGTATATAATCTATCTGGATTTTCAATAACATTAACCTTCCATTAATTAAACTCCATTAATTTACATAACTCAGCCAGTGATCATCACAAAATAAACAGGGACAGAGTGACCAGGATCCAGACGCAAAATAAAGGGCTGCAAAATAGTTTTTTTTTTTTTTTTTTTTACTTTTAATACTAAAGTACATTAACCCTTAAAGGCATTCCCCGGGTCTTTAATGATCTGGGACGTCATTCACTACCCACCTCCTCATTAATTTTTTTAAAGTAAGACATCCATCTTCTTAGTTTTAATGATTGGCGAAACATTCACACATTTAAGGGTTAAAAATCAAGTACTTTTGTACTTTTACTTGAGTAAAATTGAGAAGGAATACTTTTACTGGAGTAATATTTTATTAGGGTATCTGAACTTTTACTTAAATACTTTGTGTACTTCGTCCTCCACTGAAAATTTCACATTGAGTTTTTGGCAACCATATTTGGTAACATTTGGTAACATTTGCCTCTTAGCTCAGCAATCGACCTCTGTGAAGGTGAAGATTCATACTTTAACTTAACAGCAAAGTAAAACGGAAGATCCATAAATGGACAAGGCACTTCCTCTACTGACATCTATGAAGCCATTTTTGTATAACATCACATGTCAGTAGCATATTATAAAATGACCCATACAAAAGTGTATTTGGAAAGTAGTTACTTAGGTTTGGATGGTTTGCTAGCCAGCAAAATAGCTTTTGGATGTTTATTTTATTGTTTAGTTCATTGTATTATTTGTCACATCCGGTCCCAATCTCTTTCACAGGAAATGTTACCACACCTTTAGACCATTTAATAAACTAGTGAGGGCAAACATGAAAAATGGTAATAAGAAATGGTGAAAAACTTGAATCTAAGATAAACAATTTCACTTTCAAACCTCAAATCTTGACGTTGATAAAAAAAGAAAAGTCCATGCATCAGCTACCCATGTAGATGAATATGTGATTCATGCACAGTTGTCAGGAGCACTGTCACTCAGTGAGAAACAAATTGACTCATTTTAGAGGGTGAGAAACAAAGAAGCAGACCTGTCAGTCATACAGAATGTGTTCAGTGCTGGCAGACCGAGCACATCCAATATAGCCCACTGTTCCTTCAAACATACAGCAGAGTCCTGCATACTCCCAGCATGCATCACTGTTTCAGTATTTGACCATCCATTTATTGTCAATATTAAATTTAAAATGACCCCATTTACTTGTGAATGATTGATCACGGCTTGTTATTACGAAGACAAGACATTTGCATTTGTAATTTTTTTTTCATTTGAATCCACTTTTCAACTGATGTCATTTAGGCCTCCTTGTGGAAAAGAAGTACACTTTAGCAGACTTTAAAAAAGAGTACTTATTATGGAAATAATATATTTTAAAAGAATATACTTAAGTGCAAATTGAATGTGATGCAATTTACAATTTAATATATATATTTTTTATATTTATAATTCAATAAAATAAATGTAATTGTACCACACTACTGTATATCTGTCTGAATTAAAGTGGATTATCCCTTATATATTATATTATCTGCAAGTATGTTTTTTTTTTATATATATATACTTTTAGGATTTTAAGTGCACTACAAGTGATCATTCTATATGATTAAGCACACTTCTTTTCCACAAGGGCCATTTGGGTTATACCAATATCCCAAGAGCTATTTATCAATGGCATGTCCACTTCAATTGATTAAACGTTAAACATTAAATTAAATGGTCTTTTACATTTAAGGACTTTTCATGAATGGTTATTTTTAAGGAGTGATGATAGTCAACATACTCATTCATAATCCTCTGGATCAGGGAGACTATTTTTCTCAGAAAGCCTCTTTTCAATGCCTGAACACTTCACTTTTCTCTGGGCATGTAGCATTTGTGTCCCTGCAAGTGAGCAGATGAGAGAGAATAGAAGAATATGTGAAGCAGTTCTTTAATGTATGGTTTTATTGCTGTCAGAAATAGCATCATTCTCTTGAGTGACTCTTGATATGTGACAGAATATGCATGTTTTATTTCAGCTGTTCCCCTTAGACACTGACTGACCTTCAGCAGGCTGAGTCTGGTGAATGCCACTGCATTGTTACAGGACTTACAACTTGACATGCCTTAAATGAATGTTGATGTATTATGGCAAATGATTACTGAATCTTACATCAAAGTACAAGGAGATTTATAAGTTCCTTGTGGTCCAGTCTCTGAAATGTCTTCCCAGAAAAGGTCCAAATAATCCACGAATCTTTCACCAATCATTATATTCAGGTCTTTAGCGACCCGGATCTCCTGATATTTTAAAGAACAAAATAAAGTATACTCCGTTACCTTTTGGATCATGGAAGGGTTCAATTTGAGCACATATTCGCAATTTCAACCATATTCTCAAAACTATTGTTTTCAACATCTTCAAAATCAATATTTTAATTCAGATTTTTTTTCTCGCAACTCCGAGTTTATATCTCACAATTCTTCGAAGGATAAACATAATTGTGAGATATACTCGTTATTCTGTCTTTTTTCCCCAGAATTGTGATATAAACTCAAAATTGAGAGTTATAAAGTCCGAACTGGGAGATATAAACACGCAAATGCAACACATTTGAAATACATTTATTTCATCCTGAGTATACGACAAATCCGATAACTCATTTACGGACATATTGCTTGAGACTTACTAGTATAAATATTACAATTACATTTTTATTTGGACTCGGAGTACTTCTTTTTTGCTCAATGGACTTTTTTTAATCGGTAGAAGGTTGTCCCCAGTTTTACAGACAATGCTTAAGTCTAGTCTCAGACAAAAATACATGTTTAAACTGTTTTAACTAAAAACAACTAGTCACACTAAATGTGTCTCTATAGTCAAGTCAAGTCATCTTCATTTATATAGCGCTTTTAACAATATGGATTGTTTCAAAGCAGCTTTACAGTAATAATAGGAAATTACCTTAACAGATTGTTTAGGCTTTACAACAGCTCTAGGATAAAGTTATTGTCCAGCTAAAGTTAGTTTTGATTGATTGATTCACTTCCGTTGCGAAGATCATTAGTTATTAATTTAGGGGCTGCTAACACGACACCGTTCTAACAGAAAACCCCATCCGCCCATCCGCACAAAACAGTGTCTATAGCATGCGTTGTGTTAATCGTGCAATTTATACGCGAAAATTAGTTTTTACGTGCATGTTACGCATTGATAGGTTTAGGTTATGGGTTTAGTAGTGGTGTGGGGTGCGTGTGTATTACACGTTTGGGTAGGATTAGTGGTGTGGGGTGTGGGGTGTGTGTGTATTACACGCAATAAATGCATATTATATGCATGCAAAAATTGCGTATCATATGCATGCAAAACTCATTTATAAATATGTATAAATTGTCTTAAAATGTGTCAGGGCCATTTTTTTGTCACAAGATGCACATCAGTAATGTTTTTTTCTAAGGAACGTTCATAAAAGCTACTTAAATGTCCTAATTGAACTAAGGCCTAATCGTGACTTAATCATAGACTTGTCTCTGAAACCAGGCTTCAATGTCTAACTTAAAAAAATGAAAGAGGAGAAGGGCTGTGAATGGAGTCCTGTATCGATAAAAACATGTGCAATTACCTGATATGCAGAAATTCCTTTAGTAAACAACACAGAGCCTATATGTGCAAATAAACGACACTATCAGTGAGTACTGTTCATTTTTAGTGAAGTAACTGAAAAAAGAATAAGATAGAGGGAGAGAGAATTGCTCAATTTGTCCCCCACTGAACAGCCTACAGCAATACAGCTGTTAAAAGAAGAATGCAAATATCAGCGGGCTCCTTTTTTAATCCTAAATTAAATTAGGATTTAATATAATTTCCGTTCAAGATCAAAGCAGGATTTAAAACACATGTTCCGACCCAGACAGAGAAGTAAAGATAATAAACAATGAAAGAAAGTGTTTTGTGAGACAGATTATAACCTGAACGAACAAAAGAACCAACAAATCCTTCTGGAGAACACGAGATGTGAATGGCACTTAAGTCATTCTCTCTTGTTGGTCTTTCTCGCCCATTTGTCTCTCTCTTTATTGTCTTTCTCGTCTCTTCCTGTGCCATTAAATACTTTACAGACAGGACACTGATTATAGAACTCCATCTCAATCAGACAGCCACACAACAAACAAGCAAACTGAATGTGGCATTCATGCAGCATACAGTGTTGTTCACTTTTGTTAACTCAGCAACAATGCAAGTCCATTTAAAATCGTAATTATAAATACAGTAATATGTAACAATGTCATTTTAATCACTGAAATGACCTAAAGTGCAGAAACAACCAGAACCACTTCTGACAGACGACACTATGTTTTGTATTTTGTCTGCATAATGTTGAACATTTCTCAACTTCTAACATGAGCCTGTAGCTTAGCACTTTTAGAGAGTGAATTGCAAATGCACAATTCCAGAACCACTTCACTCCACTGGACACATACATGAGTGCGCCAATCGGTCCCATTAAGCCCTGAATGTTTTTAGTAAAGCCCTGAACGTTTTTTAATAACTTTGTCTTTACAGGTGCTCATGCCTGGTCATTGTTTGTCACTATTAAATTCATTCAGAGCTGCATTCTTCTCTGTAGATCAGATACTCACAAAATCTGCTGCGTAATGTAGATTATAAACTGAATTAATGCAGAGCATTCTGAAACATAAAAAAAAAAAAAAAACATGAACCAATGGCCTGTCACCTGTACAACATAATAAGGAAAGCCATGAAGAACAAAACATTTTTAACTACCACATTTTGAAGTAAACACACTTTGGACATTTGGACATGTTTGAGGTTGAGACTAAAAGCCTGTTCACACCAGGACGAATTTCGCGCGCGATATTCGCCGTCGTTTAACGCCTCGTGACTAAACAAAGGGCGCCAATGTGAGTGTGCACACCGACGCGAAAAACGCCACGCGTAAAAGCGCCATTTTTTAAAAAACGCCTCAGGTTCGTTTTTTTGGTTTGACGCGCCGCGTCAAAAACTATCCGACCAATGAGATTGGCGCTTTTGCTCACGTGTCTGGAGCTTCTGAAGTTACAGTAAAACACAACTTGGGGGCGCTCAAACACAAAACGGTCTTGCCGAGCACACATACGTAACGGCGAAGAAGATATATGCCGAGTAGCGTCTAAACACTGCCGGGAAGAAATAAGACGAGGAAGATGCAAGGCAAGATGAATGTAGAGCTGCTGGTCTCGTTGGTGTCGGAACATAAAGAACTATGACAAACGCGACAGCGACTACAAAATTCTTGATAAAAGAGAACTGTTATGGAGTGGTATTAAGCGCCATCTAATGTCAGGGAATGAATTTGCATGTTCACTCGGCTCATCGTCAGCGAAAATCGCTTTGGTGTGAACACAAAAAACGCGTTGAAAAACGCTGGCGAATAACGCGCGCCGATATTCGTCCCGGTGTGTACGGGCCTTAAGGTTAGAGAGACTTACTTTGACTTCAGTACTATGACAATATTAGAGACAATTGTTAAAAAAAACATATTATGCTTTTTCTCACACACTTTAACTGAGTTTTTATACAAGAACGTGCTTTAATGTTTCTTTTGATCCTCTAATGAACACACACACACACACACACACACACACACACACACACACACACACACACACACACACACCACTCCAGTAAGGTCATTTTGAGTTCAAGAAATGTTAGAATCAATAACCCCTAATCTGATTGGTTTCATTGGTGACCTCATATTTAAATGATATGTGGACCATAGTGCGGCCCAGTGGGAAAAAAAGGTTGAAAATCACTGAATGTTTTAAAGTGAAAATTATACTTTCAGTTTATAGCTATTTGAGCATTTGTATGGTGACAGTAGGCTGTACATTATTATACTGACCTACATTAAGTACCATCTTGGCTACTTGTCCAAAGAATATTGATTATATACGTATGGTATTTATAGTACATAATCTTTTTACTTTGTATGAATGTTTTTATCTTAAAAAATAAATATTAATATTAAATCAACATTTAAAGGATAACTGTTGCCAAAATGCAACCTTGGGTCTTTTTTTGTTAATCTACTGAGGCAAACTTTCGTTTAAAAGCATAATTAGAATGGAAACGCCACTTTTAAGTTTGACTGTATTTTCGTTTTCGGTCAAATTGCCTTTTGTGAATGTGAATGCGAATGAACTGACTCTGAATTTGAGTATTGTTTCTTGTATGAGCATCCTTTTTTCAAATACAAGGTCAATATTGATTTTCACTAACGACAAAACAACAAATTATACGTGAATTTATATGGAACTAATCTTTACTCTCCTCCCTGTTACGTTGCATTCGGAGATCAACTATTTTTGACTGACAAAATGCTGGCGGACGGAAACAACAACAGCTACAGTGAGTTGTTCAAAGTCTTTCTTTTTAGTAAACTATGTGTACACAAACAATGTTCTCAATGCTCGAGTTCATGTGTAGAGCCTCTGGTGATACTTCGAGCAAAGTTTCATGTTGTGTCGAGCCTTCTTAGTGTTTTAAAATAAAACACTAGTCATTTTGACCGAAAAGGCAATTTGACCGAAAAGGCAATTTGACCGAAAATGAAAATACAGTCAAACTTAAAAGTGGCGTTTCCATTCTAATTATGCTTTTAAATGAAAGTTTGCTTCGGTAGATTAACAAAAAGACCCTAGGTTACATTTTGGCGACAGTTATCCTTTAAGGTTTAAACCGAAACTAATACATTTAGCTGTAACAAATAAGAGTATTTTTTTTTTAAGTTTTTTTAAGTATCCATTTTCAGTGACAGAGAGAGAATAATATATAGTATACTGGTTAAACACTTATCAAAACAATGAAACATTAAACTTTGAGTATAAAGATAATCTTGGCTGTATGAACAGACCACTTTCTCTTATCGTCAGGCTAACTGTAGGCTACATTTATACTGTATTATCTCATATCTTATCAGATATCTCATATCTGTATTATATCATATCATCTTATAAACTCAACACTGCAGATTTTTAATACTTAGGGTTAAATTGCTTTTAAGAACATTGGAATCTGAATTTGTCTGTTGCACAGGCCAGCTGTATTAGAACAAATACAGCTGGAACAAACCACACTAGAGATGGATTAATGTAGAGAATTATTCATCTCTGTCAAATTGATGGACCCTGCAGTGGTTGGTGAGATTATTTGAGTGTTTGGTGAGAAATGCTGGTAGCTAGAACATCAGTCTGGTATTGATGTTTCTGTTGGGATGGTTAATTGGGGTGGATAGGGGGACATAATTGAGGTCTGTGTTAAGGAGGGAAAGTAGTCCCCCTTCATTTCTTACACTGATAGTTTTTCGATGGTGACGCCCCAAGCGTGTGAGACAGGTGATGTATGGTGAGGTTGCAAGCAGACACAATTCAATGTTTCCTGAGGTATTTGTACCTCTGCGGTCTTTATACTACTAGAAATAGATGCATAAGAATGTTTTAAGAATACAGTGAAATATTAGCCATCACATCAGCACTACCAGACTGTTTAACTGTAGTGTGCTATATGATCATTAAGATATTTTAAATGTACAAAATTGCAACTTTGTCAATACATTTGTAATTACACAAATATTTAAAAAGGAAAACACGTTTCAATAGAAAAAAACTATTAAACTATAGAAAAATTACAGAAAAATGATTTGCACATTTGTATATACAGTACCTACGTTTAATTTTTTGCAGCGATGTGTCACGTGTACAGAAAACATTCCATGCCATATATATTTATAGAAAAATTATAAAGTTAAGTACTGAGTAATATTAATTGTAAAACATGTAGTTACTATAGGGTTAAGATTTGGTTATAGTTGCATGCAATTATATATAATGTACTGTTATTACTATAATAAGTACTTGTAATATGTTTAACAGGTACACTAAAATAAAGTCTTAAATGATTAGTTTAGTTGTGAAGAGTATGAACATTTCATTGAGGATCAACTCTACAGGTTTAATCAGCAAGACACGTACATTTAGTTATTGTGCAAATTGTAGATAATTGTACTTAGTTACTTGTGACAAAATAATTGCAATGTTCTTACTTCACTAGGCCTATATTCAAATCTTTTTTGTTTTAAGAAAACAATGCAATTTGAGAATTGAGCCAAAACAATTGAGAAAAAATGTAAATGCAATTATACTGACTTTAATATATAGTTACCAAAATATAAATGCATTTTCTATATTGATTTGTATGCATGCGTTATAGTTTTTGATGGGTTCTGCTGTCTCTTTAAGTCTGTGTCCTCAAATGTATGAAAGTTATTTCTTTTATTGTGTTTTTCTTTTAATTTGCCTCTAAATTTTCGCTTTTCAGTATCAGACTGAAATTTCCTGTCGCCTCTCTCTCTCTCTCTCTCTCTCTCTCTCTCTCTCTCTCTCTCTCCCTCTCTCTCTCTCTCTCTATCCCTAAACTGTGTGACCTAAAGGTTTTCATTCACATTACTTTTTTTAGGACTTGTGTAATGTGTTTCAGTGCCTGGGGTCTGAAACAAATGATCATAATGCATTACAGAGAGACACTGAGAATGAATGCGTGTATGTGTGCGTATTTATGTGTATATGTGTGTCCATGTCCCAGCTATCATATTATATTCATACCTTCAATTTATAATACTCATATCGCTATAAAAACACCTCCAGGACTAAACCAGAAACCTGTACATATTATTACCAGACTTATTTCCAGTGCTTTAGGATATTGATTCAATTTTAGAACTTGGCATTATAAATGAGTAATGTTTTCCATTGTGAAAAGTGATTTCAGAATGATGTTTAAATGCATTATTAGAACATTTCACTGTTGGAATTGGGTGGAAGTGCTCTGAGAGTCAAATAAAACAAGAAGGCAAAACATGTTTTTGATATATTTTTGTAGTCATGTTTTTTAACAACATATTTAAACATTCTTAAAACATTGAATAACCCTGAGTAGCAAATTAGCACTTAGCTTAGCCCAGTATATTCAGTGGTATCTAACAGCAATGAATTTAGAAGTGACTTCGACTCGGCGCAGTAAAAAGTCACGTTTGTTCTACTTCTAATGACAGAAGTGAGAGGAAGAGGATCAGGCGTGACTTTTTACTGCGCCGAGTCGAAGTACTCCCAAAAGTGCTATTCCGCCATACATTATAGTTATCCTTTTTAACCCGCTTAGAAAAGTGCCACGTTTTATTTTGTGTCACCATACTTGGTCGTATAACTACTCGTGTAACTGTTTTTAAATAGGGAAAATGTGGAGGTGTTTGGTCACTTCTAAATTCATTGCTGTTAGATACAACTAAATATACTGAGCTAAGCTAAGTGCTATCAAAGTGTCACCGCACTCCAGAGCGATTAAGTGCACGCACTGAGATGAGAGAGGTATGTATCAACTCGTCTTAGTTAAGGGAATAACATAGTTTAATATGAAAAAAAACGGTGGATTATCCCTTTCAACTTTACCAAACTCGGTAAAACACTAGAACAAAAACAGGAACCAAAACATACAACAAATAAATGTAATCTAAGATTAGAACCAACCCAGAGCAGCTGAAACAACAGAGGCATGTTGCATGAAACCAATTTCAGTTGCTATCCAGGTAAATTTCAGATTAGTTTGAGCAAACTATGGTTTTTCGGGCTCAAGAAGGTGTATTGGTTTTTAGTGGTGATCATCGCCATGGTAACTAACGCTTCACGACTAACCTGCTCCGGAGCATCTTTTATTACCAGACCAAAAACTGGACCAATCAGCTGTGAGCACATATCTGATACCAATAAAGCCACTCCCAATTTAGAGAGAAGGGTTAGGGATGTATATATATATATATATATATATATATATATATATATATATATATATATATATATATATATATATATATATATATATATATATATATATAAATTCATTATATATATACATTTAATATATAAAGATTTTAAACTAACTGCACTTAAGTCAAGTCAAGTCACCTTCATTTATATAGGCCTAGCGCTTTTAACAATATGGACTGTTTCAAAGGAGCTTTACAGTGATAATAGGAAATTAAAGTAAGAGATTGTTTTGGGTTTACAGCAGCTTTAGAATAAAATTATTGTCCAGCTAAAGTTAGTTTTGATTGATTCACTTCCATTGCAAAGATCATTAGCCCAGTTATTATCTTAGGGGCTGCTAACACGACACCGTTCTAACAGAAAACCCTTAATGCGCTCCGGCCCGCTCATTGGGTGCAAGTCTTGAATAATATATATATATATATATATATATATATATATATATATATATATATATTTTTTTTTTTTTTATCTCTGCGCAAGCTTTAAAAACGTAAACCTGTGAAAACTCTGACGCCGTGCACGTGTATTACGTGTTTAGTCTATAGGGTCACATGTATACACTTACATGTTGTCTTTTGAGCTCTTTGTGAACCTATATAAATTATTGTTTAAATTCAGTTGATTCACAGGCATCAATATAGTCAGATATTTTCCCTCACGAAAATTAAAACTACAAATAAAACCAAGAGTAAAACATGGTTACTACCACAAATTATCCATGGTTTTGCTACAGTAACCATAGTTTTACCATGGTATTTGTAGTAAAACTGTGGTTATGGTAATCAATCCGCTAAAAAAAAACATGGTTACTACGCTTCTAATATATTAAAACCATAGTTAATTTTCGTAAGAGTTCTTTCAGTTGCCTTCCCAAACTCTCACTGCACCAGCAGTGTTTTTTCCTGTCTTGTAAATGTGTTTAAATACATTATATTTTTTATAACAAACATCTTTAAGAGAGAAGTGAATTGCGCTGCTCTCTCACGGGTGAGAGGACCGTTCCTGAGATACTGGCCTGTTCCACGTCGGCCAAGAGGACCATTCCTGAGATATTGGCCTGTTCCACGTCGGCCAAGAGGACCGTTCCTGAGATATTGGCCTGTTTTACTTTAACCAAGAGGACCGTTCTTGAGATATTGGCCTGTAGAGGACCGTTCCTGAGATATTGGCCTGTTTCACGTCGGCCAAGAGGACCATTCCTGAGATATTGGCCTGTTTTACTTTAACCAAGAGGACCGTTCCTGAGATATTGGCCTGTAGAGGACCGTTCCCGAGATATTGGCCTGTTTCACGTCAACCAAGAGGACCGTTCCTGAGATATTGGCCTGTTTCACGTCAACCAAGAGGACCGTTCCTGAGATATTGGCCTGTTTCACGTCAACCAAGAGGACCGTTCCTGAGATATTGGCCTGTAGAGGACCGTTCCTGAGATATTGGCCTGTTTCACGTCAACCAAGAGGACCGTTCCTGAGATATTGGCCTGTTTCACGTCAACCAAGAGGACCGTTCCTGAGATATTGGCCTGTTTCACGTCAACCAAGAGGACCGTTCCTGAGATATTGGCCTGTTCCACGTCGGACAAGAGGACCGTTCCTGAGATATTGGCCTGTTTCACGTCAACCAAGAGGATCGTTCCTGAGATATTGGCCTGTTCCACGTCAACCAAGAGGACCGTTCCTGAGATATTGGCCTGTTCCACGTTGGCCAAGAGGACCGTTCCTGAGATATTGGCCTGTTTTACTTCAACCAAGAGGAACGTTCCTGAGATATTGGCCTGTAAAGGACCGTTCCTGAGATATTGGCCTGTTTCACGTCAACCAGAAACATAAACAAATCAGAAACGCATTCGATTTCAGTTCTTTTTTTATCACTACAATACATATTGGTATTTTGATTAGATAATCATAAAGTGTTCTAAAATAGAAGCAAATAAAGTGAGAGACTATACATGTAATATAGGTCTACCTTTATGTAATTTTAATGCTCTGGCCTTTGCAGATATTTAAATATGGCCACCTTCTTTAAGCATGGCTCTTTGGATTTATATGAAATGGCAACACTTCACAATGAGATCGGTCGACCTCTAGTTTCACGTTGACCAACAATTTTTGCATTAACTAAGGTTAATAAATGTTGTAGAGGTATTATTTATTGTTATTTTGTTAATTTCAACATTTACTAATACATTTCAAATTGAGTTTTAACTTTAATTTTATCTGTTATTACCTTAGTTAATGTACTATGAACTAACATGAATGATCAAGGTAAAATTGTATTGCTCAAATATTAATGCATGCAGTAAAAACGTATATTGCATAATGCACATAGTACATGAAAGCTAGCTAATACATCCTTGTTAACAAATGGGACTTGCAAGGTGTTACCTATGACATTTACATAGGCTATGTTTCTAGGTCAGAGCTAAAGAAACACACATTTGACCTGTAATATTTTAATGTTTAAATTATTTTCTGTAGAGTTCGTTCTGTAGAACTTCTCATTTTAATATATTCATATTTATATATTTATTTAATTTAGCACATTTTAGTTCAGCACTGTTTTACTTGGAGTGTTATGTTTGTTTTTAATCCCAGTATCCATTTAAAAAAATATCGGTTGAATAATCGTTTATCGGCATGTATGTTCAAACCTAAACATCGGTATTGGTAAAATCCACTATCAGTCGACCTCTAGTTTCACGTTGACCAAAAGGGCCGTTCTTGAGATATCTGCCCTTTCCATGTCGGCCAAAAGGGCCGTTCCTGAGATATTGGCCTGTTTCACGTCAACCAAGAGGACCGTTCCTGAGATATTGGCGTGTTCCACGTCAGCCAAGAGGACCGTTCCTGAGATATTGGCCTGTTTCATGTCAACCAAGAAGATCGTTCCTGAGATATTGGCGTGTTCCACGTCAGCCAAGAGGACCGTTCCTGAGATATTGGCCTGTTTCACGTCAACCAAGAGGATTGTTCCTGAGATATTGGCCTGTTTTACTTCAACCAAGAGGACCGTTCCTGAGATATTGGCCTGTAGAGGACCGTTCCTGAGATATTGGCCTGTTTCACGTCAACCAGAAACATAAACAAATCAGAAACGCATTCGATTTCAGTTCTTTTTTTATCACTACAATACATATTGGTATTTTGATTAGATAATCATAAAGTGTTCTAAAATAGAAGCAAATGAAGTGAGAGACTGTAAAATGTAATTAGTTGACCTTACTTAAAGGTCCCATGACATGCTACTTTTTGTAGGCTTTAATATAGGCCTTAGTGGTCCCTAGTACTGTATCTGAAATCTCTTTTCAAAAATTCAGTCTCAGTGCAGAATTATAGCCACTATAAGCCAGTCCCAGAATGAGCTTCCTTCAGACAGGCCGTTTCGGTGTCTGTAGCTTTAAATGTTAATGAGGAGGAGAAAGGCGGCGCAAGGTGGAGGGTGGGTGTGGCCTTGGCCATCTTGCGCAACGGTACCGGTCCGTGCATGTTTACGTTGGATATAGCAATGGCACGAAGACACGCAGTCGTTCAAGCATTTCAGTTTGACCCAGAATCTGATCCGGATGGAGAAGCAACAACTCAGCGGTTCCAGCAGGACATTTCCGAATGGTTAGTTTAAAATATTATGTCTGGATACGGTACTTTATTCGGATGGTTTACAGTTATTATCATGTAGCTAACGCTAACCTGCTGTTGCCTTTTCATGAGAGATCTGTAACATCTGTAATTTATCTTATTACAATTACATCATCAAGCTCTGTGATCTTGAAATGCGGATATCGCGCGCGCCGTATAACCAACAGGAAAACGGTTATCCAAATAACAAAGAAGTGTACAACACTCGCGTTACAGTGTGTGTATTCACACACATAAACTGCATAGCTAATGTGACAGCCACATTCTACGTGTAACAGTCTAGGCAACCATAAACAGTAAAGCAACACACTTATATATCATTAGTTGACTTACTGTTCCGAGGTGTGTAGCTGAGCCAAAGAGAGTGATCCAGTCTTTAGTTTCAGACGTTCAGCAAGCCCGACTCTGTATTGACCCTTCGGTGTTCATTTGTACATCCAATTATTGAGTAATTGTTATGCTTCGCTCGCTCAAAAGCCAGGATATCTCTCGTGGACAAACTAAAATCGCGCGCGCGCGTTCCTACTTCCTAGCTCATTTTCTCATGGGCGGAAAATATTCTCTGGGCGCCTGGGCGGGCAAAGCAGAGACGGGAGGTAACATTCCTCCTTATAACGTCACAAGGAGGAGATTCAAGATCAGCGCGATTGAGCCTCCATTTTCTCAAAGGCAGAGAAAGATAGCAAAAGCTCGATTTACACCGATTGAAATTTCTAGAAACTTGGGGACCATATACAGGCTAGGGGAACTCATATTAATGTTAAAAAACCTCAGAAAGTGGAAATTTCATGTCATGGGACCTTTAAAAAAAGTATGCAAACTCGTTGCCTCAAAAAAATTAAGCAAAGTAAGCTTAAGATTAGTGAGTTAGAAAAGCTTGTTTATTTTAAGTGTGCAGTACTAAATCAAGTAGTACCACTAGCACGTTTTTTTTATGTTCATGTAACTTAATAGTCATGATTAGTGTTAACTTAGTTTTTTCATTTTGTGTGGATTGCTTGATATAAATTTAACCCCACTTAGAATTACTAAATTCCTACAACTTAACACTTTTAGTTCTGCTCACTCATTTTTCAAGTTCACTTAAATTAAAGAAACCAATTTCTGAGTTAGGTTTACTTTATTAATTATAGCACTGTTCTTGTACAGCATAATATTTAGAATTTCTTAAAAGTTTCCATTATAAAAAAAATATATATATTTTTTTTGTTTAATTTAGTTTTTAGACACATTGACATCAAGAATCAGCCTCTGAATCTCAACAATGGTGACAATTATAAAGCATGTTGCAGTGCATTCTGGGTGCAACCAATCAAAACTCATTCATGGCTCCCATCATGCATTGCTGCATGAATAAATAATGAGCTTATGATCAGGGGGTTATCTGTTTGTCACCATTGTTGAGATTCATACGCTAATTCTTGATGTCTGTGTGTGCCTACATTAAAAAAAAAAAAATTGACGTTTTTTTTATTATTTATTTGATTATTTGGATTTCATTGAAATGGCTAAAAATATTATCATGTACCAGGACAGTGCTGTTATAATTAATAAAGTAAATCTAACTCAGAAATTAACTCTGAACTATATGAGTTCAGTGAATCAGGTCAAATGATTGTGAAATAACGATTATGTTAAAACACAACCATCACCATCAGATCACCTTTTCTGTTTGTTCATCTGGCTGTTATAACTCAGGTACAGCAGCCAAACAAAAGGTTAAATTAATGATATAAGGGTCAAGAGCCCAACTAAAACAAACACTAATCGCCACAATGGTGGCTTAAAATTACGGTTTTCACCTTCAGCCAATAGTGGCTATTGAAGGGCGAGTCTTGGCGTGGCCATATATTGCCGTCTAGCGTAGAGAGGACTGATCTGCGCATGCCCACAGGTCATAAACTTACTTTTTCTAAATGAATCCAGCTCAAGTAGACTGAGCTGGTACGATTTTTCAACCTCAAAGTACAAGTAACTTACTAAAAGTGAGTGTTAATAGCAGGTTGAAAAAAAATGATTAAGGTCAATTTACTATTTTTAATTAAATACAATGTTTGCATTTACAGAGTACATGTAACATAGGTCTACCTTTATGTAATTTTAATGCTCTGGCCTTTGCAGATATTTAAATAAGGCCATCTTCTTTAAGCATGACTCTTTGGATTTATATGAAATGGCAACACTTCACAATGAGATCGGTCGACCTCTAGTTTCACGTTGACCAAAAGGGCTGTTCTTGAGATATCTGCCCTTTCCATGTCGGCCAAAAGGGCCGTTCCTGAGATATTGGCCTGTTTCACGTCAACCAAGAGGACCGTTCCTGAGATATTGGCCTGTTTCACATTAACCAAGAGGACCGTTCCTGAGATATTGCCCTGTTTCGCGCCGACCAAAAGAGGCCGTTATCTGCCTCTCCTGTATTGACCAAGTAGGCCATTTTTAGACTTTTTGTGTGTCCAGTATTGGCCAGGAAGGCAATTTCATAACCATCCGCCTGCACTGCCCAGAATAAAATATAAGATATTTTATTTAAAAGCCAGCCATTTAAAAACATACTTTTTTACAAAAACAATGTGAATGTTAGGAGCGAATGTCACCCAGTTCATTTTAATGAGCCATGGTGGTAAAGCTTATACCATCAGCACTTATGTGCAGAAGACATGAGATAACACAACTAGGATGACCTCGCTTAAACAAAAAGACTGATAGGAACTGTCCAATGCCTGTGATGACAGTGTTAGAGGGCTTGTGGGTGAAACGGCTGAGAAAATTGCAAGCCATGAGGAAGGAATATGTGTGTTTGCCTTTGTATGTGTGCGTACACACTCCCCTGCTGATATTAGAAAGTGTCACAACCTACAAGACTTTTCCTTAAATGGATACGCTGCAAAGAAAAAGTATTTAGTATTTTTGTCTTGTTTCCGGTCCAAATATCTAAATATTCTTAAATAAAGATGCATTTACTAGATGAGTAAAATGACATAAGATATTATGTCTACTACAAAAAATTCTTAAATCAAGATACATTTCCTAGATGAGTAAAATGCCATAAGATATTATGTCTTGTTTTCTGAATAAAAAAAAATAAAAAAAATAAAAATAATAATAATAATTTGTTGATTAGAACAAGCATAATTATCTGCCAATGGGGTAAGAAAAATATTTTTAATTCAAACGGAAACAATATTATTTTTCATACCCCATTGGCAGATAATTTTGCTTGTTTTAAGGCGAGACACAGGTGAATAGGGTAAAAATTTTAAATAATAGATATCACTATGAAACTTCCTCAGTTGATTACTTACACAAGTATATATAAAAAAAAGTATTACAAGTTTTTAGAAATTTGTATGTATAATTATGCAAATTAGGCATTATCTCATTATATATTTTCGGTACATATGAACATATGATAAAGCCAGGTGCAAAATTCTTTTTTCATTTTGTTTACACACAAGATAAAAAAAAAAAAAAAAAATCAGAGGGATTTCAGTATGCTTTCATTACCTATCAAAATATACTGTCCATAGCCTTAAAAAAATAGATTTTCACATTATTTTTTTTATTAAAATGTCACATAAATCAGGCCAGGAATGATTTATTAACAAATCCCTCTGAAAATATCTTCAGAATACTGCTAAGTGTATAACTGGAAAGTTTGGTGTACATAGGTGCAACATAGGCTGAGAAATTTGTACTGGAGAATGACAAAAAACTCATTTTGAGAAAACGGCTATTAAAGATTTAAATTGCTCTAAATGAGATTTCGTCATTAGCTCTTGGACATTCCCCTTTGGACATTCACGATTGGTTACTAATAGAAAGGAAATGCCCATATTTGGGTTACATAGCGTTGTGCAGGAGACTCAGAGCTTTACAACGATACCGGTCACGACAGACTTCAGTAAACAGACGGAACTCGGCATGTTGCGTTGGAATGCTAACTTCTTGGCAAATTCGGGAGAAACTTACTGCTGCAAGTAAACAAAATGTAATAAAATAAACATCTTAATGTATATTTTCAACGTTTTCTTTATAGCATCTTGAAAGAACACATACTGAAGGAGTAAACTAGCCCAAAATCTCAAAACTGACCACTGCATGAAAAATCTTGCCTTAAGCAAAAACTCACTTCATTTCTTTTCTTTTTTTCTTCTTTTTTTTCCCCAGAAAACCAGACATAATAACTTATGACATTTTACTCATCTAGTAAATGCATCTTGATTTAAGATTTTTTATATATATTTGGACTGGAAACAAGACTTGTTTATTAATAATAACCTTAAGAAATAAAAAAAACAGGCAGATGTACAGTACATCACCTATCTCATGCATGCCAGTGAGAATATCAGGTACATAGGCTATCCCACATATCAAATGTGAGAAGCACAAGAGTAAACACAAACAAATCCTCTCTTTATTACTTCTATAAATGCAAAGGTTCAAATGCAAAGGGATGCATAACTGCAAATAAAAGTGTTAGTCATAAACTGAACGGTGTGAGAATATTGTTGGCTGTCAGTTTTCCGTGTTTGTGGCTCTAGCTTTTATTTCACACTCTCTGCTCTAGCTAATTACCACTGTAATAACAACAATGGCAATTTACATAGCAAACACTATCTGGAGAAGCACAGACACTTGTGAATGAGCTTGTGCGCTCAGTGCTGTTTGCGCAACGTGTGTGTGTGTGTGTGTGTGTGTGTGTGTGTGTGTGTGTGTGTGTGTGTGTGTGTGTGACATGGGTTAGTGCGTTTGTTCGCTGCTTCTTTGGTTCCTTTGAGGCACATGGGGCACATCGATTTCCCCTCTTCCATTGTAATGACACAGATAATGTGCTTGCTTCATGCTCCACTGTAGCCAAACACTCTATTGTTTCTCTATTTAAATACCAAAAAATCAACTTTAGGAGATTTGTTGATGTTTGCTGGATTTAGAGAATTAGACCATGAAAAATAATCAGCAAAACCCACAATGCATAGCGGCAGGCTCAGCTCACATCTGAACTGGTGGGTCGTGACTCAAAAGTGATTATAAATGCAAATAATAAATTGCAACTTATCATATAATTAAAATAATAATAAAAAAAGGTTAAAAGGATACAACACCTATATTTTGAAATTGATGTCAAAGGTTGTGTTAAAAAAAAATGTGCGGTATTTTGGTGCACATTCATCTGTCATTTTGTAGAAACTAGCCAAATTAGACAAATGCAGACAGATTATGTAATATGCCCCTATTATTTAAAACCGTGGACACAATTTGAGAAAATACAATAAATGCATTAAAGGAATAATTTGGGTTGAGTACATGCTCAAACTACAGCATTTGTGACATAATGTTAATTATCACAAAAAAAAAAAACTGCTTTTCTAAATTAAAAATTTAAATAGTTTTTTTAAATATTTTATTTAAATTAACATTTATTTTATTTTAATTAACTTAAAATTAGTTTTATGGTTTTGGTTTTAGTTTTACTTAACGATAATAATACTGAATGGAAGTGAATGGAGGCAATTTATACATTTATCAAAATACTCACTGTTATAACCAATATTATAACCATAAGAGATAAACAATGCATTTTAACATGATTTGAGTGTAAAAACAAAATCAATTTCACAACTTTGTCGCCATGACAACCAAATAATATTTTAAACAGCTTTTACAGATCAAATCAAGGTTTAATGAATGTGTTTGCTTTTATAAATTATTAGCTTGACATTTATATTTTTAAATCATCCCATAATTGGTCCAGTTGTCACACTCATTCAGTTGTGTTTGTTTCTTAGTTTCGTTTTCATGGACTTTTGGTTTGTTTTCAATCATCACATGTTTTCCTTTCATTTAGTTTGTCACAACCATGTATTAAGTTCCTCCCTGTTCACTCTGTGTTTGCCGGTCGATGTTTGTGTTTGCGTTGTTGCATGCACACACTGTTAAAAGTTTCAAAGTTTATTTTATTATTAAAAAACATTTCATATTGGAACCTGTTATTATCTTCTTCATCGTTGTTGCACCCATTGACATCCTTTTTTTTTTTTTTTTTTGTAGGGAACGGCATTACACCAAAAATGTATTTGGTATTTATATAATTTACTTGTATTAAATCAGGAATATTCCATAAAAATAAAAAAATAAAAAAATAAAAAAATAATATATATATATATATATATATATATATATATATATATATATATATATATATATATATATATATATATATATATATATATATATAATGGTCTGTGTTAACCAAAATGTATTTTGTGCATTGCATTATTGGTTGCAGAAAGCACAAAAGCAAATACCATGGGTCTATGCAGTTAATAGTGAAAATAATAACAAAATAATGTTTAATCATAAGGAACTTTTTCAACTTTGTGCAAAAACAAAACAAAACAAAACAAAAACCATGTCCAATGTGAAATATGGGTTCTGAAGCAAAACCAGATGAGAACCACTGATCTGGATCCATGGTCTGTAAAAATAAAGGGGCTCAGAAGAATGACAAGGTTCTTGAGATTGTTTCAGTCAGGCAGGAGTAGATTTAGCAGCTTTGTGTGAAATCTCACTGGATTACAGTAATGTGAAACCCACCGACTGTTCAGCAGGAGAAAAAAAAAAATTATATATATATATATATATATATATATATATATATATAACATTAATTTTCACCTCAGTGAAGCCAGGCAGAAGCTAATTACAGCAGGATAAAAAGACGGCCAGAGAGAAGAATGAAGTGAGACAAAGTACACGTGTTGATTCAGTTAACTATAGTGTCTTCTGTTTTTACAGAATTAGTTAAAACTCAGTAGATAGTTTTCAACTGCATTCAACACTGGACCTTTACAGCCATTTACTCTTTGTTTGTCTCTTTATATTCTAAAATCTCCAGATCTAAAATGACACAAATCATTTTGAATGATAATGTAAATCTAACCCTCAGAGGCCCAAGCATGGTTAAAAAACATGATGATGTTAAAGCATATGTTGGTGTAATTTCGGGAAAATTACTGTAAAATTTCTAAACTGTCATGATATACAAGTACAAATGCTTTGACATTCTCCAGAAGTTATTCCAGCAAGCTAAGGATGCTGAACTTCGGATAATGTTTATCTGAAATTATTCATCTGACACTCTAAAGTTTCATGATCCTCAAACATTCTTACACTTCAGTTGTTTATCTGTAATTTACTAAATTTACTCTACTGTGAATAACAACAACAACATTCATTTTCTTTAACATTTTTTATTTTATTTTTATTTTATTTTAGACAGACAGACAGTTAGTTCGTTAGTCAGTCAGTTAGTTAGTTAGTTAGTCAGTTAGTTAGTTAGTTAGTTAGTCTCACATAGCCAGACCTTCAGACTGACAGCAGAAGGTCTGGACTCGATAGCAGCTTTCATTGGCCAAGGACCAACCAGAAACCGCCTGACTGACATGTACAGCAACCAATCACATTTCTTTCTTTTTTTCCGCATCATGTTTTGGGGGGGGGGAATGTAAGTCGATGTCCATACAATAACAGACCGTGTGTAAAACTCTAGGACGTATTTTAAAGAGTCCATACCGCAAACTTTACATAGCCTACTTCAAATACTTTTGAAAATCCAGCGTTTGGTTGATCCTGATAAGCGCTCATTGTCAAAGCTGAAAACATCAAAAACAGCATTCTTCTTCCATGAGGGGGTTTGGCTTCATGTCATCTTTGTCTCACGGACATCCTGTAGAATTCAACCAATCAGAGGAGGACTTCGAAACTGAAATATTTCCAGTTAAGTGTGCCATATGCATTAGACGTTCATCCAGCAGTCCGTGGGCGTGATGTCTAAGGTTGAGACTAGTTAGTTAGTTAGTTAGTTAGGTTGTAAGTAGGGATAAATCACTATAAACCACGATAAAATGTACTGATGGTTAGTAATATCGTTTAAAATTTAATTATCATTAAAACCGTGTTTGATTATCGCGATTTTAGATCCTGTTCAGCCAGCAACAGTCTGACGCAGGCACAGCGCGCAATGTTATTTTTTTTATTCAATAAGGAATTGCGGAAGGCAGTGACCGTGCTCGGGAGATTTTTCAGCCTTTTAAAAGAACCAATTCTGAGGTGTGGTCATATTTTGGCTTTAACAAAAGTCCTGGGGGAAACTTAATCGAGGATGTTCACCCTGTCAGCAGAACATGCACAAGAAAAAGTCGCTGCAATAGGGGGGAAACTTCAGATCTGCCGAGTCGTCTTGTGTGACCATCACCGACTGTTGTATAGCGAACGCAAGGCAAGTTAACTTTGACCTCAATACCAAAACTACATCTGGGAAATAATTGGGCATAAAATGTTGTTTTAAGTTGAACTATTTTGTATCAATCACTTGAAATAAACGTGAAGCTTCCGCAAAGAAAAGTTCGCAGCAAGTGGCTTAGCCAAAGACGAACGAACAAGTTCAAACAAGACTATTAAGAGTGACATTTAAGGGATAATAATTTATATTCATTATATTCGTTTATAAATCCATTATGTGCAGCGTACAAAACAATCGTTCAGACAAGATGATCACAACAATATTATCAAACTCTGTAAACAATAAATCAATTCTGATTTAATTTTCAATACAATTAAAAACGGAGACGCAAGACGACAGTTGTATTTGAATGAAACGAGAGAGCGCGTCCATTGTGATACATGGTGTAACGTCTCTCAGAGAGTTTGAAGTCTGCCCAGATGAAGAATAACGTACAAGACAGTGCAAATGAACTGGTAGTTCCACGAGACTTTTATAGATGTTTTCTCTCAGTTAAGCACACTCTTCACATACATGTCGAAGAGCGAATGTTAAAAGGGAAAAGAAAACACTCTAAAACACGCTACAAATCAAAGTGGAAGTAAACACATTATAATAAAACAACGGTCAGCAGTAGAGCAGTCATCTTCCTCTTTGCGTGATCAATCTCACTCTCACTGTGCGTGCGCGCTCACATAAAAACAGCATGCATACAATAACGTACGCCATAGAAGAAGTTATCTTAAGGCACATCCACATTCATGTCATGAACACTACTTAACACTACTGTATGTGGCCGTTACAATGGATGTGCGCGGTGTTATAATGCGTTGCTACTGACGACCGTCATTATAAGGAAGGAAATGCTTTAAAAAGTGCATAGAGCTGCTTGTTTTATTTGTTGTTTGTTGATTTTCAAATATAAAACTTGTTGAAATGCCTTCAGTGTGAGCATCAACTCTTTTTGAACACTTTCATCTCGTTTTAACAAAACCGTGATAATTTGATAATCGCGATAATTTTGGTCACTATAATCGTGATATTAAATTTTCATACCGTCCCATCCCTAGTTGTAAGTAGTTAGGTAGGTACATCCCTAGATGGGTTTACTGATTACTAGTCTAGACCTACCCAAAACGTCTTGAGAACATTATAAATGTAAACCACTTGGACCAAAACACCAATGTATTGCTTTGTTAAACTGAATCTTCAAAATGTCATGTGTCATGTACAATCCAACATAGCTGAAGTGATTTACAGTGGCTTTAAAGCAATATACATCCTTTCTTCTCCAAATGTGGAACTAGTTAACTTAAGTATGATCATATGTCCCTTAGTCATTTAAGACACAGATGACAAATTCATGAATCTTTAGAGGCACATGAGGGTGAACTGCATCTTTCTTTTTTCCCCATTTTGTAGATACACATCACCATGGCAATGTTTTGCCAGTGGAGGCCCAGTTTGTTTCTCTCAGATTTACCTGCAACCTTCAGGCACCACAATGTGATGGGAATTACTGCAGCGATCAAGGCAAGCAGCACTCTATTAAACCTGCTTCTACAATGTAGAATGATGGACATAAAGTGCAACCTGGATCCTGGTGGTTGATGATTGATGGTTCTAATTAATCCTTGATTTCATTAAAGTTAACTATTAATGGTGACATTGGATTTATAAATGATACATTGATTCATAAATTCAGATTAAAAGAAAGAGAAATGGATTGACTGAAAACAACGGCTTCTCTATCTGCAGAGAATCTCTGTGTGGTTCCCTGTGGAGAAACCTTCTTAGCTCACCATGCCTAATCTCACACACTTGGTTAACCATGTGTGAACACTCAGAGACAGTGAAATATTGAGTTATCAACTGGACAAAAATATTTAACGCTAGTCAATACAAATTAAGCAGGACCACAAGGTTTTAAGGGAAAAGCTCATCCAAAAAGGGTGATGCAGGCATTATTTACTAACCATCATGCCGATCAAACCTCTATGCTGTTAGTTATGCTATTAAACACAAAATTAAAACTTTTGTGAATCATTAAGCAATAATTGTTACTCGACTCTAATGACAAGGGGCTGTCAAGCTCCAAAATGTATCATTTGATCACAAACTGAGCAGAAAGATGCTCTCAAGGAACGACTGAAAACACACTAGATCTATAAGCAACTGCTACTGTATATCAGCAACTGCACCAAATTGTATTTAATTCAATTTAAGTATGAGCTCCATATCATACTGTTCTAGCAATAAAATCCTGATGTATCAAACATGATACTCAACAAAAAACACATATGCAAAAACACATATTGTATGCAGATTTTCTTTAGATTTAATCAAAAGGTTCTATAAACTGTTCCATTTAAAACAAAAATAATTTAAGTCTTGGAATGCATCACACAAGTTGTATGGCCTATTTTATGATACTTCCATGGTGTCATTTTTGTCCTTTTTAAATCTGGACAGCTTTAGTCACTATGAACTATCACTGAATGGAAAGAACTATTGACTTCCATACCTTTAATTCAAGGTTAAAAGGACACATTCATTGTGATGTTACACCTGCACATATAAGTGTCTCTCGCTGAGTCCTTCCTTGAAGTGAAAGACAATATTCACATTCAGTCACAAGACTCTTGGGCTACAATATGCATTAAGAGCGTAAATCCCCTCTTTTCTCTATGAGGGGTTTAACAGCAGAGCCGAGGGAACCATCTCTCTCCACGAAGGATTAGAAAAGAGCTTGGATTCAATTCACTTCATTATTCAACGGCTTTTGTGTGCTCGAGGAAATGTGTTTAAAACCCAACACACAAGCAAGGTGACTGTCACATAATAAAGGCCCTGAGTGTACCAACATTACGTTTAAAGAGCAAAATATCTAGATTGAAGACTCAGTAGTGTGGAGAGCTAAGCCACTGCTACACTCCTGAGTGAACAGACTCAGATAAAGTTTAATGGGATATGTAGTGCTGTTTAATTCTCTTCTTTGACAGATATTCAGAGTTAATTGATTTAGAGTGACTTACAATGGCAAGACACGTCGGATGAGTAATCCTTTCGATACTGCTCATTTACTGCGTGAAGGATCTGCATATATACATGAGAATTTCAGCCTGTAAATTTAGTCATCACCTGGAGCGCCGCCGTCCAATTCACATCCGAGAACCAATCAATCCGATCATCCATATTCATGAATATTCATGTCATGCCTAGTTGTAGATGCAGACGATGACGAAGAAGATTACGTTAAGTCTTTAATTACAAACTGGATAGATCAACCCATGCAGTAGCCTAAAGAGAACGGATAACTAAACACTGAAAAGACTGCAACTTAAATACAAAGCAAATGAGGGAAATAAGGGAGCGGGATAAACTGAACAAAGGAACATATGTGACTGAAAATAACAAAGTAAAAGTCCATTAAAATGAAATGAACTAAACAGACCTGGGACAAATCTGGCCAACGAACGATAGCATTCAAATATTCACCCAGTTCCTGATATTCATCTAAGTCACAATAATAGATGCACAGTCTGGTTGAACAAATAACGTCCAGTCATTTGTCTATGCTATATTAAATGCTCTCAGTAAACATTCACAGTGCATGCTTGAAGTGAACTCGAACTCCTAGACTAATGAGACACTAACCTGATAACTAACCACATAACTCTAATCAGGACGAGATTGAATGCTTTATTCAGAGACTGTCCAATAAAAAGTTTCTGTTCATAAGAATCATTGATGTGAATATTCATTAAAACAGATTCACATACTTTGTCCGGCAAACATATGTATATGCAAACATATTGTCCGGCAAACATATGCAATGGCATCTTTTGAACTTAAATTTGAGAGAGATTATTCTTAACAATGCAATATGCTGCTGCTCGTTTGCATTTATTCGTTCTGGAATTTCCACAATTATAGGAAGTAAAGAAAAAGACGTTGGAGTGAAAAAAGGAGCTGCATTAACCCTTAAATACCCTTTAGTTACTCGGGACGTCATTCACTACCCTCCTCCTCATTTAATTTTTAAAGTTAGACATCAGCCTTCTTAGTATTCCTCAATCAATTCATTATAAACCACATAACAAGAAAAAAATAACATTATAAAAAAATGCCTGTTTTCACATTCGTTTTGTGTTGTTGTTTTTTTTTTTTTTATTATTGTATGGTGTGACCGAGAATGGGGTGACCAGAATAATGACCTGAGGTGTGTAGCAGTGTAAGTATTTTATTTTATTTTTTTTCTGCACAACAATAATTTAATCTTTGATGACTGAATTTCATGAAGGATGGAAATTGTATGCATAAACACATTCTTCAAATAAAACTAATCTGTGTCAATTTAAAACAGCTATTAGCATTGCAAAACAACAATTGTTGTCTAGGCACATTATTTACCATCTGACGCTTTTTAAACTAGGAACTGATGGGACTAATTGTTTCAAACTGCAAACGTTAGAGGTTTGATGACCAATTACTAATTTTGGTTTTGATGACCATAAGGAAAGAGTCGCAACATCAGCAATCATTTACTTCATAAATTTAGCTGATGAAAACTGACATTTATTGTATCCAAGTAACCAAATTTGAGTCAGAAACAGCTGACTGCTTCAAGCATTCCTCCCGTGTGTGCTGAGTCTCAGCTCTTTGTGTTGCTGTTCGCTGTGTAACTGCTATCAACAATATTAAATCATACCTAAATTGTAATTATTTTTTAACAAGAGCATTATTTAACATTTAAAGTACTTTTAATTGTCGCTGAGACAAGATTTCAAAATCTATGTAGCATAATTTCCCCAAAACAAGTTAAGCGGAAGCTGATTTCTTTGGTCAACTCAATCACGCAGTGCAGTCACCTGTCAAGAAAAGTTCAGACTTCATGGATTCAGAGCAGAGTTCAAAAATACCATGGATGGAGCTGATCATGACAAACAGTAGGCTAATACTATCTATCAGGATGTGAAACCAAGAGATAGGAGTTAGTATTTGTTTCAGAATTTTGTAGGAAATCAGCACTGTGATCAACATGACCAATTCATTCTTGCTTAACTGGTTTAATAACACGTTTTACGTTATTATAGTTAATTACTATGTTATAATAACTATGTCCTAAGCTACAAGCAGCTTAGGAAAAAAGCAATTGTTGTTTTTGTAATTCTGTTTAGTGAAGCTAGTGGTGCAAAAATTAAACTTCAGGTTTAAAACAAGACCAAATTCATCCACTGAGCAGTAAAAACGTTATAATAATGCAGGATTGAGAAAATGAATGATTCGATCAAATGAGTCAAATTTAATTTTTACTCAAAAGGTATGCTCGGCAGTCTCGGTCTAAAGTTCAGGAGGTTTAAGAGGTTGTGTTTTTAATCATTTCCCCCCGCTGTAGCTCTGAGTTTCTCTAAGCACAAAACTCCCACCTGCCTGCTCTTTGTCACACCAATCTATTTCTACTCAATCCAGACGGCTTGTCCATTTTGAAGAGGACTCAGAGGAGAAAGCTGGAACACAGTTATACTGCTGCAACAGCACTCCCTGGAACAAACCCCAAATCAAATCAAGAGTTCTGTAAAAACATATCTCAACTGAAAAAAACTCAAATCCAACTCATAAATAACCTCCACTCGACAATCAACTCAGAAACTCAATTATAACTAAAATAAAGATCTACTTCAATAACAACAACAGCAAAAATATTCCAATATAACATCAAGCACTCGCATACAATTAACCTCAAAACCAAATACTTCACAAAAACACATCAGGTTATATATATTACTAGATTTCATTACCATTTTTACTGGCTAAGTTTAATAGAGTGGAACTCATTTCTGGCCTCTAGTAGCAGTCAAAGAACTGACCCCTCAGATAACAGCCTATGGGCGGCACGGACAGCAGCTGTGTATGAGCAGATGAGTTATATCACCGCTTACTCTCAGAGAGTTTGACTCAAAGCTGCCGCCGGCAGGAGGAAGAGGTTGTTTTAAAAACAGCAAGAGAATGGACGTGACCTCAATATTATTTTAGCAATGAACACATGGAAGTGTAGCAGTCTGTTGTTGACTGTCAACAATGTCCACAGATTTATACCCAGTGAAATGTATTTTGTAAGAACTCGCACAATACCAAGTGACACACCAGAATTACACGGCTAATCGGCATCAATGGGGAAAGAGGCTTTTTAGCTGCAGAATGGTGTAATTATGTGATCTACCAGCAAGGGCTAACAGTATAACGTCTAGTTTTGGATTTTGGTTCATGTTTCATGTCACAGTCATATTTCTTGTCTTGTCATGTGATTCCCTAGCCCTCATGTGATCCTGCCATGTGCATCCTTAGTCTCATGTTGTCAGTTGGTAATTGTCTAATCATGTTCACAGGTGTGTCTTGTTTAGTGATTAGTCTATGTGTGTATTTAAGCCCTCATGTTTGCCATGCATCTTTGTCTTGATGTTGCAACCTACTGTTGGTGAGTTTTCTGTTTAACGTTTAGTTTATAGTCCATGTCTTTGTTTTGGATGATCAATAAACTGCCCATGGGTTCTGCAAACTAGTCTCCAGTGGACTGATGTTACATAATACAAAACCAACCATGAACCTACAGTAGCAGTTTGTTTGCTTCACCTCTGTCAAGGAAATCAATGCATAGAGGATTATGTGGATGAATTCTGTGGACTTTGTGACAAGGTTGACTTTAACGATAATGCCTTAAAATACATTTTTTGTCATGGTTTAAATTAACCCGTTCATTCTTGACTGCCTGCGGGGAAAATTCACTTTTCCCTAGCACAATACAGTATATGGACTATGCCCCTCTGTTGAGCGGCTCATCATTTACAGTGGGTTTTGCGGAAGAGGAGCCCCGCAATCCCACAGTACCCTCCAAGCCAGAGACTCTTCATGTTATGCCTGCCAAGGGATATAGGTCCCTTGTTGAGGCCGCTCCTCTCTTGTACGCAGTGAGGTACCGGTAGAATTGCATAGAATTGTCTGTGATTTTTGTAACTGGCAGTGAGCTGTTACTCTGTGTTAAATCCTGTAGTAGGACAGTCATTAACAAAAAGGCACATTTGTATGGTGGTGTCTGGGTTTTACACTGGATCAATTAATAAAGCAGTAGTGGCAAGTATCTTCATTGCCTTGCTAAAACACACATGTGGGGCATGCGGAATGGATAAAAATAAGTAAAAAAAATAAGAGGATTTGAATAAGCCCTGTAACGGTGAAAAAGTTACTTTTTGTAATTCTGTACTTTTTGTATTTTTGTTCTTTAAGTATTTTTGTTAAGACCTTGTTGTGATGTATTGGAGTCACGGGCAGTAACAACAGGAACAGTTAGAGGGCGCTATTGCCTAGAGGTAACTGGGTATATAAACACTGACACCATAGAGTAAGTCAGTTTGTTTGGTAGAGGGAAATCTGAGGATTGATCTTGTGCTACCTTCTTTCTCATCCAAAGTCCTGTGTTGAGAACTTTTTGAGTTTCTGCTCAACTAAAGGACTTTTAATTATCACATGTTCTTTTGTGAGCACGGATTGGGTTCCAGAGACAGTGAATCCAAGAGCGGTCTACACCAGCATCAAGGCTACAGCACATGGTCAGCTATGTGGCGCTGAGGACAGCTATTCACTGAGCATCTTCATCTCAAGCGATCTTTTCTCGTATGGAGGATTATAGGATTACTATCATTGCATCGCACTCAAATAACCTTGGGGATCTGTGACTCATTTCATCTTCATCACACACCTTATCAAAGACAGGACATGCCAAGAGAAGTTTTCTTCATCTCATTGACTCTTTATTGAAGAGACAAAGACCTCCAAGATCTCTGACTTTATTTCTATTGTCTTTTTGACACATTTATTAAGCACTGGTGAAGAAAATAAAATTTAAGAAAATGATCATTTGTTTTGTGAAGTTATTTTTATCAGTACATGTTAAAATTCTGTTGAACCCCCTCAGAGTAACATCTTTAAAAGAAAGGTGTTACAGCCCATTAATGGCATGTTTGAGTCATTGCGCTTAACGAACTCCGTTTTATTTCCTCTTTCCATATTGTGAATAATAAATGTGTATCATTTTAATTTGCTTGTTACACAATGGAGCCTAACCTATTGTAATAATTATTTGACGTAGCCTACTTTTACACTCAGAATTATTCCTTGGCATCCTCACGTACTAAACTGCATTTTTTTTATTGTTTGTGTGCTGGAGGTACGCTATTACATCGTGTGCAGAGTGATGTCAACATTTAAGCTAGCTGGTGAGAGAAAATGGCACTATCAAAGAGTCTAAAGAGGAAAGTTGACAGCGAAAATGTGGATGTAAAGACGAGTGCAAAGACAACTACGCATTCATCCTACCTAGTTTTGTGAATGCAAAGCCGGTGTGTCTTATCTGCAACGACGCAATCCACAGACTCTTTTGAATTTCTTTCAGAACTTTTCAAATTAAAAAGCTCTGTTACTCACTTCATCTCAAAATAAAACATTGCTTCAAAAATGTTCTCATACTTTTATTTTGAAGGCAAAATCACTAAATACAAAGTGATTGTGAGTAACTGTTGCTGTCATGACAGATCTACTCCAGAACCAGCCACTATCAAAATATTCTGTCTGCGTGCAAGGGCAAAAACCACCTGTTCCCGACCACTGCTGTATAGTGTGCACTACTTAGCTGAGTTCTTTTCCAAGTCTTTGTGCACTTGAACAGACAAATACACACAAAAATATGTCAAAAAGCCTCATAAACAGTTGACCGAAAACGCATAACAGTATATTGGATCCATGCAGCTCTTAAAGTGACAGCAACCTAATATTCCTGCTGCCGTCTCTATAATAGTGTGAATCAAATAAAGAGAGAAAATTCACTCACTGTTTTTGACTGAATAACTTTTGTAACTATATTTGCAAGGCATATTTTGCTTATAAAGTGGAATGTTATTTTACATTAAGATTACAGTTTCTGTTCCTGAATACCTGGAAATCTTAAAACACTGTTTATTTCAATCGTATCTTTGTTCAGTTGTTTTTATTTGTGCAATTGCTAATTAGTTTATTTCTTCTTTTTAATTATTGAGTATTTACTTGTCTTTAATAATGCTTGAAATGTATATTAGTTAGGCTAGTTGTTTTTGCTATGGTTTTTTAAAACCATGTATTCATGTATTCAGGTCTTCCACTTTCATGACTGTTTCTTAACACACTTAAGCACACTTTTAAAAAGTGTACTGTCACCATAATGTTTAGTTGTATTCAGTTCAAGGACTTTTAGTTTGTTTTCATTCAGCACATGCATTTCTTTGTTTTTGTTTTCCCACCACTGATCAGTCACCATGGACACATAATCACCACAGCTGTTCGTCATTGTCTCATCATCACTGTGTATTTCAGTTCCTCTAGAGTTCTCATGCTTTGTCCTGTATTGTTTGTGCAGTACAATGTCTCTAGTTCTGTGTTGTTTGAATATGGCCCCCTGTTATATCATCCTCATCTTCTTCTTCTTCTTCATCTTCTTCTTCATCTTCTTTTGATCATCGTGTTACATGTACTTTGTAATAATGTCAAATTAAGTTTTATTCAAAAGTGCATTATAAATCATTAATCTAATAATTAATTATATACTTAAGTATGTAATTATTTTTTAATTAATTACATATAAGATGTAGTTAAGTAGGTAAAAAAACACTCTTAAGTTCAACTAATTGCATTTAATATAAATTTTAACTATAATATATGTTAATTTAATTGTAAATCACATGCAGTTAAGAGTACAATTGTATATTATTTCCATAAGTATCTTTTTAAAAGTATTCTAAAAGTGTACTTCTTTTTCACAAGGGAAACACTTGCAACAGTTAACTGAACAGAGAAAAACTTGATGACTAACCGCATGATACATTAATGATGCTTTTTTCCCCTCTAATTTGGAAGTTTGAGACAGCTTCAGTCCTCATTCAATTTCATTATCGTAACGGTTTGTCAGGGTACTCTTCAGAAATTCACTTTTGTTCCACTGCAGAAAGAAACTCATGCACATTTGGTGAAATTTTAATTTTTCAGTAAAATGTTTCTTTAATGCATTAATATGTCCTTCAACTTGAGTAAACATTCTAGGAATTCATTAGCAGTATTGATAGTACATGAAAAGAAACTTCAGAATCAAAGCCAAAAGGCTCTCCAAGTGCACAAAGAAAACTTCATCGCTCAAAGAGGCATGTAGTAATGAGAAAAGATTCATTAATTAATTGTTTCAGGATTCAGTGAATGAGACACACAAGTGAGAGAGGATGTTATGCAGTTCTTGCAAAAAAAAAAAAAAAAAAAAACACACAACACCAGTCCTATAGAAGTAACTTACTATAAAATGTGCTGGATACACTTTGTACTGCCTACTATATTAATGTGGCTTCACACTCTAGAATCTCAGCAGGTACCATAACATCCTGGTACTTATTGCCTATATGTTTCATGAATGCTGTGTATTCAGACATCCTGCTCATTTGATGTACTGTTTATTACACACTACATACTGTAGGGAAGTATGTTTCACGTAGTGTGCTTTAGGTTTTTGCAGCACATTTTGATCTAGTAGGTCATACAGGTATTTATACAGAAAATATGCACACAGTAGGCCTATGCATACTATATTATGTAACAATAGTAAGAGTAGTATGTTTTTATGCTATTTTAAACAGGTTTTTCTTGTTTGTTAATTAGTTCATTGTGTCTTTGAATACTCTTAAGCATGATTTTAGCCCCGATTTTAACTTGCTGACAGTTTTGTGGAAATCATCATCTGATGCCTGAAATTGGAGGCAAATCGGTGCATGTTCATGTGAGTGACAATTGCGTGTGTGAATTATCAAAGACACAATCGGAGAGAAGCTTTGATGTGTCGCCGATGCCCGTGAGATATTTAGCATGCCAAATATGCAGTCCTGTCTGCGCCTCAGAGTCCTGCGGTGTGAAATGTGCTTTGACTGGAAATTACATCGGCGACGACCTAGAGCCAATGAGAGAGCAAGATAAAGATACAGGGAAAGTTCAGGGGGGTTATAAGGCCAATTCACACTGCACAGACAAATGCCAACAAACAAGTTGGCAGTTGGATTTAAAATTTTATGAAAAATAACTGTCATGTTCACACTGCCCCAACAGACACCAACAAAGAACCGATTGAACATGTTTAGGTGAAAACAAACCCCGACCAACACCAACAGACGCCGACAGGGTTTACACACTGATCCAACAAAACCCAACAAACGTGTTTGGCCTATAGACTTGCAACAGAACATCAGCAAGCATGGGTTCTGCAAGCAAGCATTCTCTCCTTCATATTCTTCTTTTTTGTGGCAAATCACCGCAGACAACAGACAAAACAGCATTTAACAGGAAGAAACCCAGTCTCTCGCATGATTTCTCTTTGCCTGTAAAGTAGTAATTCTTACTATTGAAATGTGTAATGTGTGACCCCCTGTCACCGCTCCGTCATGTAATGTGCACACAACAGCAACTAAATGGTCCACAAGACAGTCGTGTAGTGTGAGAAGAACAGCGATCCGACAACTTTGAAAATTGTGCAGCGTGTACCCGGCAGTACTTTTGACCTACCGTTTTATCACAACGTTTTTGTAATAAAAACAGAAACGTTTTTCCTTTGCGTTTTGGACGTACAGATGACAACATTGTCAAAACGATCCCCGTTCACACAGAGCCGCAAAAACGATTAAAAACGCTGTATTATTCATGCCAGGCCAGTAGATGGCAGTGTCACTTAGGAAAGACACACTACACGACTATAGACTGAACACATAATACGCATGAGCATGATGTCATCGTTTTTACAAATTCATGTTTTTGTAGTTTACATGGAGACAATAACTGTATTGTTTTCAAAAACTTGCACTTTGAAACCCATTTTCAAAAGTTTGTGTTTTCAGGCCCCCAAAGCGCCATTGTCGTGTAAATGAACGGCCAAAACGCATAAAAAGTTTTCAGTTGAATACCGTTTCCTGTAAACGCCCCCCTGAGATGAATGTAAGTCTTGGAGTGGAACTCATATTATCCTCTATTAGCCATTAAAGGCACTGATTCCATCCAGTGAGCCAATAGGCAGCCTAGACAGCAGCTGTGTATGAGCAAATGTGGATTCACATAGAGAGTTTGGCTCAAAACTGCCACTGGCAAGAGACTGGACATGAACCCTATTATATTAGCAATGAACACATGGACATATCAGTCTATTGTTGACCCTTGACAATGACCACAGAATGACATCTAATTTATTCAGGATTAGTGTGCAAATACAAGCCAATAGTCACAGCATACTGTACGTTCAAATTGTTTTAGGTATTTATGGAAGCTTGTTTCCACCCCAATATAAAAAAAAAAGGTCATTTTGACTTTTTATCTCACAGTTCTGACTTTGTCCATGCAGCTGTGAGTTTATAACTCACAATTCAAACTTTATAACTTTATATCTAACAAAAAAGTCAGAATTGTGAGTTAAAAACTCTTTCTTCTTAGAATTGTGAGACTTTTTTTTCTCTCACAATTCCAAAATAAAATGTCAGAATTGTGAGATTAAAAGACCTGTTGGTCACACTTTAGATTAGGGTCCAATTTTCACTATTACCTAACTATTAACTACGACTTTTGCCTCAATAAACTCCTAATTACTGCTTATTAATTTTTGTTAAGATTGGGTAAGATTAAGGAATGTAGAATATGGTCATGCGGAATAATATATTAATATGTGCTTTAAACAGCCAATATCCTAGTTATATGCATGCTAATAAGCAAATAGTTAATAGTGAGAATTGGACCCTAAACTTCCATAGGTATTCTTTACATGTTGTGTTATAATATTCTAACATTTGATTGTGTATTGATATTACACAATATGCTCAATGCCATTTTTTTTTAGCTTGCATCCAGATCTAAGTCCAAGGTGGTGAATCGCACAGTTTAGTTGGTTCAGTAGGTTATTATTCAATCATATTATTGCACAAACAATCCTTGTTACTGTTATTTATGTATGTTTTGTACTTTTATTAGGGTGACATCTCTATAGTTATAGGCTGATTAAGTCATGCTATGTTTAGAAAATAATGTCTCCATAGATAATGACTCTCAATAGTTAAAACTCCATTCGAACAACTGTTCATTTGTTTTGATCTTGATACACATTCCATGTTTGTGAACACACATATCAATATTTAATTATTAAAAAAGCAATTAGTTTAACTCAGAATTGCCTTTTTCAAATTTCTGGAACAATAAAGCAGGGCAGTCTTCTAAGTTTTGTCTCTTGTCTTTGAATTGACATCTTTTAATTGTGTTAAAATGTCAATTCACTCCTCGCTGCTGAGAAAAATGCCAGCAATTAGACAAAAACAAATGTGAGAAGTCTAACATGTTCAAAACTATCAATTTAATGGTGGGAATGAAATGACACATTCTTTGTTTCGCAGCTAAAATTTCTTACCAATAATGGACTGTTTTACATTCATGTCTTTAGTTTGTTCTTTGTGAGTCAGCTCATAAACGATGAGCAAATTAATCCCTTTACATGATAAAAGCACCAAAAGTGAACAGTGTATGTATCAGATTTGGACTGTTATGACTTCATGATGGAGTTGTGGTCCAAACCCTGTGTGGTTCACCCTGTCTTGTTCTCAATTTTGAGGGTTGAGACAACTTCATCTATGAGATTATAGTAGGATGTGATAAGAAGATTTTTGGTTACTTGCCACTGTCACCATTGGCTTTTGGCTTGCTTAGCTGGGGACACTTAATATTCAACAATATTATTGATCTTGCTGCATTGACACCAATATATGAAAACTGAACTGAGCTGGACGATGAAATCAATGTTTTCTCCAGAGCGGCTATATATATATAACTAAATTAATAACTTTTTTACAACAAAAATTAACCATCACTGAACTTACTTAAGCTGAACTACGGCGCTATTTTCTTCTAGATCTGCTATAAAATAAACTTTGTTGCATTGTTTTTCCTGTTATCACTGTAAAGCTGCTTTGAAACAATCTGTACTGTAAAAAGCGCTGTATAAATAAAGGTGACTTGACTTGACTTGACTATATGGTATGATTTTACAAGCAATCCAATGGAATAAAACATGAAATGCTTAGGCTATAACTTTCCATTTCAAAGCACAAAGCTTACCTTTTACTTTAGTTCAGACAATTCCCTTAGGTACAGTTACATTTTCTTACCATATTATGGACATTGCATAATATATAATGTGGTTTTAACCCAGTGTAGTAGAAACTGATACGTTCAGTCCATTAATGCCAAAAATACTTTTTAAATCAATGTTTTCTTATGCTGTGTCCTCCCATTAAACATTATTGGGTGAATGTTCACTGAATAGTTTTGCCATTTTAGCATGCTGTATTTCAGCACAAAACTCTGCATTATATTCACTTATCACCTGAAATCCAATTTAACCAGGTCATAAACCATTCCTTTTTGTGTAGATTAGCTTTAATGTAGACTGCAGCTTTTTCACATAAGCCCCGTGTTTGCCTTATTAGTTGAACTTAAGAGCGTTTTTGGTAATGAAAGTTTACTCTTTTTTTAAGTACACTTAAGTGGTCTTCTATTTCATTCATATTATATTATCTGCAAGTATAGTTTTTAAAACAATACTTTTAAGATTTGAAAATTTCTACAAGTGCGAGTGCACTTTTTTTAAAAGGGATCACTCATGAAAAACACACCAACACAGATACTTTAGCCACTTTCCAAGACAAGGACATTGGACAGCAATAGGGTGGCAATTTTAATTTCGTTAGGATGGCTGATTGTGGAGATTTGCAAACCAGTTTATCTGTCAAACCCTGACAAATACGCCAGACAGCTCAGTCTGACAGCACTTGCGGTGCCATTACTGAAACAATGCCTTGGATCTGTGCTTTAGAAACCTAAAAAGCTCTCTGAAAGGTACGAGTAATTACTAAAGAATAGCCGGCCATGACAGCCTGTCGCTCAGGCTCCACATACATTAGCAAACAGCAATTAGCTTAATCACCACTGACAAAAGTGGCATTAAATATACTAAACAGACAAAAGAAGCTCACAGAGGCATTCTCATTATCAATACTTGTCCACGAGGCATAAAAGAAGGACAGGCATTCATATCTTGAAAAGACCTACAAAGAATGTCTGCTAACAACACTGCCAAACCAGGGAAAGGCAAATCAGTTAATGTAAATCAAGCAGTTTGAAATATCTTTCTGGGAAATCAATAGAAAGAACTCTTTTGACTATAAGGCCTTGTGTCCACCAAAGGCCTTGTAGCCAGCTGAAAACGCCAGCACTCTTCTGAAAAAGCCTTGCTGTTTTGTAGTTTTTTTTTTTGTTTGTTTTTTAGCTATTTACAAAATAACCACGGAAGTGTTACTAGTATCTGATTTCCCAGATAGTTTGTTTCTGAATACAAAAATGTTGATACAATGTTTACAATTTTGATACAATTTTGTTCTGTTGTTGTTGTTGTTGTCCCAGCAGGATGTGATCGCTGTGGTATTTGTCCCGCCCCTTCTTCACTGTATTACTGTTGTATTATTGGATGGCTGGGTAAAAAGTGACTGTGATGAGCGCTGCATTTGACCAAAAATCGAACACTCTCCAACTCTCAGCGACCGTACAAAAAAACCTATAAGGGTATAGTTGCAGCCTGGAGATTTCCAAATGGGGGTGGGAGCTCCAAAATAGTGCGTGGTTTCCTCCCATTGACAGACAGGTACATGACACGCATGGATGATTTTTCCCCCCCAACCCAGTTCCGTGCAAACTCCGCCCCGCAGCAGATTCTAAAGATTTCATTGGTCAAGTCAATCACACTGCTGATATCCTACACAATTATATGCTACAATAACTGCTAACCCCTAAACTTACCCTATACCCTAAACTTAATCAGTTAAATTGACTGCTGGACGGGATTTTGTTTCTTTAGCATGCTAAAGAAAATGGCAGTTTATGAGATAAGCAGTTAGTAAGATTATGCAAAATGAGATCGCTGAGCCGGGCCGTCCGTAACTCCCCAACCGGACCTCACAGGACAATGGGACCTTTTTAGTTGCGCTCAGTACCACAAACCCCTTTTACCATGCAAATTTCGGGCCCCCTGAACACCCCATTTACTTAGAACACTACGATAGAGTAAAACGTTCCCACGTGCTACACTGGGACGGCTCACAGGGTATTCTTGCTTATATCATTGAGCAGAGGTTCAAACTCCAGTCTGAACTGGCCACGAGCTCCGGGCTCCTCTCTCATGGAGCATATTGATTTATAGGAATTTTTATAAACAATGTTTAATTTACAAACTTTTATTTTTAAATGTAAGTCAATGACAATTGGCTGAAGCCAGAGCCAAAAAAAATGTTATAGAGCTTATGTAGCCCCGCCCCTTTTCAGCGCTGCGCTCATTGTCTTTTGACTTCCGGTCTGTATTTTCACAGCGATCTTGCGTATTTATTTCCGGTCTGCTGACATTTGTTAAGACATCTGCTTTAAACATTACAATCCTCATGATAACTTTCGTTAACTTTACATTAATTAAATCCACTTCAAAAGCTAATTACTCCTGGACAGCAATGCTATAGAAATATAGAGAGCGACTGCAAAAACGGAAGTTCAAAGACAATATTCTAAAGATGGCGGCGCCCTCGTTTCTCTGGCGCATAAGGTCTATTGTGGCAATGAATGTTGCCAGGTTTCCGTTCCAGTGTTTCATATTTTTTAAGCACATTCCTGAAAATTCAACTGCTTTGTATTGAAGCAATTATACCTGGAACCGGCCATACTCAAAACCATTCTAATGATTTGTAAGGACACACTTTAAAGTTGCAATGAAATGTAATTAGCAGAAGATGTAATTTTTTTCCATATTGTGATGTACATTCGAGTGTAACAGATTTTCGAAAAAGAAAAAAATTTAGGTCAAAGACTTGGTTTTATGCATTGGTTGGGATGTATAATAATAACAACTGGATTGTCATTACAAATGATGTGCCTGATGAGGTATTTCCCTGGCCCACATAATGTTCTATCAATAGCAACAGGTCAACTCTTCAGAACACCAATACTTGTTTACTTATAGTCCGCATACAATGAGCTTGCAAAATAACACATGACAACATTCCTTTTTATCTACATAATAATCACTTTTGTTATAAATTCAACTATCAAATCATTAATCACACCGGCACAATCAAATCTCACTCTACTATATCAAATAAACAGCATCTCTGCACTGTTCACCCATAATATTATCAAATTTAGCCCTGTCAATATCAAATCTCTGCACCACTGACCCACAAATATGATTCAATATAACCTCATCAATATCAAATCTCTGCACCATTTTATCATCCAATATCATAAATCTAACATAATCAAAATCGACCCTCTATGCACACCAGAGTTTGAGTCCAGGCTCTTTAAATCAACAAGGATTGGACACATGCTGTTAAATCAGTGCAGTAGTGGTTCACTGTCTGCGGCTTTCACTTCAAACGTAGTATCAGTCACATTAGAAACCTCACACAGAGTGGCTGTTCCCCTTTCAAGGCCATCACAGACAGCGCAGCGCTGTGACTAAATGATTAAGGCGTGGAATCAAAGTGCATTTTCTCTCGCCTACCCAATCACATGCTAATTACATAATGAAGCAGTTTTCCAGCATGACGATCGGGAGCGTGTTTGAGCTTGAAGGACAGGGCACAACGACAACAGAATTTCATCTGTAAATGGCAGATGCACATTTCTAAATGCTAGAATGTAAGACTTTTATTTTTTTTATTTGAAACAAAATATATTTTGTTTACAATAAGGTTCATTAGTTTACAATAAACCTTTACAATAAGGTTCAATAGTTAACATTAATTAATGTATTAACTAACATGAACTAACAATGAGCAATACATTTGTTACAGTATTTATTAATCTTTGTTAATGTTAGTTGATAAAAATACAACAGTCCATTGTTTGTTCATGTTAGTTCACAGTGCATTAACCAATGTTAACAAATACAACCTTTGATTTTAATAATGTATTAGTTGATGTTGAAATTAATATTAACTAAGATTAATAAATGCTGTTGAAGTATTATTCATTATTAGTTAACCCTCAGAGATCGGCAATCACGCCAGCGTGATCTGCTCGCTTTTTTCCTTATGAGTTGAATTGAGACCCGAAATACTCTTTTGACTTTGATTTTACAAAACAAGTTTCATACATCAATCGATTCTGTTAAATGTGTATTATTTTTGTGTATGATCACAATAAAAACAAAGTGTTGTGTTTTTTGCCAAATAAAGAAAAATAAACACGAGGCGAGTTCTGCCTTCTCTCTGCCAGTGTAGTCCATTCTGAAACGCGTCCGAAAATGAACAATAACTCAGCAAATACTCAGTCAAACAGGCATACAGACGCACAGGCATGAAGCTTGAATTCTCTTCTTTTAAATGAAGTAATTTATATAAAAAACAAATATTCTCATCTTGTGAAATCTGTATTAAAAGAGAGGGATTCCAGTCGAGCTAATTACAGCTGATTCAGATGTAATGTGACTCCGCCCACGGAGAGTGCACGCTATTCAAACGCAAATGGCTGAGGCAATCCACGCAATCCTGTGAACGCCCCCATATCAGCTCGAGAAAACACACAAGTTTATTCAGATCATTACTTGTTTACACCGTCTTGCAGCTGTGAGGAATAATAATAATAATGGAAAATGTCCCTCAGAAGTGCGGGTATATCGAGGAGCGAGCTGAGGAATACTAGTAAGTTTTTTCCTTCTCACGTGAATTTCTTCACGTGGGTTTCTGTTTATGAATGAATGAACGGCAGAGATGCGCGCTGTTTACCACAGCTGGCAAAGACAGTTTAAATTTAAATCGCGTGTATGAATGAATGATGATGTTTCAGCAAACTGTATTGCTATACTGAGATGAGTAAAAATCGATTGAAATATGTTGAAATAAAATGTAGGCTATTTGTATAAGCAACGTATTAAACTGCAAATTAACAATATGCCCTAATATTTCATGAAAACAACGTTACAGTCAGGCGAAATATGAAAGTAATGAATACATAGATAAAATGTAGGCCTATAATCATTTTTTTTTTTTTACAAAGAAAGAGTACACTTGAAATATTGTTGAAATTGTAATTATTGTTGTAATTGTAACCTTTTTAATAAAATAGCAAAACATATTTACAAGATAGATGTAAGCAAAATCTTAAATGGTCAATATAAGTCTTCTTCTAAATATATCTTTTGTCCTTGCATTGTGGCTCAGTCAGTGTCACACCTGAATGAATGGCTAATTATGCAGAGTCATTATGCAGAGTGGGTGGGACATTGTATTCTAAGGTGTAAACCACTCCTCGTTCACGCCCATCTCGCATATTGGCTTTCCAAGCAAAACCTGTTTTACATCAATTTAAATCAATGTATGGTTTTATGTGAACGATAAAGCAAGACTATTTTCACACAATTTTGAAGAAAAAACACTAGGTGATGACATCCATTAGTCAAAAGTCTTATTGACACATATTTACTATGTGTTTTGTGGCCTTATTTCAGAAATTTTAGTTTTTAGTTTTTTTCAATAACCATGCATAAACATTATTCTCTCAAAAATGAAAACATGTACATACACGTGGCTCACATATTATGGTAGCCCTGTTTGTGCTTTATAGATTGAATTTACACCTTTGCCATTAATATGTTTATAAGCAACTGAAAAAAGCACAAATGTCAGGGCATGTCAGAACATCTCAAGGGCCCCAAAAACAGCCCAGACCCCAGAGGGTTAAGGTTGTTAACTTATGAACCTTATTGTAAAGTGTTACCTATATTTTAAATGAAACATGAGAGATTTCTGTCCTTCAATTAAAAGTCCATTCCATCAAAACCTTGATGGTTTAAAAAAAAAAAAAAAAAACAGTCAAATAATCCATATTAATTGAACGGTTTAATCCAAGTCTTCTGAAAAAACACAATTTCAGGTTTCATTTAGGCGTTTGTTCACATATAAACATTGACAAAAGCACACACATAGCAAATATGGTAAACAGAAGCTCAACCATACTTGCTTGGTGGTTCTTGCAGAAGCTCAAACTTGCTTGCTTGAAATGCAAGAACAAAACTCACTGCTTCTCGCACATCAAGCAACCCCGTTACTAAAGTTTATGAAGGATTTTTTGCAAAATATACTGTATAAATAACTACAAACTGTGTTTTAAAACTAGCTAGCCCCTACTGAGTGACATCTTCCTTTAGGTTAAAAATGCAACCCTGTTACCAGAAGGAAAACCTTTTTTTTTTTTTTTTACTTAAAAAAAAAAATGGTAAACATATGTTCATCATCAACTACAAGCAAGCATTTGGTCCCAAATAAGCATGTTTTGGAAAAAAACAAAACAAAACAAAAAAAAAAAACCTTCAACCCTGTTACCATTTCTGGCATATGCATACAAAAATAAATCTGCTTATACTGTAATACTTGGTTTGATCCTTTGTTTTTATCATTAACTAAAACTATTAAAATCATTTTTTGTTAATTGAAAAAATAACCTTTAAAATTAAACAAAAATTAGAAATGTTGACTTGGCAACTAACTAAAATAAAATATGTTGGTTTCTTGAAACACCAAAATGGGTTCTTTGGACACATCATCAGTCATGGGGTGTTTCGGATCTTAGATCATCAGACACCCTCACCCGGCAACCCAGCTGGGGTGATCATCAGTCCAAGTGGCGCACTACACCATGGTTCCCCGTCTTAATCCACAGCCACCTCAATGCTTTTTCTGCAGCTTCAATTATGTTATTGGTGTCTCTCCTTTCCTGCAACCCTCTGATGCCAAAGAGATTGAATGCCCGATGTAATGACTGTCCTGCAAAACCCCTCCAGCCAACCTCAATGGGCTAACAAAGGGCCTTCCAACCGTATCTCCAACATTCCTCTACCATTCCTCTACTAAATAAAATGTTTATCTTGAATTATACTAAAATTACTAACATAATAGTAACAATTGTAACAAATATTTGGTACCTTTCTGGAAAGTGTCTGAAAGCTTAGGACAGGATTTCAATTAATTGCACTTTAATAGACCACACCCGCACCTAATATACTGGCGCACAATGATTCACAAAGTGATTTACAGTTTTAAGATTGCATGAAATGAACAACACTATTTTTTCTCCCACTCGTCATATAGACAATGAACTGAAGTGAATAGAGAGAGTGATGACAACAGATGTGTAAGGGTCCAGATGGGACGATTGTCTTGGCTTTTTTCCAATATGACAGTCAGATCTTCAGAAGACGAGTGATAAAGTCCTCTCGGCGTGCTGCACACGCTCAGGCCAGCCCTCATTAGAGTCGAGTAATAGAGCTCACACAAGCTCTTCAAGGATTAGAAAACTGTTTAACATACTGATAAATGCTTGAGTGTTAATTTAATTTCTCTTTTGCTTGTCGTTGGTGTACTCCAGTGTAATTAGTTTGGAAGCACATAAATGTCATTAGATGCCTCTTGTGAGGGGTGTAGATAAGCCTTGTTCTCAAGATAAGCTCCTGTTGCCAAATATAGGACTGCAAGCTGTATAACACCAGATCATTTCATATTTTTTTATCAAACACTTAAGTCATCCTGTAGCTTTAAAATGGCCATAACTTTGAGCCAATCACTAGGAAAATTACATCATATAGTGCTGATAGTGATGGCATAATCATTGACAATAAAAAAACAGTAACCCTGTTGTAAATGACTGTCCTTCTATTACAAAATATTCAACATGGTATTATATATTCTTTAACAAGCCTGTATCTACCAAGATCTGAAATGAATAAGACAATTTACAGCCAATATAGGCAATTTACCATAGGAGATATTTGGTTTTTAAAGCTTTTTAACAGTTATAGCGCCACCTATACAATACTGTATATAATATACAATACAATCTCCATACAATACTGAATGCTTCTTTGGAATCATATGATGCATGTTCTCACCCAATTTCGTGAAGTTTTGAGTTTTCTTTTAGGATAGGATTTTGACCATATTTTGCCACGACCATTTTCTAAATGACCCTGTTATAGCTACTCAGATGGTAAATTTCAACATTTGTTTAGATGATTATTGACCTAGAGAGTCCAGAGAATTGAACTGCAGTGGTTTTATTGAGGTTGAGAGAAAAACCTAGTACTAGTTTGCAGAAGTAGTAGTCAGGGGGCCAAAACTGATATTAAAACTTTGTCGGACACTTTTTGGTACAAGTATACAACCTATCCAGTATTAATATCTATCCCCTCAACATGTGTTCTAGCCAGGTTGTCAGCTTAGAAAATGTTTTTTTGTCCATTTTAACACTATATTCTTAAAAGTGGTAAAAGCGGATTTTTTTCTCCAAAGTGCTTCCATTTTCTTCCATGTTACCTATTGTAATTTTGGGCAAATGTGCAATATAATCCAACTTATGTGCAAGCATGATCATTAAAAAATAATAATCAATAAATACCACAAGAGTATCACACCACAAGGGGCACTGTTGTGTCAGCACAGTTGTGATTTGGCAGCAGATTGAGGCAGCAGATCCAGAGAAGATGATCACAGCAGGTGTCAACAGTACAGTCTGAACAAAACTTTATAAAGGAGTGAATCACACAATCACACAACAGATTAACTTGATCTATTTGTCTACACAAACATTCACCTCAAGATTGTTGCCAGAAACAGGTAAGCTAAACTGTTTTCCAACTAGCTATATACTTACCAGACATACACTCACCTAAAGGATTATTAGGAACACCATACTAATACTGTGTTTGACCCCCTTTCGCCTTCAGAACTGCCTTTATTCTACGTGGCATTGATTCAAGGTGCTGAAAGCATTCTTTAGTAAGGGTGTCACGATTCTCCAAATCCTCAATTCGATTACATTTTCGATTCTAAAGTCACGGTTCGATTCGATTCTCGATTTTAAAAAAATAAATTGAAAGCACAAGCTATGCCATTTTAAGACTTTTATGCAATATAATAATATCTGACCTTTGTTCGCAATACCACACACTACATTGTCAAATTTAAAATGTTTATTAACAACATAATGTAACAATAACTTATATTTTCAGTCAATTGGAAACTTAAACAATATAACCTATGTAGCGACTGGGCTATTTGAATCATTCATTCGTTTGATTCTGAATTAACAAATTCGGACTCTCTGTGTTTTCTAAAGCACATTCCTTCTTGCTGTCCCACTCTGAACCCCCGAAGGTAAATCAGTTGTGTTGGCTCCGGCTAGTCGGCGACAACTGGACTTTTACGACACTAATTGCACCTTGGAGGATAAGTTCTGCATTCCAAACCCCCCCCCCTTCCCCTCTCTGGACCACAGAAAGATAACGAAACTTGAAACTTTCTACACACACACACACACACACACAAACATCCTCCTATAGAAATATAGTTTTAATGTATGTAACTCAGATTTGGGTTTGATCTTCCTGTATGCATGTTTTATTAATTCGTTTGACCATATAATTATGATTTTCTAGAGGTGTGGTTTTGAAATGTATTCTTTAATCAATAGTGTTTTAGTTAGAGAGGGTTCACTAACATTCTCTGGCAATCCCTTCCCCCCTGTGTGGAACTGTGTTTTATTACCTAACGGAATGTTAGCCAGCCAGGAATCTCACTGAGATCCTGGCAGAAGAGCAGAATTAGGTGTTCATCCTTGATATTTTATATGTATAACCATTGAAGAAATATGTAAGCCTGAATGTAATTTCTCTTTTTCATGATTGTTCTTCTCTGTGATGGGTTTTTGTATTCTTGTAAACCGTAAAGGAATAATGTTTCAGATGTGCACCCTGTTGCAATCATAGATATGCCATGTGGATCTTTCTAAAGTCCAATCTTCAATGCCCACTTATCAATGTACATCACATGTTGGGTTCATTTTATTCCTAGGTTGTTAGTTTAACTTTTAAGCTTATTTTTACAGAATAATAATCTATCTCGACGTGTACCTTCGAAACATATCTAATTCGGTATCCACGTAAAGCTCTCCTTGTACTGGAACCAAATGTATGCATCAGGATCTGGTAAAATGTATGATACTATTTTTACCCTCGTTAGAGTATAACTATGGGTACTGATTGATAGAGGTTTTGGGATACTAGGTTATGTTTCCAAGCTGATATTCACTTTGAAAACTGGTTCTCTTTAGGCGGAGATAGTTTTTTTCATGTTCTAGTTCTGTTGTCTCTTACACTGTACAATAAATGTTCATTCTGACACTTCAGCAGACATCCCATTAGTGTTGGCTTTCATTTGATACCATTTTTATGAATATGGTCCTTGTGGTTGTGGAGATATTCAACATTTACTGTTGGCATGTCGTGTTGAGCAGGAAACCAAAAAATTGGCCTGAAATTGCTTGTACAAGTCACAAAAAAAAAAAAAATTCAGCTTGACAACCACCCTAATATCTTACCTATGGGTGTCTTCTAACTAAAAAAATAGGGTGACAGCTTGTACCAAAACATGTCCGCAAAAGTCTTAACGGAAGCCCTTTTCAGAATTGGCCCCCTGACTATAGGTTTTTTACATAATCGTGAATATTTAATGAACGAATTGATTGACAGCAGTGGTTCTTGAGGCAAAGTTGTTCAGTATTAAGAGATCTAACAAACAATATGAATATTGTGTGTATGTGTGAAACACCACATGATTACATAGGCATACAACTCGTTAGCGCCACCTAGAGGTCGATTTCTTTTAAAATTCTCACAGACCTCTAGGACCATGAGTCGAACATGCCCACTGAGTCTTGCTTTGATCGGCCTCCATTAACCTTGTCTAATAGGTGCTCAAACTTCATTGGCCAATGGTGGCCATGTTTTTTGAGATGCACCAATGTCCTAATAAAAAATCATGGCACCTTGGACAATGTTTGGGTGATTATAGCCGCTATCATGGTTTTTTCCTGTTATAGCGCCACCAAGTGACCAGTCACCATGTGCTTTTTCACATGACAACAGAATGAGCTCTTACATATGTGCACCAAGTTTGGTGATTTGGTGATCATTCCGTTCATGAGTTATATCCATTTTAGTAAATAAGTGGCTCCTTCCACTTCGAAAGTTTTGGCAGCCCTTGGAGACCGTGAATCGAAATTTCGAAAAAAAAAAAAAAAAAAAAATTAATAGTTGACAATCAGACTCCAGAGAATCTTGCTGAACTGGTTTGGCCAAAAGCCAAGGACTAGTTTGCAAAAGTCGTTTTTGCAAAAAATTTCAAATACCCGAAAATGTTGCCAGGAGCAATTTTGTACTTTCCACTGCAGTAGGGCCCCTGTCCGGCTGATCGGAGGGTAAGCCTTGGTGACGTTGTAGTACTACCAGCCCTCAAAGTTTCAAGTCTCTACGACTTATGGTTTTGTCAGCCAGATCACTTTCAGTGGAGAATAGTGATCCTAGGAAAATGTAATAATTATAATAGGGTTTCAGTACCCTGGTAATCCAGAGTTCTCGTGAGAGCACAATTTTAATTTGCTCAGTGAGTCACTCTGGCATTGAGTAATGATGCTCATTATATATGCCCTTGTATAGCCGAGCTGAACCAATCACATCTGTGTATCTGATATAGGCGGGCCAGAGGCGAGCTAAACAGATAACGACAGCGCTAGTGACAGTGCAATCACGTCAGTGATTGGTCGCAGTGTTATCCAATTTCATGCAGTGAGATTTTCAAATGCGTGCTTGGTGCCGCCCTTCGAGTAGGGCGATTTTCATTACTCAATGACAGACCCTTAATCTTTCGGATTTGGGTCTGGATTTCCAGGCTAGGGTTTCAGCGCTAATAAATTAGGGCTTGAACCCCTAATAACATTATACATGTTATTTACTACAAACCAACATGTGGTCCCAAACCCTCACTGAACCTGTGAAGAACACGAGTGGCTCATATTTACCCTAAAATCACAAGACTGAAATAAGATTATGTTTCTAGAAAAACATAATGTCTTATTTCAGTCTAGTGATTTTAGGGTAAATATGAGCCACTCGTCTTCTATAGGGTGAGAAGCTCGGTCACTCGGGAGGAGCTCAGAGTAGAGCCGCTGCTCCTCCACATCGAGAGGGGTCAGTTGAGGTGGCTCGGGCATCTTTTCCGGATGCCTCCTGGACGCCTTCCCGGGAAGGTGTTCCGGGCATGTCCCACTGGGAGGAGACCCCGGGGAAGACCTAGGACACGCTGGAGAGACTATGTCTCCCGGCTGGCCTGGGAACGCCTCGGTGTCCCCCCGGAAGAGCTGGAGGAAGTGTCTAGGGAGAGGGAAGTCTGGGCATCCCTGCTTAGACTGCTGCCCCCGTGACCCGGCCCCGGATAAGCGGTAGAAGATGGATGGATGGATGGATGGTTTCTAGAAAAACTCTACAGGAGAGTGACTCTCGAGGGCCAGAATTGAGAATCCCTGTGCTAGAACCTAGAATTAACAGAGTAAACTTAATTTAAGCTAAATTTGTAACCCTGTTTCCAAAGTGCTGCTTGTAAAGAAAGCACTCACTCCTAAGCTCTTCACTATCTTAGTAGTTGGTAATAATTACAAGGATTTTGCAGGGATTTTTGATGACAAAATAATTTAAATTTAGACTGTATTGCCATGTCATATTCATTAATGTTAGACATTTTATTTTACCAAAAAGGCTCAAACATGTATGCAAACATCATTCATTAAAGACTCAATGAAATGAAGTGGCCATGACAAACACAATTTTCTGATAGATTTCAAAAGAAAGCTTAAGTGGGACATATTAGAAGGAGGACACATTCTCATTGTTTCACAAAAAAAAATTGTATAAGCATCCATTCGGCCAAAAGTGAAAGACTGTCAAGAGTAAACAATTTTGATGACCTCAACACTATAAACACAAAATAATTTTAATTTCATGGGGTCATAAGCCATCAGTTAAGTGACCTCCCTTACTGCTTTCATATTTCATACTGTTTATTATTTATTTATTTTTATTGAAAATTACACACACACACAAAAACATAAATCAATTTTTAAAAAATCGATGCAATTTCCCCCTAGTTTACTTGTCGAATGCTGGTTGGCTGCTGGTGTATTGCTGTAGTGATGTGTGATTGGTTTGTTGATGACCTTCCAGGGAATCTAAAATAATAATAGTTTCATTTTATTACTGCTGCAGTGAATCATATTCTATTCCCCTGTGGTCAGCGCAGAGAGTGATGCAAATCAAATCAAACGCACATACACATTTACTTCCAATATCAAATTGAGCTAACTCTCTCCCACGCACATCCCAAGGAGAACTCACTCACTCACTCAAAAAAAAAAAGAAAGAAAAAAAAAAAAAATAGCAGACGGACTCACCCATATATAAACATGTTTAGCATTCATATCTAGCTCTTTTTCTCTGCACCACTGATTTTATCATTCTACCGAATCCATAACAAACAACAACCAAAACAAGCCTTGCTGCATGTCCCGATCTGATACTGACAGACCTTTAGAGCAGCTGATTCACTTTGACTCCATATTCCTGTCAGTCAGTCTTCTAATCTCCCGTATGAATTAAATATGTCATGTAGTGCATGTCTGAGGCCAGCGGAGCAGAGACGGTATTTGAATCTTGAGTGCTCACGTGAACTTTATCTTTGAACTGCTGAGCAGAACATACAATAGAGTTCTGACTCTGGCTCACTATCTTCACAAAGAGACACTGGAGCCAACAAAAACATACACGCAACAAACAATAATAATTTACTTTTAATGAATATATTATTTTTAATTAGTGGTTGTTTAAAAAAAAAAAGAATTTGTCTGTCAGAGTGATCCAATTTGAATATTTGCGGGATTTCCTCAGGTGATTGTGGACATATTGAGGCCTTAGGACACAGGGAACACAGGTCAGCAGCGCATTGAACAGATGGAGGTTTCATCCAGGATGGTCTTGGGTTGTACTTTGTTCTTGCTCTTTGCTGACTAAGATATGGCCGAAATGATGCTGCTTTAGACGAGCGCTTCATTTATAATGAACTAAAAATGACCTAAAAGAGCTGTTAGTTGAAACACCTCCTTTCCAAAAGAAATGTTTAGATTTGTATCATTATCTGTGAATTAGTGCATTTGACATACAAATTATGATTCATAATTCCAGGTTTGTACTGGCTCTCTGTGAAAGGATCAACAAACTAATTTGACGAAATACTGATAAAATTCATCTTAAATTATAAATTATTCTTAGGAATGCATGGTATATCAGTATCACATTGGTTAATGGTCGATTTATTGCTGAACATAATATCTAAAAAATCATTAGCACCACAGAACTGTTATCACTTACGAAACAATAATTGAATCTTTGATGACTGAATAAGTGCAATTCACCTTTATTCCAGAAGTTAGCAATGTCTGATACACAATGATGAAGTGATGTTTCACTCATAGTTACCGCAGGCAGAAAACAAAAAAATATGATGAATCATCAGCAAAACTTGAAATGGCTCAGCGATTTACTGCAGATCAAGTACTGAATGCAACCAAATATTACTGTCACTGTCACTTGATGGTGGAGCTGGTGAAGAAGTTGTCAGCAATCAAAATATTGATTTTGAAGATGTTGAAAATTGTAGTTTTGAGAAAATGTTTGAGATGGCGAATATGAGCCTGATGTTGAATGTACTGGGAAATGAGCTCTGACGAGGACAGTGATGATGATATGTTTAGATTTGTGTCATTATCTGTGAATTAGTGCATTTGACATACAAATTATGATTCATAAGTTTCTCACATTATGATGATAATATAGTTATCGTAGTTATCTTTATAGTTATCGTTCTAGGTGTTAACAGGCTTTGAAACATTTATTTATTTTTTATTTTTTTTGATGAAGAAGAAGAAGCAGCTGCCAGATGGATTGTTGATATAAGTGTGATGTCACAATAATTTAATATGTAGCAAAAGGCTGTATTCTGAGTGAGAAGATTTCGAAGAATTTGCCAGTTAAAGGTCTGCTAGGAAGCCAGTCCTTGAAAAAGCTGCTGAGAGAACTCTGGGCCACACTACAAACTGTGGAGGGTGAAAAGGCACTGGGCATTATTAGCATCGTCCCAGCAGGGTTTCAAGTCTGGTTTAAGGATAGCACATGCCTGGTGTGCTTAGTGGTGGTTTCATTGAAGAGTTTCTGCTTTTCAACAGGAGACCATTATTATTGTCCACAGGAAATTAAAAACTGGTGACTAGGATCACTTCTTTGTTCAGTTTGCAAGTTCCTCCCTAGGCTCTGGCCAGCAAGGGGATGTGGGCAATAAAATGATGAGGTGGGCATTTGTCAAATATCTGTCATTGTGAAATAATAATAATAATAATAATAACAACAACAACATAATAATAGCAAACAAATAAATTAAAATTCCAATAGACACACACAGGGTGGGTAGCTCTGTCGCCTCACAGAAAGTAGGTCCCTGGTTCGAGTCCCAGCTGAGCCAGGAGGCCAGGATCCAAATGCAATGTATATATATATTAAATAAAGATACAAGTACAAAAATAAACTCAAACACCAGGGAACCAAAGAGAAACAAGAAAGATTTTGCTTGGGCCCCCCAAAAGGCTTTTCTCAGCTGTTCACTCTATTTAAAAGGTGCAGTAAGCAATTTCTGAGATACACTGTTAAAAGTACTTGTAGCCAATCAGCAGAAGGGGGTGTGTCCACTCATGATGGAGAAGGAGAGAGAGAGCCAATCAGCATAAGGGGTGTGCCCACTCATGATGGGGGAGGAGAGAGAGCAAGATGGAGATTTGAAAAAAATTTAGAACGAGAGATGGCTGAGAGACATTACAAAAGAGAAAAGCTCAGAGGAATATCAAAGGCAAGAGCTGGAGAGACCTAAACGGTAATGCCTGAAAACGGACGCAGAGATTATGTTGAGTAAAGTTTCACAGAACCAAGATATGATGTTGTTGATTTCAAATATCAACAGTGTTTATGCACCTTTAAGTCCACTATTGTTCTAGACTTTTAATAAGACGCAATAGAAAATGTTAAACTCAGACAGGGGGTCGGAGTTATTTCTCGTCTGCATTTTCAGGTCAACCTACTCAATTTTTTCCCCACTAATGCTTTTTCGATTATATTGCGTCCAAATCTGATGACATGATCCAAATCCTCTTGTCATGCATTGTGTCTGCTTGATGGTTGACTACATAAAAAGTTGCTCTCTTTCTCTGTCAGTCTCTCTCCCTTTCCCTCAGTTATTTATTTCCCTCCATGTGAATAATTCAGCAAGCGTACTAGTGGATATTTGTACATCCTGGGGTTTCTTATCAGCGGAACATTAAGTGGTGTTTGCCTTTAATGAAAGCCTGCACTCTCTCTGGCAGACTCAAGCATATGTTACTCTGCATCGAGTCACAGAGAAAAGGGGAACTGCTGCAGACCTGATCATTATCTTATTAGTGAGCAAAACTCAATTACCTGGCATTCTCAGAGATCTAATACACACAAAACAGGAAGGACAACGTGTCAGTATGTCAAGAACACACACTGAACAGTCACTGGTACTAAAACTCAGACAAGCTCTAATGAACAGAGGCTGTAATGGAGAAAGAGCAGATATTTTGGAACATTTGCTACATGCTTTGGTCTATTTAACTCCTTCAAGGATTCCAGATGCATAAAAAGTCTTACATATAAACACACGGTACATAAATGGGTGAACATGTTTTATGAGGGGTCATACGGGACTGTTTACCATTTCATGCGGCAAATACATTTATGCATGCAATGATTTTCTCCCACCTCAGTTATTGTATAACCTCCTGGTCACAGGCAACAGGTACAACAATCAGGCCTTTAAGACTGATTTATAACAGAGCACTAAAAATATTAGATAAAACAACTGTCAGAACACACCATTGTGGAGTATTGCAGAGGTTAAACTTTTTAAACTTTGAAAATTTTATTAAATTTTGTAATTTGAAATTAATGTATAAATGTCTGCACAATCAAGCCCCTGATGTTCTCAGACGACTCATAGTCCCACTTCGATCAGTGGGCTCCATCACACGAGGAGCTGCTAATGGAAATGTGAAAGTGCCCGTTAGAAAAAAGACCTTTGGTCAGTCGGCCTTTACTGTCCAGGGTGCTAAACTCTGGAACTCCTTGTCTACCGAGCTGAAACAGGACTTAGATCTGGGGGCTTTTAAAAATGAACTAAAGCGTATTTTAAAACGAGATCAAGTGTGCAATCATTTTTAGTCTGCGCTCAAATGCACATTCTTTATGTAATGTCAGAATTAAGTAATGTTACTGTAAATGTAAATTAATTTTTTGTACTTTCTGTATGTATGTGAAAAGCCCATCTAGGGACGGACATTGCAAATTAGCCTTGGCTATAAATGTTGTTGTGTGGTTCAGGTCTATTGTTCACACATGTCCCTATTAAATAAAATTAAATAAATAAATAAATAAATGTACATATATGCATACGTACAAGTTTTAATAGAAATTACATATAAAAATGCACTTTAAGGGATAGTTCACCCAAAAATAAAAATTAGCCCATGATTTACTCACCCTCAAGTCATCCTAGGTGTATATGACATTCTTCTTTCAGACGAATGCAATCAGAGTTTTATTAAAAAATGTCATGGCTCTTCCAAGCTTTATAATGGCAGTGAATAGCAGTTTCTGTTTTGAAGTCCATGGAAAGTGAATCGTTTGTGTAAGAAAAATATCCATATTTAAAACTTATATAAAGTAAAATAACGTCAGACGCAGTCGAACGTACCGTACTGATTGGGATCACACTTAGGGAGCCTGTCACCTTCGAGTGTTGAAAAAACGAGCCAATGTACATTGGGGTGCGAGATTTGCATCTCGCGCTCCGCCCCGCAGCGGCCAGCTGTGTGCCAGTGCATCAGTGCCGAGGGTCCCCTCAGTCAGGGAGTAGAACAACTGGCAATGAGACGAGTCCGGGGAGGCAAACAGATCTATCTGTGCGGCCCTGAAGTGGTCCCAAATCAGATGGACTGCCTCTCCCTGGGACACAGGCTGTTGTGAGAGCTCATCAGTGGCACAATTGAGCAGACCGGCAATATAAGTGGCATGAAGTGACCTCAGATAATCTGACTCCATAGGAGGAGGTGGCGGGCGAGTTGCGACATGCGACGGGAGCGTAGAACACCTTGATGGTTGATGTACGCAACAGTCGCAGTGTTGTCCGTACAGACCAGTATATGCTTGCCGAGCAGCTGCGTTTTGAGGCGTCTCAAAGCAAGGTGTACTGCTAGCAACTCAAGGCAGTTGATGTGCCAATGCAGTTGGGGGCCCATCCAGATCCCTGCTACTGCATGCTCATTGTACGTGGCCCCCCAGACGGTGATGGAGGCATCTGTGGAGACCACAGCATGCCTGGACACTTGTTCTAGGGGCACTCCAGCCTGGAGAATGGAAGGGTCTGACTACGGGCTGAGAGTTTGGTTGCAGGCCGGGGTGATTGTCACACGGAGCGTGCCGCTCTGCCACGCCCACCTCGGGACTCAGCCGTGAAGCCAATGCTGAAGCAGTCTCAGTGGCGAGTAGCGTTACTGCGGCTGCCATATGCCCCAGGAGCCTCTGAAAAGTTTTCAGAGGGACCACTGTTCTGCTCTTGACAGTATTCAAGCAGTTCAGCACTGACTGGACACGCTCCTCTGTCCGGTCAGTGCTGAACTGAAGTTCTCCACCACGTCGCCGAACAGCCCAACCTGGGAAATGGCCCAACCACAGTTGCATCGCAACAGACTGCTCCACTGGAGGTATAGCCTCACAACCCTTCACCGCTCTTCCGTCAAGAGTAGTGAGGGGGGAGGAACTACTCAGGCAGTTTCTGGCAGAGAAAGGTGCTGTCCACGACCTGGTCATGCACTTCGGGGAAGAAAAGCACTGGGGTGGCGGGCTGAGAACCGTCCAACCGAGACGGAGTGGGAACATGAACCATCCACAAAAGCTGCTTCAGCATGCTGTAAGCCCAAACACGTGATGCAACTATTGTGATCGTCAGATGGGGACAGGGCACGGCCGTATCCAGAAATGCACAGGTGGAATGGCATCTTGAAAAAGACAAAAATGCACCAGTTTTGATATTTCAGAAAATGGGACCCTCACCAGTGCCGGAGCAGGAGATGGTGCAGCCTGTAACAGTGAAGCACTGATTTCTTTGCCCTCTAACTGACCGTCAAACAAACACACACAAAGGATGCTGTTAAAACAGCAGTTGAGAGCTCGATCACCGCTGCACCTGGTAGAACCAGTCTTCCAGAAGAACACAGACACACTCGTTCGTTGAAAACAACAACACTCTTCAGAGACATCGACACTGATCGGCTCAGAAGCGAAAGACAAGTGGTGTGTGCATCCGCTTCCGTGTTTATACCCGCGCTACGGGAAGAGCGCGAGATGCAAATATCGCACGCCAATGTGCATTGGCTGTTTTTTTCAATACTCAAAGATGACAGGCTCCTTAAGCGTGATTCCAAACAGTACGGTATGTCCGACTACTTTGAACGTGACCGAACTGAAAGGGAACTAGCTTCCAGACAAACGAAAATACGGATTCCACTTAAGTGTAAAGCAAAACTTATACGAGTAATGCGTCGTACTGCTGATATTTACGCTACGCCATGACGCACTACGCTACTTCCGATACCACAAGTTGCATAAGTTGCACTTTAGGTGTAAGTAGACTGCGTAAGTTGTGCTTTAGGTGTAAGTAGACGTGTCGCTTCACTTCAGAAGGTCTTTGTTAACCCCTCAAACCCGTGTAGAGCACTTTTAGGATCGATAGATGCACTTTTCTGAGGGTGAGTAAATCATGGGCAAATTTTCATTTTTGGGTGAACCATCCCTTCAGAGAGAGAGAGAGAGAGAGAGAGAGAGAGAGAGAGAGAGAGAGAGACGTTTTGACGTTTGAATCTATTTATTTGTACAATTTTTTTTTTTTTTTTTTTTTTACATATTGGGTATGTTTTTTTTTTTTTCACAATTGAACAAACACCTGTCACAAAATCACGACATATATCAAAACACTCCAAAAATAAATAAAAATACAATAAAAATACAAGAATATATTGCTACACAACATATCTAAAAAAAATACCTACCAACATATTCAACAATTTAGAATTAGGTCTTCCTCATTATCTATAGAACACAAGACTTCACTTAAACCCCATGTTTCCATAAACACAACCAGATTTTTTGTCAATTTAAAAAAAAAAAAACTCCGCTCTGATCCTTGAAGTCACAAACCCTCTTAACTAGGGTTGGGTACCGAGACCCGGTTCCAATAGGGAACCGGTTCCGACGTAAACGGTAGTAACCAGACCGAATAAGAACGAAACTTTCGGTGCCTGATTTCGGTGCCTGACGTTTTTTACCGCCCCCTATAAAACATCTCGCGGCACGAATGATCCAATAACATCTCCAGTTAACCAGCAGAGCGAGCATTAATTTAGTTCGTTTGTTAAATAAGAGGCGATTTTGCGCTGAAATGCGTTTTTTAAATCAAGTGATCAAAGTGCTCGTTGCCGCTGCGATCAGTGGCGCGGATACAGTGTTTTCTCTTGTGGCTCGCGCACTGTCACTCGGACGCGCGCTTCGTTGCGGAGATCGATCTATTTATGAGGCGCCGTCTATATGATTATGTGCGCGGAGAGTTTGTGTGTGTGTGTGTGTGTGTATGTGTGTGTGTGCTCGCGTCTCAGATGAGTATGCGCGGATATTTCCGCGCGTCTCGTGTGTGTAGAGTTTGCGTGTTTGTGCGTGAGCGACTTTAGATGTGATGTTGAGCATTTCATATTAGTTTGAGCATTCAGCAGTATACATGTATGACTACTTAGTAGGCCTATGTGTATGCAAGGGTTTCATATGTGCGTGAATGAAGTTTGATTTAAAGGGATACTCCACTTTAAAATGAAAATTCTGTCATCATATACTCACCCTCATGTTGTTTCAATTCTTTATGAATTTCTTTCTTCTGCTGAACAGAAAGGAAGATATTTAGAATAATATCAGTAACCAGACAGTTTCTGGTCTCATTTACTTACATAGTATTTTTTTTCCTACTAGCCTATGGAAGTCAATGAGACCAGAAACTGTCTGGTTACTGATATTATTCTAAATATATTCCTTTCTGTTCAGCAGAAGAAAGAAATTCATACAGGTTTGAAACAACATGAGGGTGAGTATATGATGACAGAATTTTCATTTTAAAGTGGAGTATCCCTTTAAGCCCTAGACGACGCCTATCTATTCATTCTGGTGAAATCACAAATTATAATGGACACAAAGTGTCCCTGCTTGATATACAACCACTGATGAGCATAATCGTAAAAAAAAAAAAAAAAAACTACGAATGCGGATTAGAACCCAAAACCTCTGACACGCCTGACTAAAGTTCAAGTTCAGCTGCCAGTGTTCCTCTTCGGATAAGTCTAATATTTTAATGCCAACTGCAAATCTTGCATATCAAGTATGAAGTATATCAATATCAAGTATATTTATATGAGGCTATACTGTGTGTGTTAAATATTTCTGCTCAGTGTCAGATATTTCTCTGTTTTGTAAAAGTCATAATATGAGAAGACAAAATTTTGATGTTAACTCAAGTGTTATCGGCTACATCAGTAGCCTTTTAAACAGCACAATTTTTCATTTAATCAGAAATTAGAAAATCTTTTTCAGAAAATCACACACACACACACACACACACACACACACACACACACACACACACACACACACACACACACACACACACACACACACAGAGGTATTATTTTTTTGATAAAGTGTGTGCGGTTTAGTTTTGTTAAGTACCGTTTCAAGAACCGTTTAAGCACCGGAACCGTTTGAAAAATACCGAGTAGGTACTGGTATCGGATAAAACCCAACCGATACCCAACCCTACTCTTAACATTCTCTCTGGGTCAACTAAAGCATCTTCTTTTATCATTCTTTTCCTTGTTACCCATATTGCCATTTTAGTCTCCGCTATTAAAAAATGTATTATGCCTATTCTTCTCTTTTCAGAAACCTTATACTTCAGTCCATAAATAAAAACAGTGTCATTAAACTCTTCGCCTAATTCTTCAATCCAGGTTTTTAATGTCTGAAAAACCCCTCTCAGTCTAGAACAATATAAAAACAGATGATCAGTTGATTCTTCTAAATCACAAAAAGGACATTTCTTTTCTACAGTGGGATCAATATGCGCCACGTGTCTGTTTTAGAGAGAGAGAGAGAGAGAGAGAGAGAGAGAGAGAGAGAGAGAGAGAGAGAGAGAGAGAGAGAGAGAGAGGCTCAAAAAGCATTTATTTACCAAAATTTTAAAAATGCAATTTTACATTATTTTTCCAGGACAAAAAATATCAAAATGCATCTAAAATAAATAAATACATAAATAAAGAGAAATAAATAAAATTAAATATACAAGTCCAAACAATCATCACTATCAATATCACAAATACACTGATTCACAGCCCATCGGTGTTTAAACTTCTCCATGTTATTTACCAGTTTATGATATGTGAACTCAATTTTTATGCGAGATTTTACTAGTCCTTTTAATATGGACACAATATCATCTGACCCAGCCCCGTTCAAACGATATTTTCTTGATAGCCAAATTGCCAATTTAGCTTTTCCAAAAATAAAATTAATTAACACATGCACCTCCCTCTTTCTTCTACTGTATTTTGGACCATAAATAAAAGAAACTGGTGTAAAGATTTCTCCTAATTTATGAGACCACTCTTCTAAAATACAAAAAACTGGTTGAAGTCTTTTGCACTTTAAAAACAAATGAAAAACTGTCTCCTGTTCCCCACAGAAAGGACAGCCCTCCCCTACCTGTGGATCAAGGTGTGCTATGTGCCTGTTTGTAGCTATAATCCCGTGTACTATCCTCCACTGCAGGTCTCCAGACCTCTTCTCAATGGGAGGTTTGTACAGGGACCTCCAGCTGCCTTTGGGGGAGGCACCTGGCCCAAAAAACTCTTGCCATTTGGACTCACTAACAGTCTCTAGTGCTTTAAGATGCCATGATTTCACACACATAGTGTATATGTCCGTCTTATCAGCATTGCAAAAGTACTTCGGCTGATGAGTCTTAAAAGACAGCAAACAACCTTCTTTCTCTTGCCATGTACCATTCTCTGGTGAAAAAATCAACTGAGGAAAGCTACAGAGATCAGTCTCTTTTTCAAAACTTTCCATTGCCAGTTTGTAATCCTGAGGCAGGGTCTCAATTATCTGAGTCAGCACATTTTTTATCAATCTGACAGATTTAATTTTCAATTTTTCAGCTAAATTCTCAGGGTTAATCCATTCTTTATTGACTCGCAAATGTCCAATCTTTAAGATGTTTGCTGCCCACATGGCTTTTCTAAGAGTGTCCGATTTAAGAACATCCACATCCAGAGCAGGATTAAAGAAAAGCGGCTCTTCATTCAGCCACAAGTTCTGAATGTCACTTCCATCCCGTGAGAACTTAAAAAGTGCCCATGATTTAAAGAGTGATCTGTAAAAGAGACTCAGTCCAGACAAATCCAGTTTGTTAAGATCCATCAGAAACAGGTGACGGTCTAGTCCCATGTCTCCTACTCTTCTCAGGAGAACACATGCGATCTCAGCCCAGCTCACATCCACACCATATATTAATCTCCTTGCTGTCTGTATTCGAAAAGCCTTTAGTCTCGATTTGATGTCAATCAGCCCCTGGCCACCTTCTTGCCTTGGTAAGTATAGCACAGCAGCCTTCAGCCAATGCTGTCCCGACCAGAAGAAGTCTACTATCCGCTGCTGTATTTCTTTCACCAGCTTTTCAGGAGGTTCTAGTATCATCATTTTGTGCCATAATGAAGAAGCAACCAGGTTGTTACATACCAGAACCCTCCCCCTATAGGACAACTGGGGTAGCAACCAGTTCCAGCGAGACAACCGGGCACACACTTTCTCCACAAGGCCCTCCCAATTTTTATCTCTATACTCCTCTATTCCTATAAAAACCCCTAAATACTTAAAACCTGTTCTCCCCCACTGTAACCCACCAGGAAGTATTGGACCTTTAGAAACCCTTCCACACCACAAAGCATCACTTTTGCTCCAGTTCACTAAAGCGGACGAGGCTTTACCATAACACTCTAAAGACTCTTTGAGTACCTGAATATCACTTTCCTCTCTGATTATAATTGTGAGATCATCAGCATATGCAGATAATTTAACAGAGTAATTCATGGTATTAACCTGTAAACCCATTAGTTCCCTTCTCAGTTTGCATAGCAATGGTTCAATTACGATACTGTACAATTGTCCTGAAATTGGGCAACCCTGTCTGATACCTCTTCTTACATTAATAGGGGTACTCAACCCACCACCCATTTTAATCATACATGTTGCTTTGGTATAAAGAAGTTTGATCATTGAAATAAAGCTTTTCCCAAAACCAAAAGCATTAAGGGTATCAAACAAAAAAACATGATCAACCCTATCAAAAGCCTTTTCTTGATCTAAAGACAAAAGACCCAGATTAAGATCATTACAATTGGCATAATCAAAAACATCCCTAATTAAATGAAGATTATCTGTAATTAACCGATTTTTAACACAATATGACTGATCTTTATGTACAATTTCATGCAAAACTTTGTTTAACCTATTTGCTAAAACCTTCGAAAATATTTTATAATCTGTACACAAGATTGCAACCGGTCTCCAATTCTTTAGGAGTGTTAAATCACCCTTTTTCGGGAGCAAAGACAAAACCGCTCTTTGACAGCTGGTTGGAAGAATTCCTTCATGACAACATTTCTGAAACACTTTAAAAAAGTCCTGACCTACAATAGGCCAAAAAGTCTTGTAAAACTCAGCTGGTAGTCCATCCATTCCCGGACAACGGCCTGAAGATAGACCCATCACAGCTCGAGAGACTTCCTCAAAAGCGATATCATTCTCTAATGACAGCTTTTTTTCTTCAGATAAAACAGGTAAATCTCTTAACAGTTCAGTCCTGGAATGTTCATCTGAGCTTTCAGCAGTGTACAATTTAGAATAAAAGTCAACAGCAATTCTTCGCATTTCCAATGGTTCTGATGTGACATGTCCATTATTGTCCTTCAATAAAATCATTTGTTTCTGCTGACCCACTTTACGCTCTAAGTTAAAGAAATAAGAAGTGGGAGCGTCCATGTCCTTCAAATGTACATAGCGGCTTCTTATAAGAGCCCCTTTAACTTTTTCATCCAGTATTGAACTTAAAACATTTTTCTTTTCAGTCCACAAGTCTTTTAAATTAGCATCATCATTAACAGTCATATTTGTTTCAATATCAGCAATTTCCGCTTCTAGGTGTTTTAATGTATTTTTCAACCGTACAGAGGAGTATGCAGTATATTTTTGAGAGAAATCTCTTATATGGGCTTTGCCAACCTCCCACCACTGAATAATATCTTCAAAATTACTCTGTTCTATTTGCCATTTCTCCCAAAAACACTCAAAATCTTCACAAAAAGACTTATCTTCTAAAAGTTTAGTATTCAGATGCCAATAATAGCTCTTATGTACACTTTTAGACAAGGTAAACCCAACTGTAACAAGCTTATGATCAGAAAGAATATTGGGGATAATTTCTGTATTAACAACTCTATTTTTCAGGTTAGAAGATATATAAAAACGGTCCAAACGTGCAGCATAAATCCTCTCATTAATCACTTTCACCCATGTATATTGTTTTATAGAAGGGTTATTCACTCTCCACACATCTGAGAGACTGAGCTTTTTTAAAACACTAGCCAAACATGAGGCTGACTGTGCGTGTGGTTCTTCCCCGTTTCTATCTAGAACAAAATCTATAGTGCAGTTCCAGTCCCCTCCTACAACAATAAAGAAATCATCACTTTCTTCTTTGATTATGCTTTCCAATTTAGCAAAAAACAACTTTCTTTCCGCTCCAACATTAGAAGCATAAATATTTACAAAAAGAAAGTTTAAATTACTGATTTCAGCCTTAACAATTAAGAACCTTCCTGGTACTACTTCTTGTTTTGATAAAATTTTGACATTAAATGTAGGAGAAAAAAGGACAGCTACGCCAGCACTTAAATTAGTACCATGGCTAAGAATATAGTCTCCCTTCCACCATAGGCCCCAGTTAACTTCATTCTTGCAATTGCTATGAGTTTCTTGCAAAAAAGTAACACTCAAGCCTTTCAAACCAATCATTTCTGATAGTAGTTCATTCTTTTTTCCATCCCTCATCCCATTAATATTAAGAGATCCCACCCTCAGAGTCTCCATAGAGAGAAGAGAAGAAAAGAAAAAACAAAAGAAAAGAAAGGGAAACTTTACAGCCATAGTGATTATCTAAATTTTCCCCTCGCTTTCCCTAGCTTTTTACCTAGGTTTGTTACATGCTTTTTAAGGCGGTATCTTTTTTGCTGAGTAAGTTCCTCATAGCTGCTGACCTTCCTAGCCCTCATTGCAGAAACAATAAATTTCTCCGTATCCGGGAAGTAATCACTTATCTCAACCCCTGATTTACCTTTTGTTTGATCTAAAAAGGAATTGATTTGCTCAACACTGTACAAATCCTTCTCAGCCTCTTTAGTCATCTCAGGCCACTCATCATCTTTCATTCCATCATCAGTGCACTGTGATAAACACTCAAACTCATCATCCATTTTCTCCTGAGAGCCAACTACCTGTACAACATCACTGTTCATACCTTTATCCTCAGCATCACCCACATCATCAATACTAGCACTCACATCTTTGTCAGGTAAATGACTACCTCCAGGTTGTTCCACACATCCAGCATGATTAACATTAGAAACACTCACCTCTTGCTGTCCCTCCACTTCCTCTGTAGCACCATTATCTTGTTCTTCATATCTCGGAGTTTCTACGATATCTACATGGTGTTCGCTGTTATTATCGTCAGCGCGAGATGTGGAAGCGCGCACTTCGCTTTTTTTCGGACATGAAAATCGCTTATGGCCCAAGTCTCCACACTCAAAGCATCTCAAACTTTCCGAGCTAGCATAAACCATGAAAGAGCTCTCTCCGTGAGTTACACGGAAAGAAGCCTCCAGTGTCCTCTCCGGAGAACTGAGAAACATATAAACCATACGTCTAAAGGAAAGCACGTGCTTTAAAGCGGCGTCTTTACATCCCAGAGGTACCGCTTTAATAGGGCTCGCAATCTTACCGAATCTTAACAGTTCTTTAACAATGGCTTCGTTTGAAATGAACGGAGGTGCATTAGAGACTATAACTTTAGTTGCTGGAGCGGATAGCGGGGTTACTGGTACAAACGACTCTTTTACCCATATTCCGCTCACAGTCAACTCATTAACAAGTGCTTCAGTTTTTAAAAACACAACCACCGCTTTATTCATTCTGGAGGCCGATACGATGTTATCGAACCCTATTTTATCACCAATAATCAACAGCATTTCCTCCACGGTCACCCCGGGCTCAGGTACACACCTGCAGCCATTCCTGAGGGACAGGTTAGATGTGCCCTGCGTGTTGGTAGTCGCCATGCCAGCGGCTACCAACCACGCACGCACACAGAGAAAACTTTTTTCCTCCCTACCCTAATAGCGGACGAATCTAGCGAGGGGAAAAGATAGGAGAAAGAAAGAAAGAAAAATAATAATAATAATGTTGAAAGAAAAAAAACAAAAAGAAAAAAGAAAACGCCCTCAACAGCAGCGCTCTCAACTCGCTCCGCACGTTCACCCCCAACAATCACACCGGAAGTGAGAGAGAGAGAGAGAGAGAGAGAGAGAGAGATTGCTGTTTTCCAACATGGAGATACTGAGATATTTATTTATTGGAGTGATTAACCTCACAGGGAAACACAAATGTTTCATTCATGTTCAGGGTTGAGAAAAACACTGAAATATCAAAAAAGCCCCAGATCCATCTGACACAAGCTCAATTAAAACAACAAACTGCCAATGACAGCGAATCAAGGCTTTACAAACATGACTGGGCTGTGCATGGCTCTTTCCTCATCACCAAAACAAACAGCCGTGCCCAGGCGGCAGGAGCCTCTCTTAAGCGTATTGGTGTAAGTAATTGACAAGCACAGAGAAAGCGCGACTGAACGAAGGTCGTGACGGGTCGCTCGTGTCATTTCTAGCGTTTGTTTACTGCTGGGCTATCGATGCCTCATCTGAAATCCCCCCCTGGAGATGTGCGCTGAATAATGGAAGAGGAACAACACTGGATCAAACAGCCACACGGGGCTCTATCTTCCATCTGTCTCTCGCTCTCTCTGACTCTCGCCTTGTGATCCGGCCCTGTCAAGGTTAAACGGGGAGAAAATGAAACAGGAAACGCAATTCAAACATCGATGTGTTATCGATACAGACCAGGGGTCAACAGCCCTGCCTTTGTGAAGCGGACTGGGCCACTTCATCGGAGAGAAGACCAAACTGAAATGTCAACTTATCATCCACGATACATGAACGGTGAAACTACAACTCGTTTCCTCATTTAAACCAGCACTGTGCTAATATTTTTTTCTACTGATGGGCCAGTTTGTTTATTTATTTATATGAAAATTTTCACTTTCACATCATAAATTATAACATTATAATAGTTTATTTGTTTTTGACCAATGTAACCTTGTATTTTACTTGTATTTTAACCTTTTTAACCTTGTATTATTAAAATATCTTATTTTATTATTAAAATAAACAGTTAAAATATCTGAGAAATTTCACAATTCCCGATTAACATTTATATACCTCAACAAAACTACTGTACAAGCCTAACTAATATAAGTTTGAACATTATTAAAGACAAGTAAACAGTAAGTAATAAAATAAGAACAAATTAACAAATTATAGCTAAGCAATAGCACAAATACATATAATAGAAAAAGGTACAAATGAAATAAACGGGTAATTTATCAATGTCAAAAAGGGCAATAAAACTTGTCTGTCTATGCGGTAGAAATGCAAAAAAAAAAAGAAGAAAAAAAAAAGTGTACTAGTACAGATATTGTAACTATACAACGCAAAGGGTTGAAAATTGGTGAACATACACTTTTATTGTTTCAGGTAGGTTAGGTCTAACAGTAGTATTCCTGTAAGAAATACTACAGTATTTGAATAAATTAATCAAATGTAAAATGACAATGCATAGTCTTCCCTGTGTAAATTAAATATAAATGAATCATACAGAAGTTAAGCTACAGAAGTTATTCAGTCAAGAGCAGTAAGTGATTTTTTTTTTATTCTTTTGTTAACATTAATGACACTGCAGCAGGTACATTAGGCTGCTGTCACTTTAAGACCTAATGCACACCCGATTTTCTCCCAACGTTCATTTAAACTTAACGCATTTAAGACTATGCTTATTAGGATACTCGAAACTGGCATTTTGACACAATTTTGTGTGTAGCCTATTTGTCTGTTCAAGCCAGATAAGAATCAAAAGAGAACTCAATTCGGTACTGGCATGCTGTTTGAGAAGTGGTTTTCTGTGTGCGTACAGACAACTTCAGGCAGCATGCACCAGTATAGAAGCGAGTTCTCTTTCACATCATTTTGCACTTGAATGGCTTACAAATGGCTTAAATGTGTAAACTGGCAAGACTTAAAAACTAGGGCTGGGTATTGACACAAATTTCACAATTCGATTCGATTTCGATTCGCAAGCTTGCAATTCGATTCGATTTCGATTCGATTCGATTCAATATCGATTATTTTGGATATCAGGTTCAATACATGGCAAATTTTCTCAAGGAAAACAAATCTCTTAACTAATGCTGTTAACTATGGGAGTCAGTTAGCCTGTAGGCTTCATTAGCCTACTATAATATAGCTTAAAAATAAGGTAAAAATTAACTGATTTGTATACAAACACTTAAATTACACTATTATTTATTTTTATAATAATAAAGTTATATGAAATATAAACATTTAAATGGTGGCTGTCATAAAAACCTGCCAGATTTATTCAAACATGCATTAAAAATAGAAGAACATTAAAATATATTGAATTATATTATAATGAATATGTAATATGGTGCATATATTTAGCAAAATGCTCCTCTCTAGAGTTAATTTTTCCAGCTGACTAACGAGTTTATGGTCACTGGATATGTTTTTTCTGAGGTAAATGTGACGTTACATGACATTGTTTGCAAGCTGATTTACTGACGTCTTTCCACGGTTGAAACACTGATTTGAGCGATTCCATGTCACATAATACGGATTTCGATAAGTTGTACACTATCTTTTAACACACTTTCAGATGCTCATTCATGTTTATTCCGCGCTGTAACTGGTATTATTAAGGCGGAAGAGAATATCACGTGCGCTCCGCGCTGCTTCTCTTGAGCTGAGCTGCGCCAGAGCGATCTCACGCCACAGCGCCAAAACGGTATTTATGTTTTTGAATTGCCTAATAAAATGGACGTAATTTGAATCTGAGATTTTGTTTCATATCAATAATATCAAAGCACAAAGATTAGTGCGATTTATTGGATGGGATGCACGCAACAATGTTACATTCATTCATCAACTGATGACTAACAGGATGACTAATCGATTCTTGGGATTTAAGAATCGATATTGTTTCGTAAAAATGAGAATCGATTAAAATCGAGAAATCGATATTTTTTACCCAGCCCTATTAAAAACACATTCAAATGATTCATGACAACTTGTTTGTCGAGCAATGATAAAGTGTGTAAAAGCTCAACCAATCAGCTGTCCTGAAGTATGACAACATACAGACATTAAGGTAAGTAAGTGACTGATTTTCATTTCTAGTTGACCCATAAACAGAGAGAGAAATACAGACAATAAGGGGACAGAAACATATCTATGTGTGAGTATATTTATGGATCAATAAGGCTAGATACTGTATGTCATAAATACCCCAAAAAAAGCCCATCCCAATCACAGGACTGACACCCTCGCCTGCAGGACATGCCCTTACAATAAAGCATTACGCTCAAAACAACCTGCAAAAAGAAGATTCACACCCACATGCTTATATAGCATTCCCTCTAAAACTGGAAATTTTAACTATTGTGATTCCAGTTGTATGTATGACTATCTCTGACTGAATTCACTAAAAGTAACTTCCTTCTTTTCATTCAATTTCATTCAGTTTCTCTGCCTACCTACATGTGCACCCACTTTATATCACTCACACTGACTCTCTCACTAGCTGAGTTTTAAGAGCGCTGACATATTTCTCAAAGAACAACTATTAATACTGACAGATACTTCTATAATGAGATATAGAGCAAGAGAGGGAAAGAAAGAAAGCAGAAGGCATGGACAGATGTTCTTTTGTTGAAAAAAAAGAGGTTGAGCTCTCTCTTGAAACTGAATGCTACATTTGTCCTCATTAAAGGTCACAGACTGGGAAGAGAAATTCCACTAACCACAATGTAACAAGTACGTAAACTACGCCTTACCTCACTACTCCTTAAAATTATTCCAAAATTGACCCTTTTTATTCTTTTGTAACTGGATGTTTCAAATAAGATACAGATTTTATTAGACATCTCAATCCACTCCCTAGTTTATTAGTAAGTATGCAGCATAGGAATTTACCCATCCTTAGGGCTGTTCCATCTTCTCTTCCATTTGTTTCAGAGAAATTTTCAGAATGCATGGTGCAAACCAGTGAGCATCAGCTACTCTTCACACACAGGAAATGTCTTCTTTGGTTTCTCAAGTCATCAGAATTTGAAGACAAGAGCATCATAATGGAACTTGAAAGGTCCATCAACAGAACTGAAAGGTCCATTAGCTACCAGTAAGGTTTACAATGCTTAATTTTCCAAAATAAAGTGCTGAAAATGGCTAGCTATTCCATGATTCCTTGACCACTGTCATTGTGTAGAGAAATGTGGTTGATAGCTTCAATGTGCATCCTCGCTATTATGTTGCAGGCAATTTAATCCTTTGTGTCCATATGTTTAGTGGATCAAGACCTTTGATGGTACCCGGGTTCAAGTTCCCAATATACTGATTTACATCAAAGGAAGTTAGGGAGTGGAATGAGACACAGCCGTTCTCTCGTCAAGGCTTTCTGCCATGATGGGCACCACCTGCCCTTTACTTATTGGCTAGGGCAAACATTAGTTTGATCCTCTGACCGTTCTGCCAGCTCCTCCACCTGCCCAAGGGTCAATCTCTCTGTGTATTCTCCCATGAGCACTCACACACACCATGGGAAAAAGCTGTTGCTGTTAGACTGTACCTCGCTGTTTTATTTTTCCGGCTCCACTGTGGCAATCTTGTATGTTCCACTTGCTGCAGCACTTTACGTATGCATTTGACAGACATGCTTATCCAAAGAGACTTACAATTCAGTCAACAAAATCAGTTCATGTTTTCAATGGGAATCAAACAGTTATGGAAGCCCGTTTCCGCCACGTTGAGTAAAAAAAAAAAGATTCTTTAAGTCATAATAATGAGAAAGTTTCTCATAATAATGACTTAATATCTCATAATAATGAGAAAGTTTCTCATAATAATGAGAAACTTTCTCGTAATAATGACTTAACATCTCAAAATAATGAGAAACTTTCTCGTAATTATGACTTAAACATCTCGTAATAATGAGAAACTTTCTCGTAATAATGACTTAACATCTCGTAATAATGAGAAACTTTCTCATAATAATGACTTAACATCTCGTAATAATGAGAAACTTTCTCGAAATAATGACTTAACATCTCGTAATAATGAGAAACTTTCTCATAATAATGACTTAACATCTCGTAATAATGAGAAACTTTCTCATAATAATGACTTAACATCTCGTAATAATGAGAAACTTTCTCATAATAATGACTTAACATCTCGTAATAATGAGAAACTTTCTCGTAATAATGAGAAACTTTCTCATAATAATGACTTAACATCTCATAATAATGAGAAACTTTCTCGTAATAATGACTTATTTTCTCGCACTTCTACGCATGCGCAAAGCAGCGGAGCAGAAAGGCGTGCCACGCTATAGCGACATCCCCTGGTTAAAGCCGTGTAAATGCATCACAGCAAACTTGGCACGCTCTGCAGTGAATAACATTAATGATAAATGATCAGTATACGAGACGGGCTTCCATAGCTAGATAGTCTTTTATTCATTTGTAATATTCATTTGTATTTTTGTGTAGGCCCTATGAACAAGCAGCAGAAGGGTGATCCATGGATTTCAAATAGACGGAGGAATGATAAGACAGCACACCTTTCCAAATCTGTTTAAGAACACTTATCTGGAAATCTGTGTAAGGGTCCGTTCATACAGAACGCGCTTTTTCATTGCTTTTCTAAGCATATGCGCACTAGACGGACTTATATGCATATGCTCGCTCTTCTGCAGCGTCTCGCGCATGACACGGCGTTCTAAAAACGCGGCGCTCAATTGAAAAGAAGTTCAGCTTTTAAAAACACGTCTCGACCTTGCGTTTCCCCCCATTTCACTGCCCACTTATGTGTAAATGTCCCATAAACATCTTAAAGGTGATTTCTGTATTGATATCTTCCAGATGAACCTGCACATCAAATATCCTAGCATCTGCAAAATACATATACATATACATATACATAAAATAATACATTATATTAACACACATACCCATATATTTTATGAAGATGTTACACTTAAACTTGACGAATAAATGTAATATTCCAACTTTAATCTGATAGTTTTTTAAATTCATGTAACAATTTCCATCGGTGTGCATCAGCAGGCGTCCTTCGTTACCATGGTAACCGTCCTGCTTCTGCATTCCACTTTCACACCTTATCGTGCGCATGGAAAAGTATGGAAGATATAGGCCTACTGATGATGTTATTTAATTATACTACAGATTGCACTTAGTAGATCTTAGTAGATTTTAATGAAAACAACTGTTTTGCAGAGCGTGCCAAGTTTGCTGTGATGCATTTACACGACTTTGACCAGCGGATGTCGCTAGTGCGGCACGCCCTTCTGCTCCGCTGCTTTGCGCATGCGCAGAAGTGCGAGACAATAAGTCATTATTACGAGTAAGTTTCTCATTATTACGAGATGTTAAGTCATTATTACGAGAAAGTTTCTCATTATTACGAGATGTTAAGTCATTATTACGAGAAAGTTTCTCATTATTACGAGATGTTAAGTCATTATTACAAGAAAGTTTCTCATTATTACGAGATGTTAAGTCATTATTATGAGAAAGTTTCTCATTATTACGAGATGTTAAGTCATTATTATGAGAAAGTTTCTCATTATTACGAGAAAGTTTCTCATTATTACAAGAAAGTTTCTCATTATTACGAGATGTTAAGTCATTATTATGAGAAAGTTTCTCATTATTACGAGATGTTAAGTCATTATTATGAGAAAGTTTCTCATTATTATGAGAAAGTTTCTCATTATTATGACTTAAAGAATCTTTTTTTTTTACTCAATGTGGCGGAAACGGGCTTCCATAAACAGTAGAGTACGGTACTAGCAACGCCAAAGTAATGGGGACTTTGGCACTGCTAACCTACTGTAGCACCATGCGCTACTGTTGAGTTATTTTAAGAATTTATTCTTCTGAATGAAAAGACTTACCTGGACCAATGCTGGTAAGTGCTGGATTGGTACTAGTCTAGCCATGCTGTTCATAGGCGAAAAATGCTGGTCAACCTGCAAGGTCTTTCTGGTCAAGCTGGTTGGCCAAGGATGTCTTGCTGGTGAAGCTACCTGAACCCAGAGTACTGAACCCAGGCCTGAACCCAGAGTACTCCCCCGTATCCTTGGCTGGGATAGGAACCAGCCGAGCGTAAGGAATGGGGGTGGTGGAGGGATGCAGAAAAAAAACTGTCTGCTATATATATATATATATATATATATATATATATACATATACATATATATATATATATATACCAGATCATTTGAACATGCTCCTCCCAAACTTTGTTAATAAAACATAATTTCGGCAAACATTTAATGTTCACTGGAACTATGGTTTTGGGCAGAGCCATAGAGAGAAAGAGTTGCGACACTCCCATAGACCTCCGTTGTAAAAAATGGCGGCGCTTTTAACCACCTACTTCCGGGATTTGAAGATCGGATTAGTTCCAAACACTGTCATTTGGGCGTTGGACACCATTCACTTACATTGCTGCGCGTCGAGTTGTTCCAGAGTTAAGTTGCTGAAATATCGACCTCTTTTGAATTGTCAACTGTCTATATTGTATCAGAGGCCCTTTGCGATGCTTATACTGGTCTTCATTTGTACATGCACAGCGTAATTATTTATATTTTATGTTGGTTGTTTCAACTGCCTGCTAGAGTTCGGTAATGATTGGCTGCCACCTTTATAGCAACTTTTATTTAATTTAATTTTTTGGGATATACTAACTTTTCATTATGTTTTATTGTCTTGAGTGAAGCGGCTTGTGAGAACAATGCTGGACCTCTAGGATTGTTATGGCCATCACCAGTCCTGTCTGTTTCATGGATCACGGGAATCAATAGCCTAATACAGCCCAGTTGTTCTAAAATAAATATCATGAGATGTCCATCATCAGATGAATGATATGGAAAAGTTAAGTTAGAGCCGCTAAAGCCAGTGCTACTACCCATGCGAACATGAACACTAAGCTTTTCCCTCCAAAAATATAGCCTAAAACTTATCTCCAAATGCAAAACTGACATTAACAAAATGCAATAATGCAATAACAGCTGAAAAAGTACTTGGATGTGTGTTTTATTTTATATTTACCGTTTAATAATGCAATCGCTGCTGCCTGTCCCATAGAAGAACATGACAGCCAGCGTATGTTTTGGAACTATTGGGGCTTACATGAACCACGTGACAGCCATAGCGGCGACATCAAAGAGTGTCGCAACTCTTTCTCTCTATGGCTCTGGTTTTGGGTAACACTGAGCCATTGAACAATGTTGGCAACCCCTGGTCAGGATAAACCAGCATCAATACATGCTGGTTACTAGCACTGCTATTTGTTTCTCTTCTTCAAGTAAGTAACAAAAGCAAATGATGTAACTTATTGGACAATATGGCCAAAACTCCGATCAAAACCTTCAAATAAGGCTAAAAACCGATATCAGGTTGGACCAGCCAATGCGCATACATTGTAGAGCAAAGTGTGAATGCAAATTTCACAACACCAATCGCTTTATGGCTATTTCTACAATGGGACTTCTCCTTAATAGAACCACTATATCGGGTGTCCAATTTCTCATATTCATTGTAATTCAAATGGCCCGTCTCTCAACGGGAAAACAATTACTTCCATTTTTCAACAAATTCATACACAGTCAAGACCATACAAAACTCGTACTTCATTAGAAGAAATTTAAATACAAACAAAACACTGTAATGCAACAAGCTATTGTATATCATTCTGCATGTTTCACACTCACACTGTAGACTTCTCAAGAGTCTTCAACAAAATAACCGCTCTTTTACTAAGTTCTGTTATACATAGCTTAGAGGTTAGAGAAGAGTGATGTCAAGATGCTGGCACCTCATTATTCGTACTTGACTATAAATACGAAAAAAAAAGAAAAGTAGACCTTGAGGCGGTGTAGAGGTGTTTAACTTTCCTGCTAGCAAAGTGAAACAATCTTTCCACATTCCATTCTTGTCATAGTTTATAATTTGTGAGGTCATGTTGGTAAAATAAAATAAATAAATAAATAAATATGATATATATTTATATATATATATATATATATAAAGTTTCTCAGTGTTCATCTGCTTTATTTTTGCTTTATTGCTTTTAAAGGAATAATGCACTTATTTATTCCCCCTCATGGTGTCTCTAACCAGTTGACCTGCTTTATTCTGTGAACCATGAAAGGATGAAAACCGAAGAAAAAATCGCTTTATCCCATTCAATTATTGCTGGTGAGAGCTTTCAAATCTAAAAAAAAAAGACACCAAATCTAGATAAAAGCATGATAGAAGAAGTCCACAGTATTTACAGTAATTCAATGATTGTCTCTTCAAGGAGAAGTTAACCACTGCCACCGAATCAAGTCAGTCAAGAGCAAGACTAGTTCAATATGTGAATGAATCATTAGGATGAATATTGTGAGCTAGATCAAACAAGGATCATTAACCAACTCAAAAGAAATATTTGTGAAAGAACTAGTGATTGACCATATGGATTTTTTTTTTATCTTAGAAAGCAGGGTGGGTGTTTGATCACACTATTTAATAAATATAGTAAATAACATGTGCATAATAATTGCTGCAATAAAATGTATAATTATTTTAAATATTTATTAAATTAGAAATAATTAATTGGAAAATATACTTGGTAAAAAAAAATTACAATTAAATATTTTTTTAAAATTAAGAAATAGTTAAAAACATTAATAAAAAGGAAACAACAACAACAACAACACTATACTTTGGGCTACTTTCACAAGATTTGGAGAATTATCAGAAAGAGAAAATGGCAACAAGAGAAACCCTTTGCCACCAAAGCCACACAGCTCTGTGAACATGTTCCTACATCTAGCTCTGTTGGTTTTTAACATTGTCTCTCTTGCATTTGACTCTTCATTGTTTCTTTTCTAAAATCTACATCTGAGGGTAGAGCCTATTTCTACGGAGCCCCTAAAGGGACGTGGTGGTGGAAAAAATTTGGGATGGGATTTTTTCCCCAAAATCTTTTGTGTTCCCTTGCAAAACGTTTGTGTTCTCCAGAGAAACTTTGCGATCCCTTGCAAAATGTTTGCGTTACCACGCAAAGATATTTGCGTTCCCACGCAAAACCTGTTGTGAGCTCAGTAGACAACGAGTTGCAACCCAAATTTCCCTCAAGGACCATCTGCAAAGTGCAATAGGTATAACCCAAAAATCGTGACTACAAAAACAGTAATTAACTTCAATGTTACACACCAAATGCAGTTTATCAAACTAAGTATTGTAGTATAACCAGCAGGAGAGCAGTGAAGTGTGAACTGAATTTGGTTGCAGTACAGTGTCACAGTGAAGCTACTGAATATGTTTAATAATATAAAATGTGCAAAAGGGTTTTGGGTTTTACAATTTGCAGACAGTCCCTTATTCAGACTTGTCCCTCAATCGCCTGGTTATAGAGACAAATTTATATGATAAAGCTCGTTTTGAGGACATTTGGGTTGTAGCTTGTTGTCTAGGTTACTGTGGTTGTAAATAGGTGTAGTTTGTGTTTTAACAATGTTTAGCTCACGAATATTGATCCGGGAAGTTTGAATATATGAATATATTACCAACTTCACTGAACTCCTTGAGTTAAAGGTGCAGTCAGTAGTTGTTCCTCTTTGTCGCCATCTCTTTTCTAAATCTGCAATTGCAGTTATTCGCGGAATTATCAACTTAAGGGTTGTGCCTCAGTATGGCACAGTGCGGATGAATCCAATGTTTTGAGGAGAATGCGCGTCTGTCAGTCACTGCGCCAGTGTGGATACTGTCATTCGCAATCACAGATTCTACTTTTTCTATGACCAGCATAAGAATTTTCACTGGAAAATGTAATCTGAACAAGTAAGTAACATCCACTTTTGTTCTGACCAACTAAGGGAAAAAAGCATTGCAGTAAATCGCGCTGATTAAATCTAACGATCGCTTATCATATCACGTCAAACCATGCAAATTATACTTTGTTCTCAAATTGTTAATGTTAACAACATCAGCATTGCATGACTACATTTAATGCCCTTCTGATATTTATCCTTGTTTTCACATGGGCCCGGTTGCAGTCTCTTTTTTTCTGTAGCCACTCCGAAGTCTGAACGAAGTTTTGCATTTTACAACGGGTGAATCTCCAGTAGTCACTGGTGACAGTCGTTTGAACCTTTCTGGATCCACCATCAAATTGATAAGTTTAATTATATCAAGTGCTGTGAGAAAAGCGCTGTCGGTAGCCTAAAAGAGGCCTAGAAATAGGGTTTCGTTCCGACAAACGGGGCACTAATTTTTCTTTTGCTCAATATGTTCAACGTTAATAAAAGGTATCCAAGAAAAAAGTTCTCCACGCATTATGTTGCAGTTAATGAGAAAAGTGTATTTATTGGCGCACTATATTGACTGCGTATTGAGACATATAAAACTGTTGAGCTAGATTTTCAACCAATCAGCATCGAAAATGTAAGTAGGTCACAGCCGAAATCAAGCCAATATCACTACGCACATGTAAACATGGAGGAGGACGTAAGCAGCGCATCTTCATCTGATAGCGGCGATCAAGCTCGATTAACACCCGTAAAGTGTATTCTTCATGTCGGAAAAGATGGTGGGAAAGGTCCGCAGCCCTTTACTGAAGTCCGATGGGAAAAAATCAAGCAATGTGCGTAGGAATGGCTCAAAACGTCGGACACTACGGAGCTAACGTTAGCTATTGCTAATAAACATGTTGCCCTCCTGGACAAACTGGTCTCTGATGTCCCAACAACTACGGGTTTCACCTGGCCTGCTATCGGCGTTTTATAGACAAAAACGCTTGACTAGTGTGTATGTGTGTGATGGGTAGGTTTAGGGGTCGGGTTAAGCCTGGTTTATACTCGACGCGTCTGCACCAAGCGGCAACCTCCCCGTCTCTCCCTTGAAACCAACACGGAAGTGAGTTAAACTGTAATTCGTTGACTGGCCGCTTGAGGCTGTTGTCAGAAGTGAGTCAAATCTGTATCTCCCCCATGTTAAAATGACCAACTTTACAGCAGAAAAAAACGTGTTTAAAGCCTGGTGTCTGTATGTGGATTTGGTCTATACAGCTAATTTTGCCCTTCATAACAACTGTGAGGGGGGTGAATTATTTTATAACTCGTCCGTTTAGTTGATTAATATTTAAATTTAAGGGTGTGGCCAAGCCACTTGAGTGACAGATGGATTGCCGCTGTCAGTGCTAGCCGTTTGTCTGCTGTTACTAGCCGTCACTTCACCTCAGCAATGTTAGCTGCTGAACTTGCCATCTCTGCAGTGTTTGTGCTTTTTTTCGGGATTATAATTTCATACAATTTTAATACTTGGGTAACGTTACAAAGCCCACGTCTTTGGATTCCGTCGTTATCGTTCGAGAGAACAACCAGCGCTGTATTTCAGTTGTTTTCCTCTGTGAACATGCACTAATGGATGTCTGACAATGTCGTTGCTTTTTGGGGTTTTCAAATTTAAAACGTCAATAAATGCTCGTTCGTTCTGCTCCCATGGAACAGATGGATTATAATATGCTTATGTAGGTTAACGTTACCGTCAGATGAAATCATGCAGGCGTCGGTGCTTTCTCCGTCCGTGAATGAGCGCGGATTTTCTAGCGCATTTACTTGCACTTCAAAGGCAATATATCTATGGTTTAACGGTTAAACCATAACCCATTTGAGAGACGGCCATCATCAGAATTTAAAATGGACTGAATAAGCTCTACGAACTTGAGCGATGCCGCGCTGACGGACCATGAAAGAGTGACGGACATGTATGCACATAAATCAGTCACACACAAACACTCTCGAATACACAGTCTCACTTGTAGCCATGTCTTTTAACTTTTATAATATTTCGAAGGGCAAAAATTGGAACGTTTAATTGGCTTTACATCATCAGCTAACTCGATCACGTCGAGCTAGGAGATTTCAGATAGCCAGGCTCCTCAGCTCCACTCACGCCCCGCCTGTTTGTCCATTTTCTGTTATCCGGGAGTGACGCAAGGCCAAGATGGCGACGGCCGGCTCCGCCCACTTTAGGCTTCAAAAATGCTCTTCAGAAACCTACGGGTGACGTCACGGACACTACGTCCATATTTTTTTACAGTCTATGGTCTGCACGAGCACGAAGGTGCGCGCGGCAAAAATGACGTCATTGCGGTGTGGGCGGTCGTGCGCGTTGGGTTCGCAAGACCCAATTTCGCCTGGTGGTGTGTAACAACGCGCGCGGCGCCGCATCCGAAGATGAACGACTTTGAGCCGAATCTGGCCGAGCTCGAACTTCTCACCACACCGGCACCCAGTTCGCACGTCTAAATGAGTTGCTTACATTTAAAAAATGAGCATACAATAGCATAAAAAGTATTTTTAATGAACATAAAGGTCCATGTTTAATAAAAATGTTCACGAAACTTAATGAAATGTTTAGTGAAATTAGAAAATATGTAAGAGATCGTTAATATAGTTATGTTTTATACACATTCTCATATCCATATATTTTGTTTTATTGTCACTAGTATCTCAGGGTTTACTGGGTTTTACATGATTCTTTTTGTAGTGTGGTATTGGTGGTGGTGTACTAAAATAAACATTGTCACGTGTGTAGCTTTCTTCTTCTCACTGCTGATTCCTGATGGTTTAGAGGACAATTATTCCAGTCGCGACTCGCCCCTGTCGTTTCACAGAATAGTACAACAGCGAGCGCGCCAAGTATAAACCCCTCGTCCGTTTGCGGAGGTGCGCGCGCAGTCTGCGGAGACTCGCGCTGCGGAGCCAGGCGAAAGTATAACCAAGGCTTTAGTCTCTGTGTGTGTGTGTGTGTGTGTGTGTGTGTGTGTGTGTGTCTGTGTGTGTGTGTGTGAGAGAGAGAGAGATGGGTAGGTTTAGGGGTCGGGTTAGTGTGTGTGTGTGTGTGTGTGTGTGTGTGTGTGTGTGTGTGTGTGTGTGAGAGAGAGAGAGAGAGAGAGGGGGTAGGTTTAGGGGTCGGGTTAGTGTGTGTGTGTGTGTGTGTGTGAGTGAGTGAGAGAGATGGGTAGGTTTAGGGGTCTGGTTAGTGTGTGTGTGTTTGTGAGAGAGATGGGTAGGTTTAGGGGTCGGGTTAGTGTGTGTGTGTGTGTGTGTGAGAGAGAGAGAGATGGGTAGGTAAATAAATAAATAAAAATTAAATCTTGTTTACAATAATCATTCCTGTGAATATGTACATGTAGTGCAGTTACTGCTCGTTTATGCAAATTAACAATTCACCATTAAATGTGTTTTTAAAAGTGTGTTTTTTTTTGTATACTTTTGAGTTTAACTTGGAGTGAGATTTGGGGAGATTAGGTTTGCAAAAAAAAAAAACTTGTATCACAATAAGTGTATTGTGATTGTCAAAACATTTTAGTAACTAAACTGAATTTTAATAGGTTTAGTGACAACATGTTACAATGTTTATATGGTACAATTTCTGGTAAGCTAGTTTTTTTTTTTTTTTTTTTTACAAATTTCTTGAAACAAATTTCACGATTTCAATTCAATTCTTGTGATTTGATTTAATATTGACTCATTTGAATAAATATTAGGTACAAGATAGGCGTTAATTTTTCTCAAGAAAAAAATACATAGGCTACATACAGACAGCCAGCTGGTAGTATTATTTAAGGTTAAAAATAACTCAAATTAAATATAATGCGTTTTTTATTATAATAACAACTTTATTTAATGATATAAGTACAAATATAATAAATATGTAATATAGTACACATATTTAGTAAAATACTCTCTATAACTCTTTTTCTAGCCAACTAACGTGCCTATATTATGGTCATTAAATGGCTTTCCTGAGGTAAATGTTATGTGACATAATTGTTCTCCAGCTGTTTTATTGACCCCTTTGTTTGATTGATTGATATTATGTATGAAGAATATACATTTCGGTAAGCTGTACTGTTTCTTTCAACATTGTTCATTCGTGTTTATTTACTATTAGCTAGTAGAGATGATCGGGTCACGTGCCGCTAGGGATCTGTCGCGTCACAATTACAAACGCCAAAACGGTATTTATTGGTTGAATTTCGTAATAAAATTGGCACAATCTATTGTTATTCAGATTATTCAGATTATACACAATCTATTGTTATTCACAATCTATTGTTATTCAGATTATAACTATTTGTTATTCAGATTTTACCTCAAATATTACCTTTGAATTGGAACAACATAATGAGAAGTAATTGGGATGTTAATGCTACAGTAGAAGTTTTCTTGATAATCTTATCATGTTTACTGTCCCTAGATTCAGGTATATCACACATTTCAAACTGGTTTATTTTGTACTTCAAGTGGTAATTCGGCATTTTTGGGTTTATATGATAAACAGGTTTGAAAGTGCAAAATTCCCTATGTTTTCCCTTTTTTTCAAAATGGGCACCTTTAGCATAATTTTTCTCAAAAACTGCAAGGTTGTGTGTGGAGAACTTTTTCCTAAGGAATCTCTATATATTTCTGATGTTAAAAAAGTAGGTAGTGCCCCACTTGGTGGAACGAAACCCTATTTCTAGGCCTCTTTTAGGCTACCGACAGCGGCCTATCTATCTCTCTCTCTCTCTCTCTCTCTTTCTCTCTCTCTCACACACACACACACACACACACACACACACACACACACACACACACACATGTCTGGTGCACTATCTTTGTGAGGACTCTCCATAGACGTAATGGTTTTTATACAGTACAAACTGTATATTCTATCCCCTTACACTGCCCCTATCCCTAAACCTACCCATCACAGGAGACATTCTGCATTTTTACATTTTCAAAAAAACTAATTCTGTATGATTTATAAGCTTTTGTACCCATGGGGACCTCAATTTAGGTCCCCACGGTGACACGAGTCCCCATGAGTCTGTGTGCATTCAGGATTAAGTCCCCACCGGTGTAGAAAAACATGTCCACACACACACTAACCCGACCCCTAAACCTACCCATCACGCACATACACACAAGTCAAGCGTCTATAAAACGCCGATAGCAGGCCGGGTGAAACCCGTGGCTGCGACATCAGAGACCGGTTTGTCCAGGAGGGCAACATTAGCTAGCTCCGTAGTGTCCGACGTTTTGAGCCATTCCTACGCACATTGCTTGATTTTTTCCCATCGGACTTCAGTAAAGGGCTGCGGACCTTTCCCACCATCTTTTCCGACATGAAGAATACACTTTACGGGTGTTAATCGAGCTTGATCGCCGCTATCAGATGAAGATGCGCTGCTTACGTCCTCCTCCATGTTTACATGTGCGTAGTGAAATTGGCTTGATTTCGGCTGTGACCTACTTACATTTTCGATGCTGATTGGTTGAAAATCTAGCTCAACAGTTTTATATGTCTCAATACGCAGTCAATATAGTGCGCCAATAAATACACTTTTCTCATTAACTGCAGGATAATGCGTGGAGAACTTTTTGCTTGGATACCTTTTATTAACGTTGAAAAATTTGTGCCCCGTTTGTCGGAACGAAACTGAACTATACAGCTCACGTACAGCGGCCTAATGTGACGTAATGACACAAAGACATGCTCAAATTTCCCGCGGAAATCCACCAGTACCACTGGAATTAAAAACATTATTACAAGCTTACCGTTTTGAATCGAGCTAAGGCAAGCAGATAGTTTTGAACATTGGCTGGTTATGTACTTGCTCAAAAATTTATTTTGGATCATTTTTAACCCAAAAAAGCACTGACCGCATTTCTTTATATTTGAGTCCAAGTTCAAACACTATGAAATGCTCCATTAACTTATGGAGCTCTGAAACACTGCCAGCGGGACATTAAACAGGAGGTGTCTGTCTGAGCGCACAACAGGTTTTGCGAGGGAACGCAAAAGTTGTGCGTGGGAACGCAAATAACTTTGCGAGGGAACGCAAAGTTCTCTTACGAGAGGTTCTCTCGTATTGCGTAAGTAGCTTACGCATCGGGAAAGTCTTCTTTCTTCGAGATCTGAAGCCAAAAAATTATCCTTAATTTTGTATTCATTGTCAACGCAGTGCAGCAGCCGACAGACCTAGGCAGGCTGTATAAGCGTGCTCATTGGCTGCTCGGCTGCAACTGCTTAAGCCTATCGGTGAGCGCTCTGAACGCGGCAACCAATGAGGGCGCTTCGCGCCCTCCACACCCTTCTAACCGTCAGAATGGGCGTGGCCAGCGTGTATATATTCAGCGCTCACAGGCTAAAATTCTGATTTTCTTGTCTTCAGCGAAGCACTTCGCATCGCTGGATCTGGAGAAGCCGCCGCCGTTGAAACCAGCGACCAGCAAGCCTAGGACAGCGCCTGAAGAAGCCGGCCGCCTTCGCCGCCTTCAGCCTTCCGTGCCTGCTACGCTATCCGGCGTCATATCCTTTTCACTGCTGTGTGTTCGCCTCCTGCAACACACCCTCTCCTCTAAAAGAGCACGGGGCGTTTTTCTAAAAATGCCCCGTTTTTCTTGCGGCTCGTGCCACGCCCCGCTCAGCAACGGAGACCGCCATCCCATCTGCGCTCTCTGCCTGGGCCGCGATCACGCCGCCACCGCACTCTCCACGGGCGGCTGCCCCGAGTGCGAGGAACTTTCAATGTCGACCCTGCGGGCTCGGCTTGAAGTTTTCGACCAACATGTCTCCCCGCCTGTCCCTGCTGGGCCGCGCAAGAAGAAGAAGCGCCGCTCACAGCGACCGCCGGAGACCAACCAGGCGCACAGAAGCTCGCCGGAGTCTCTCCCTCGAGCTTCTCCCTCGCCTTCCCCGCCCCCCCTCACGGCCGCGCAGCCGCCCGGCCCTCGCCCGCGCCTCCGCCGCTTCAGGGGATGAGGCGGATGAGTTTGGTGAACGCGCCGCGGACAGCTGTTCTCTCCTGGCCTCTGACAGCGAGGAATGGTCCACTGCCTCCTCGTCAGTCCAGGATTCAGGCCGATCTCGAGCGGGCGAGGACGCAGAACTTTTACGCCTCCTCACGCGAGCTGTCGAACAGCTGGGCCTTGACTGGTCTTCCCCGGAAGAGCCAGCCCCGAACAGACTCGACGGCTGCTTCCTTCACCAACGCCGCCGACAGCCGGCGTCCAGAAAAGCACCCTTCCTGCCTGAGCTTCACAGCGAGCTCTCTAAATCGTGGAATGCTCCATTCTCCGCGAGAGTGTCTTCACACGCCTCATCGACGCTCTCACAGGTTGACGGCGCCGCTGAGAAGGGGTATAATTCCATCCCCCCTGTGGAGGAGGCGGTCGCAGCGCACCTTTGCCCGCCCTCTCGTTGGCGCTCAAAGGCTGCCCTCCCGTCCAAAGCATGCAGGACCACTTCCGCCCTCGTCGGCCGCGCTTTCGCCGCCGCGGGGCAGGCCGCATCAGCACTCCACTCTATGGCAGTACTGCAGATCCTCCAGGCTAACCTCCTCCGTGATCTGGACGAGAAGCGCTCGGGGCCTGCTTCCCTCACGGATTTGAGGAGCGCTACGGACCTTTCCCTTCGCGCCACGAAATCCGCTGCCCAGGCCATTGGAAGGTGCATGGCCTCTCTGTCAGTTACAGAAAGGCATCTCTGGCTCACGCTCGCGGACATGAGGGAGTCTGAGCGCGCGGTGTTTCTCAACGCCCCCCTCTCCCCCACCGGCCTGTTCGGCCCAGCGGTTAGCGGGATCGTCGACCGCTTTTCGGAGGTGAAAAAGACTACAGAGGCAATGAATTTGTTTCTGCCTCGACGCTCCAGGCCTGCTGCACGCCGTCCTTCGGACCAGCCTGCACAAAGCTCTGCCCAGCGTCCAGCTCGACCTCCGTCCTCGCAGCGACGACAGGGCGGCCGCCCTCGTTCTCGCTCGACCAGCCGCGCTAGACCGCCGCCTCCCCGGGGACCCCGGCAGAGGATCGCGGTGAAGCCTGAGCCTCCAAAATCCTCCTAGCCCGAGGAGAGAAGCGACGATTGGGTCCCGCCGTGGCCGGACCGTCATCAAAGCTTCAAGCTCTGTCAGTCCCCGTTGCCACGGTTACTGCAGACACTCATTTCGCAGCCAACGAGCCGGTGAACTCACCCTCTCGCCTGCACACAACCGCCGTTTTCACGGAGACCCAGAGAAATCTCAAAGAGAGTATTATGCCTGGTCGCACGCCTCGCGCTGTAAGTGTTTCAAATGCAGTAAATGTGCCCACTTATCTGTGTTCACCTCTGCACACAAGCACTGTAAACCCCGTGTCTCTCACAGAGTCCACTCGCATAAAGCTGGCACAAGCCGCTCGAGTGTTAAAAGTAGGTCACGTGTCCACCCCGCTGTGCTCACACCTACTCACTGCCCGCTCTGTTACACAACCCCTCACAACCGGTCAGGTTATAAACACGGATGCTGTGCCCGCTTCCACGCGCTCACACATCCGCTCTCTTACTTCGCCCCCGACGCCGCCTTCGAGCGTCGTGCTTCACACTGTATGTTCCCCGTCAAAAGCCACCGCTACAACGCTGGCTGAATGCCCGAGTGCCTCACAGAGCATGGGCTTCCGGCGGTATTCGCATCAGAGTGACTCAGAGCTGCGTTTCAGCTCTGAAGCCCTGGTTAGCGGCCGACTGGTACCAGCGGGGAGTGACAATGGGAGCTATCTCACACCGCAAAATTATCTCGACGGACGCTTCCACCTCAGGCTGGGGCGCTCTGTTCGAGGGCAAACCGGCTTTTGGCCTATGGTCAGACCGGGAAAAATGCCTCCACATAAACTGTTTGGAGATGATAGCGGTCGAGAACGCGCTCAGGCGCTTCCTCCCATTCATACGGGATCACCATGTGCTAGTCCGCTCGGACAACATGTCCGTGGTATCCTATGTGAACCGACAGGGCGGTGTCAGATCCAGGAATCTGTGCAGGCTGACAGAACGCCTTCTCGTGTGGGCTTACCGCTCGCTGCGCTCGCTGAGAGCCGCGCACGTACCGGGCCACCTGAATGTCGGTCCAGACAGACTGTCCAGGGACAACATTCCCCCGGGAGAATGGTCTCTGCACCCCCAGACAGTCCAGTTTCTCTGGCGCCTATTCGGCAGAGCGGAAATCGACCTCTTTGCGTCGAAAGACAATGCTCAATGCCCGAAGTTTTATTCGAAGAGCGAGGAAGTGCTGTCCCAGACATGGCCCAGCCTCCCGCTGTATGCTTTTCCTCCGATCTCCCTGTTGCCACAGGTCATTTCGAGGATCAGAGAAACGCACCACTCAGTGCTGCTTATAGCCCCGCGATGGGAAAACCAAACTTGGTACCCAGAGCTAGTGAGGCTGTCGCACTCACCCCCGTGGCCGATCCCGGTGAGAAAGGATCTCCTCTCCCAAGCCGCTGGATCGATCTGGCATCCCCATCCAGAGCGCTGGTCGCTGCATGCATGGGTGATCAACGGATACCCGTTGACCTGTCAGAAGGGGTCGTGAACACGATCACACAGTCGAGAGCCCCCTCCACGAGACGGCTCTACGCATCTAAATGGTCGGTGTTTTCTAAATGGTGCGCTACTCAAAACCTGGATCCGCGCGCATGCGGGGTCCCGCGGGTGCTCTCCTTCTTACAAGAGCTGTTGGAAAAGGGCAGATCCCCTTCCACGCTCAAAGTATATGTGGCCGCTATTACAGCGTTCGCTGAGACGACGCGCGGCCGGGCAATGGGAAGGAATGAGCTCATTATCCGCTTCCTCAGAGGAGCTAGACGGATGAATCCCCCGCGGCCCCCCTCGGTTCCCTCGTGGGATCTGTCCTTGGTCCTGGCGGCCCTAAAGGCTTTTCCCTTTGAACCACTTGAATCCGCGGATCTAAAGTATCTGTCGCTTAAAACCGTTTTTCTGATAGCTCTGTCTTCAGTCAAACGAGTGGGTGATTTGCACACGCTATCTGTTAGCCCTGCATGTCTCGAGTTCGGGCCGAATGACTCGAAAGTCATTCTTAGACCGAGGCACGGTTACATCCCCAAAGCGATTGGAACCCCGTTTAGGGCACAAGTTATTTCCCTCTCGGCTCTGCCAGCATCCGATAGTGGGGACAGTGATAACCTCCTATGCCCTGTCCGGGCGCTGAGAGTTTACATCACGCGCTCCGCCGCTTTCAGGCGTTCAGAGCAGCTCTTTGTTTCCTTCGGCGGACGCACCAAAGGTCTTGCCGCCTCGAAGCAGAGCTTGTCCAGGTGGATAGTGGACGCGATAGCAGCAGCTTATGCCTCCAAACACCTGCAGTGCCCTCTGGGCATCAGAGCCCATTCCACTAGAGGCATGGCCTCGTCGTGGGCCTGGTCCAGCGGAATTTCTATCCACGACATTTGTATGGCGGCAGGCTGGGCCTCCCCGTCAACATTCGTGAGGTTTTATAACCTGGAAGTTCCTGCCCTACAGGCAAAAATATTGTCAGTATAAGTGACATGTATGCTCTGCCCAGCTCCCGTGTGCAGACTACGTTCATATGCTGGCGCTATTCTGGTAACTACTCAGGGTGAAGTGTTTGACTCAGACCGGCTGATCCGTTCTGTTTCCTATTTCCCGTTACGCGCTGTTATCGGTGCTGGCCTGCGCTGCTGGCCGCCCGTATTATTCTCTGCCGCGCGGGAATTTTTCTCTTCATGTGAGACCGACTATGTCGTTTTCTCCTACCCTTATGAGTGCTTATGTACTGTATGGGCTCGCTCCGCCGGCCCTACTGTTTGTACTGTTATGTTTATAGACCGGCCGCGCCGCTCTATTTCATATGCTGCATGAAGTGCATGTACTACGCTGGCCCGTCTCTCCGACCGACCACATTTCCCAGCAGAGTGTTTTCCCCGGTTCCCCTGGGATTCATGGGCTGGATGCTCGGCGCACACGGCGTTGACAAAGGGTTCCCGATGCGTAAGCTACTTACGCAATACGAGAGAACCTCTCGTAAGAGAACGTACTCGGTTACTAATGTAACCTCGGTTCTCTCTAGAAGAGGGAACGAGTATTGCGTAACCTGCCGTGTCGCGCCACGAGCTTTTGCGCGTCAGACTGCGAAAACCAGAATTTTAGCCTGTGAGCGCTGAATATATACACGCTGGCCACGCCCATTCTGACGGTTAGAAGGGTGTGGAGGGCGCGAAGCGCCCTCATTGGTTGCCGCGTTCAGAGCGCTCACCGATAGGCTTAAGCAGTTGCAGCCGAGCAGCCAATGAGCACGCTTATACAGCCTGCCTAGGTCTGTCGGCTGCTGCACTGCGTTGACAATGAATACAAAATTAAGGATAATTTTTTGGCTTCAGATCTCGAAGAAAGAAGACTTTCCCGATGCGTAAGCTACTTACGCAATACTCGTTCCCTCTTCTAGAGAGAACCGAGGTTACATTAGTAACCGAGTACGTTTCTCGGGGAACGCAAAAGTTTTGCGAGGAAAAAAAAAAAATTCTCCCATCCCAAATTTTTCCCAACAGCATGTCTCTTTAGGGGCTCCGTATATTTCAGATTAATTTGTGTTTAGAGAGTTTCTGAAAGTTTAGTGCGTAGGATTGTGTGAACTTGGACTATATCATCTCTCCTTTGTTTAGAATGTTCTCCCCTTCAAGCATTTAGAGTGTTGAATGGATATATTTTGGATGATAAAATACTATCAATGTTTAATAAGCAGTCAACTGCAAGTAAAATATTCGTAAGACGATACCTCAGAAAAGTGTAAATACCTTTGTTGCACTCTGTTTGTTTGAGCATCCCAATCAGCCTGACCCAACAACATGGCGTCAACCAATGGTGTGAGTTTGGGGCGGGGTTATCTGTTTATTTTACCAATAGAAGGTTCCTAGTGTACATGGGACAAGCAGCTTGGAGAATGGTGGACGGGTGGATATTTCTCCACTCAAACATCCTGATTACAATGGAAAATCAGCAGAACGTCCTTGGTTAGAAAAGAGTCATGGTGTTATTAATGATTTCATGTTGTCTTTAATTGCAAAATAAATCCATTCAGGTTTCAATTTTATTCTGCAAAATTCAATATCCTGTGTTGAAAACATTCAAAACACATTTTAAAAATAAGTCACATGGCACAAAATGTCAGAATGACCTCAAAGGGAGGTTAAAATCCTCTGTAACATGCACAATAATTGTGTGTGGAATACTTTCTCATAGTTTTAATTGTAGGCACTTGGTGATACAATTCTCAAAGCATAAATGACATAATCCAGCACCAACACAACAGTGTAGACTGCTATATATGTAGCGGCTAGCAATAATTAGTCGAATGCTCAGTGAGTGTAGGAATCTACTACAAAAGTAGATGAAATGGATTCAGTGACTTTTGTGCTAATAACTGAAAATCAATTCAAAGTTCCAGGTGTGTTTAGAGTATGTGTGGTTGACTTTCAACTTAAATATTGAATATATCAACATTGGCATTTGTCAGTCATGTCAAATTTAACATGTACAAAATGTAACAGCGCTTTAACTGCTTTGAGCATCAACACTGTCTCTCACTTTCTGTAAACTGGATCTGTCTGATTCGTTCACAAATCAGAACTCAGTCTATCTGTATTTTGACTTCCATGTGTGAAGATATTATACCAAATGGGTGTTGATCGGCTGAGAAGACTTTTAAAGACTTTACCTAAATAGTCATGAGAAGAGGGACTTTCATGTGAAAAGTAAAGTCTCTAACTCAAATGGGGCAGTGGTGTTGACAATTTGAATGCTGCAAATTTGATCACTAGTTGCTAAGAAAACATTGATCACATTCGTTCCAAAATTACACACAAAACAATTAGTCATACACCCTACACACATGTAAAGTTTGGTAAGTTTTTAGTAGGCCAGATGAAAATAATGTAAATTATTTGTTTTTCTTTCTTGTAGGAATGTTATGGTCACTCTTTTGAGTTGGAGCTCTTACATTTTTTTCCATTTGCATTCCTCAGAATAATAAAAGTCATACAGGTTTGTAACAACATAAAGGTGAGCAAATACTTGATTACTTTACTACAACTCTAAAGATAACTATAACGATAACGTCTTGGTTACGTATGGTAACCCACATTCCCTGAAAGAGGGAACGGAGATGTTTGTCGGAGCGAAATGGGATCTTCGCAGAGAGACCAATCTACTTCAAGAGAAACTAAATGAGCCAACAAGCCAACGGGCGAGTTGCCACATGCAAAGGGAGCGCAGATCACCTTGTCGGTTGATGTACGCAACGTTCGCAGTGTTGTCCGTATGGACCAGTACATGCTTGTCTCAAAATGGCACCTTGAAGCGGCTGAGAGCAAGACGTTCTGCTAGCACCTCGAGGCAATTGATATGCCAATGCAGCTGAGGCCCCATCAACAGACCCGAAGCTGCATGAGGAAATAGTGCAATCCGCTGAGGCACTCAAATGAACCGCCACGCTCAGAGCTGTGAAAACAGCTGTTTTTTTTTTCTGAGGTGATCCTGCTGTAGCACACCGTGACACCAACACGAAGGAGAGGGCTTCTTCCAAAAAGAACACTCGAAAAATTGTCTCTTCTTTAGAAGTATGACTGCTGGAACAGAACATGAATCAGCTCGGCTCCGAATCGAAATGCAAAGATGCGTTGCACCTGCTGCTCATTATATACCCACACTGCGTGATAGAAGCAGCTGGCCCAATTATCGCATACCAATGTGCATTGGCTCGATTAGTTTCTCTCGAAGTAGATTGGTCTCTCTGCGAAGATCCCATTTCTGTCGGATCCCTCCGACAAACGTTGGAGTGACCGGCGTGAAAGGGAACTACATTAAAGTCCACAACTAGACAGATAATAACGTTTCTGTAACATTGTCTGCCACTTTAAATGCTCAAGCTGTTTAAAGCAGGATGGATTGTGACTGGCTATCATTGTTTTTATCATTTATCAGCTAGAAAAATTCCTCAAGTGATTCCAACAATATTGTTTCTCATTGTCTCTATTCTCAAAATAGTAGAACATTTAATAAAGCTTTATAGTTATAGTTTTCATCCTTAGTGTGAACGGCCTTTAAATGGTGACAGCATTTTTCATTTAAAACTATTCCATTACCAATTAGACCATAATAAGTATTCATAATTGCAGATGATATTTTGCAAAAAAACACTTTGTTTTTGACTCCAAATCCCACAGAAGGAACAGAAATACTGCAACAAAATCTTATAAAACAAAGGCGAAAAGAAGACAGAAAAAGACCGTCCATCATCCTGTTGTCCCACAAAAAGAAGACAGAGGAGCTTGCAGACAAATCACAGTGTGTCAGACAACACAAACCTGTCAAATTACAGCATAACAAACTAAAACTTTCAACCAACAGAGAGAGACAGAAAGAAAGCTGGAAAAACGACGGCAAACAAGAGCTGGGTTCCCGTGTGTGTTTGACCTTGACAGAAGTAAGCTTGTCTGATGAGATTTCATACTCCTCAGCAGTAGAAGAAGGGATCGTCTTCCATGGCTTAACACTCCACCGCTCTCGCCCATTAGGATCTTATTGATTTTCTTTCTTTTTAATCAGTCGTTTTTATCAGATGGAATCGTGCTGTACATCAAATATGAAATATTCATGGCAGCGGGTGCCTGTCAGTAAATAAAGGCTTGAATAATAACCACTTACAAACCAAACTCACACACACACTTTAGGCACAATGTGGAAACAGAAACACCACTTATAAACCATGACTGTCCTCTCAGACACACACACACACACACACACACACACACACACACACACACACACAGTCTACTGTATAGTTACCATTTCAACTCCCTAAGATCTTTATTTTATTCAAAGCAATAAGGCTCAAAATAAAAAAATTGAACAACTGGTACATTTATGTCTTTATCATGGTCTTGTTCTATAAAATAGGAACGTCAGTAAATGTGTAAATACCAAGTGATTATTAACTGTATTTCACAATATTGAGATGCTGTGCCTATTTTCAGGTAGCAGAATTGCAAAATTTGCTTTAGATTTTGCTTTAAAATATGTAGCTTTTCAGTAGCGAAACCACTTTATTGATAGAGTAACATTTTAATGCTCAGAAACACCACAATGTTTTTTTTTACCTGATAACATTTCCGCAGTTTAAGGTTGGGCTGGCGATTTTAAGAGAGGCTAGCAATAGCAAGCTGGCTTTGAAAGCATAAGATCCCACCCTCCATTCAGAACGTCTCCAAAGCCACGCGTCCTTCAAAACACATGAACATGTACAGCAGAGTTCGCAAAGCATCACGAGACGAGAGACAGCATTAAACTGACTTATGTCTCAAAGCACATAACATAACAATAATAATGAATGTAAACAACTTAAAGAGCACTGACCTGTACCACCTGACTGCTACAGGTTTATTTCAGCGTTGATAGTGTTGCCATTGAAGCGCATAAATTCGAGTTACAAACTGCTTTGAATATAAGATGACAGGTTTCCATCCCTTCAAAATTACAGTAGTTATGGCGTGAATACAGCATAAGCTCTTTGTTTAGGTTCAGGAGGAACTGTAAAAGGTTGCGGTGTAACTGTAAAAACCGTTGCTCATGCAGTGCTCATGCCGTTTAACTCTGCATGGCATCAAATGCATGATGATGTGCTATCCAGATGTGAAGTGACTTTCATCCAGCATAACAAAAAAAAAAAAAAAAAAAAAAAAAACCTGCAACAAATTGCCTACCCTGCCATGAAGTGTGTCCCATAATTGTATTGGCTCTTTAGAATCAGAACTAGTGTTTGATTCATGATTGGCAAAATGGTCTTAATCTAGCAATTTAGTTTGAATCATTTGGACATTTAATTTCTCACTGATTCATTGGGACAGGTCAAAAACAGCACTGGATGAAGTGGATATACCCACAATCCACTGAAACTAAACCTGTGTGATGAAAAACGGCTTGTGAACTACATGAAAACAAGTTAAGTATTATGGCCATGATTATATATATATATATATATATATATATATATATATATATATATATATATATATATATATATATACATACATTGTTACATGTGTCCAAAGAATATAGTGGTGAATATACATTTGTAAAATTTTCTTAGTTTGTGTCTTTGCTGGCTGTATTTTATGAGTATCTTGCCATGCACTGACTATGCAACACAAAAGCACTTCCGGATACCAGAATGGCTACTTGGTGTGTTAAGATGAATATCCATCTTTAAATATAGACAGCACTGCATTCACATGACAAGCTCAACCCAAGCATCAACCTGTCTGCCTTGGACAGGTCCGCCTCCCTAGTGATTTCTGTAGAGATTAATTATCATATTAATCAATTATTCATGATCTGCCAGTGGACAGGTGGAGCTTAAAACCTACTATTTGACATGGCAGTGAACACGACAGTCCTCATTAGAAATTTACAATGCAAAGGATGTGTAATATTTATGAAGGGCAATAGAGACACACAAAAGAAAAAGGCTTTAACATCAACATCTCTTCCAACGTCTTCCTTTCGAATATTTTTGACTTAAGTCTTGTTTCATTGACTTAAGCAAATAAGGGCTGTGTCTGAAACCAAAGGCAACTGTCCAGTCAACCTAGGACCTAACAGGTAGCATTTGTGTACAAAAACCTCCAAAGCAAATCCATTTCAGACAAGATTCAAAGGCACTGTAATGTCACATCTAATGATACTCAGGTGAGCTTCAGGGTGCGTTTACACAACAACAATGTACTAAAAATGGAAAAGGTTTTCCTTTGCGTTGTTTATGAAAAGATGACAATGTTGTCAACACGACCCCCGTTCACACGGATCAGTGAAAACAAATAAAACACTGTATTATGCCACGCCAGTAGTTGGCGATGTTACATTGTAAAGAAAAACACGACACGCCTATAGACTGAACGAGTATTACTCATATGCATGGCATCGCTGTTTACACAAATACACATTTTTGTAGTTTACACACAGACAATAATGGTATCGTTTTCAAAAACTTGCACTTTGAAACCCATTTTCAAAAGTTTGCATTTTCAGGTCCCCAACACTCTGTTGTCATGTAAATGAAAGGCCAAAACTCACACAAATTTTTAATTTCAGTATAGTGTTAACAGCCCCTTAGAGATAACCAGGTTAGTATTTAATGACTATAATGTTTATTTTTCAAAAATTGTAGATACATTAAGAAATAGATTCTAAATTTAATCTAAAATTTAAAAAATGGACCTTTAAAATGAGTTGTGTCATGGCAATACATTACTAACTATTTTTCATAAGTATTCATAACTATTTTGTCATGATTATTCTTAGTTTCACCATCATGGACTTAAAGTTTGTTTTCGCCAGTTTCCTGTCTTCCACTCTCTAGTTGTCATGGTAACAGATATGATTAGTTTTCAGTTCAGCTGTGTGTCATTATTTGCCCTCGTTTGCCTTGCTATTAAAGAGGCTGTGATTGTTCAGTCATTGTGGTCATGTTTTGGCATAGTGGTTGGTTTTGGTTGCTGAATCTGCCTTTTGCCAAACCTGCTCTACTCCCCTTTTTCTGTCACGTATCAGATCAGAAAAGCATTTATTTTCAATACAAATGAAAAAAAAATTATTCGAAAGAGGAAATAAAGTGTCTAACGTGTGTTTATCGGTCAGGTGTAGGGAGGGCTTTATTGTCCCAATTTTAATAATATAATAATTTACACTCTATGTTATTATTGCATACCGTTTAATGTACAGTAACAATGGGGTAAAAATAGTATCTGCCACTATTTATAAGTATAAAATCAATTAAGTAGGCTATTATTTACACTTATTGCAAAGAAAATATTGCTATTTTTTCATAGGCTAGTGTAAAAAGAATCTATTTATACTTGCACTTTGTGTAATAGCCGCTAGAGATGAGCGGTTGGCGGTTACAGCCGCGGACTCCGCGGATAAACCGCGGATCGGGTGGATGACGTGACGAAAAATAATATTTTAATTAAATTCGGGCGGGTGGCGGGCGGTTGAACTAATCAAATGAAAAATATATGTATACATAGAATCAGCGGATGGCGGGCGGGTGCGGTTTTGAAAATTGGTCAAAAACGTTGGTGCGGATGGATGGCGGACGGATGATGAGTTTTGTGATGCGGTTGCGGATGAAATAATAGCTCACCCGCGCATCTCCAATAGCCGCAGAATATATAAATATTAAAGGTCCCATGACATGAAATTTCCACTTTCTGAGGTTTTTTAACATTAATATGAGTTCCCCTAGCCTGTATATGGTCCCCAAGTTTCTAGAAATTTTAATCGGTGTAAATCAAGCTTTTGCTATCTTTCTCTGCCTTTGAGAAAATGGAGGCTCAATCGCGCTGATCTTGAATCTCCTCCTTGTGACGTTATAAGGAGGAATGTTACCTCCCGTCTCTGCTTTGCCCGCCCAGGCGCCCAGAGAATATTTTCCGCCCATGAGAAAATGAGCTAGGAAGTAGGAACGCGCGCGCGCGATTTTAGTTTGTCCACGAGAGATATCCTGACTTTTGAGCGAGCGAAGCATAACAATTACTCAATAATTGGATGTACAAATGAACACCGAAGGGTCAATACAGAGTCGGGCTTGCTGAACGTCTGAAACTAAAGACTGGATCACTCTCTTTGGCTCAGCTACACACCTCGGAACAGTAAGTCAACTAATGATATATAAGTGTGTTGCTTTACTGTTTATGGTTGCCTAGACTGTTACACGTAGAATGTGGCTCACATTAGCTATGCAGTTTATGTGTGTGTGAATACACACACTGTAACGCGAGCAAGGCCGGACTTACCATTGGGCTTGACTGGGCTCAAGCCCATGGGCCCCGCCCAATAGGGGGCCCCGCCCGTTTACGTTTGATTTTTTCAATAATATGTCAGTTATTTAATTTTTCATTTAAAGTTTGTTGATTGGTCTAGCATTGTTACCTGGCCCTGCCCTGCAATGAAAAATATAATTTAGGTTTGCTGATTGCGATGGTTATTGGCAGTTACGTAGGCTAGTGCCTCGTTTACTGCCGAACCGTTGAAAAAAACCTGTCTGCATTAGACAGTAGCCGCGTTTCCATTACCCTTCAAATTGCGCAAATTGAAATTGAAATTGAAAATAAACACAATGGAAACAAGTCAATTTCGCAAAAACTCCCGTTTATCTAAAAAAAAAAAATGTTTACGCTCGCATGAGGTGGTTTTTCAGGCAATTCGATAAAGGAATATTTCGCAAAACTGCAATGGAAACAGTTTTTGCGCATTTACAGTCACCTGACTTAGAAGACGCAGTGTGTTCGAGGTCCATGTATAGCTACGCAAATAATAATAATTTTATATTATTTAATTATAACATTTAATAGGCTATATTTAGAAGACGCTTTTATGCAAAAAAGGAACAAAGCTGAGTGTGGAGCGCGCACTGCATGGCACTGCATGGGCGCGAACACTTGCATTTTCCTATCAACAGTGGAAACAACTTAAAATACTCTATCATTTCTGGTCATACAGAAAATAATAATACATTATTCCCAACTACTTTTATTTGTGTAAACTCACAATAACAAGAAAACGTTGTGCTTTTGTAAAATAAAAGAAAACAATCAGACGCACTTTCATGATCTCCGTAAACTGGAGCTCGAGAACTGAAACAAAATATAGCCTGTGTAGGCTAAAGCTTGAAATGTCCACTTTAAAATGAACAAATTCGAATCGAAAGCTAATACCTTTTACGCGAGTGTTGTACACTTCTTTGTTATTTGGATAACCGTTTTCCTGTTGGTTATACGGCGCGCGCGATATCCGCATTTCAAGATCACAGAGCTTGATGATGTAATTGTAATAAGATAAATTACAGATGTTACAGATCTCTCATGAAAAGGCAACAGCAGGTTAGCGTTAGCTACATGATAATAACTGTAAACCATCCGAATAAAGTACCGTATCCAGACATAATATTTTAAACTAACCATTCGGAAATGTCCTGCTGGAACCGCTGAGTTGTTGCTTCTCCATCCGGATCAGATTCTGGGTCAAACTGAAATGCTTGAACGACTGCGTGTCTTCGTGCCATTGCTATATCCAACGTAAACATGCACGGACCGGTACCGTTGCGCAAGATGGCCAAGGCCACACCCACCCTCCACCTTGCGCCGCCTTTCTCCTCCTCATTAACATTTAAAGCTACAGACACCGAAACGGCCTGTCTGAAGGAAGCTCATTCTGGGACTGGCTTATAGTGGCTATAATTCTGCACTGAGACTGAATTTTTGAAAAGAGATTTCAGATACAGTACTAGGGACCACTAAGGCCTATATTAAAGCCTACAAAAAGTAGCATGTCATGGGACCTTTAATATAAATATAAATATATATAAATATATATATAATGTGTACCCTAAGATACATAACACACACTTTAAAGTGCCGTCTGTAATGTGAACCCTAAGATACATAACACACACTTTAAACTTTAAACCGTCTGTAGTGTTAATGTGCATTTGTGTGGGTGTTTTTGTTGTTGTTGTTGTTGTTGTTGTTTTTTTGCATGCTATAGACGAATCCGGCGAAACTACCGGAAGTAAACGGGCGCCATTACTGAGCTGTTGCTGGGTAGCGTTGCGCCATTGCCTCCTATTGGTTTGGTTGCTTCCACTGGAATAAACAGCCCGCGATTTACGACTGTCACTAACGTTACATCTACAACTTTACTATTCTTCCTCTGCAGAGTTATTTGAACAGTATAAGTGTTGTTAATGGTCTGTGAAAATCGGACAGGTCCTTTAAGAACTATGTATTTATCATCTGGTAGAGTGTGCATTATTTGACCAACCCATACGGACTGAGCTTAGATAATTTTTTTGACCCTCTATCAGTGACCTGTAGTAAAGTTGGCATTTTGTTGATCATCGGATGCCAGGCGAAGGAGAAAATACTCTTGAATACCTTTAAAACAACCGAAGGGGCGCGTTGGGGCAGTAGTAGCATTAAAGTGTAAGTTGCAGGTTAACCACCACAGTCAATTAATTTGTAAATTAAAGTGCTCATATGTATATATTTAATTATTTCTGTCTTAAAATGCGTTAAAATAACATTTATTGGGGTTTCTTCAACGGTAGCGTGTTTTTTCAGTTACTGGGTGATGACGTCACAAGAGGAACTCGCAACCCATACTCTGCTAGATTCCTACTGTATTATGGCTATTTGGAGAACGACTGAGGATGTGGGAAACCATCAAATTCTTTATGGACCACAGCCCTACAATTTTTAACTGGTCAGGCGTGAGAGAGGGCAGCCATGGCACTCAAAGAGTTATTAATGCTTGGTGTGAGGAGAATTAGTGGAGGGTTGGCCAAGTGTCCTGGTGAGTAACGTTAGCTACGTTATAGTCTAGCCTGGTGCAAACTTAACCCGGATAATATAACGGAACAAGCCAGTCTTTTCAAAATATTGCCGTCATGTAGAATAGCAAGGAGGGACAACGACTGAACTGAATACATTATTTACTTACAGTAAGTCAGTCCAAATCAGAGCTGCAACGTTAGAGATGCACACACTGACTGCACAGGCATCAATAGCTAGTCTCATCGACGCCTCAAACGTCATGTAATACCCTTCCTCAATCCACGCGTTATCAATTTCTCACGATTTAATTAGCGATGTTTATTGTCAGAAAAGAAAAAGAGAGATCGATGTCCCCATCACTGTGTTTGTGTGGGCTATCAGCAGTGGAGAGTGTGTGCTGCCGTGAGGTGAACGCGTTTTGGAGTTTAGTGGAACAGCTCGAGCTGCGACCGGCTGATCTGACGGCCTGAACCCGTTTGTTTTGCGAATAGCTTATTCTCATTTCAGGCAGGATCACGGTCCCCTTAAAGTCAGCACACACGAGTATGTTTACAGTGGAGTTATTTTATCCATAATTTTTTTTTATCAAATAAAACATACAACCAACTTTTCTGCAGTTATGTAAGGCATCTATAGCTGCAAGCGTACGGTAACTCTACTAGTGAGTTCCTCATATGACGTCACGCCCCATCTAGTGGAAGGGAGCGGGAGCGGTTAAAACCACTGTTAAAAGTGCCAACTTTTCATATTATATCAGCATTTTGGTATAAAAAACAATGGTGGGCGGTTCTTATCTTTATGTTTAATAAACACATTGCATTATCTTCGTGAAAAATTTAACCTGCAACTTACACTTTAACGTTACTGTATTTGCTTGACTGTGACTCTGAGAACCAACAACGCTAGCAGTTAGCTGTACCTTACCCTTTCCTTTTGAAATGTGAAAATGAGATAAATAATGGTCACAAAATAAAAACATGAATTCGTTTATTTGATATCATTAATTAATTTATTGTTGCCATTCCAAATGGACAGATCTTTTAATAGTTTCCTCGTTAGCTTGCCTAGCTAGCATAGTTATTGCCAAGCTATTTTCATAAATAATCTGTAAGATCGTTTGTACCTTCATCTGTGACTGGAGGCCACTGTCTAACATCATCAACCCAACAAGTCATTCTGCCTGGCTGTAGCTGTCATCGAGGGTGCGTTTGCGTTATCACGGAGGTTTGTTTACATACTAGTAACAGCTCAGTAATGGCGTCGCCACAAGATGGCAGCCTACACAGAACGCTCGTCGGATTCGTCTATAGGCAGTCTAATTACTTTCAGTGATCAGTGTGAAAAGGAGTTGTCATGGCGATCACATCATCGTTGTGTTGTGACCTGAAACACTTATATCAGTAAAGTCTGTTTTTCTCAGTTGTTATATTTCACAATTGTCTTTCTCCAGCCTTTCGCACATTGCCTGTACTTTTCACTGTACCTGCTCTTTGTGTCACTTGTTCTAATAATATTAGTTTATTACTTAATCAGCAGTTCCAGTCACATTAGTGACACATTCACAAACACTCCAAAAACATAATTTCCACAAGAAAGTACACAACACTAACAAAAAAAATGATGGTGTAATGGTAATACCGTACAGTACTTTGATTCATACAGTGCATGGTATAAATGATTAGCATTTTTTATATACTGTACCATGGAATTAGGAACTTCTCATGAATACAATATAGGACCTTTTTTCAGTTAATGTTCGGTTAAATGCTTATCCTTCAGAAAATGTTGATCTGTTTCAGAAAGTTTTATCTTCTATTAATTGTCTATCAGGTTTGCAGTTGTTTCAACAATGTTATCTAAATGTAGGCTAGTATTTATGAATAGAACATTAATATAGCCTAATTAAATAGACTAAATCAACCAACCAATCAATCAATCAATTAATAAATAAATAATAGGGGTTTACCAGTTGGAACCAAATTTTGATTTGAAATTACTGATAAATTACCATGTTTTTTTTTTTTTATGTTTGAGTTTGATGATTGTTGTCAACACTACAACTAGATTTTAAAACTAGATTTAAGACAGCTAAATTAAATCTAGTGTTAACTCTTTCTCCCCCATTGACAGAATTTCTGGCAATCCATGTTTTCACTGTTATACGTTAGGGGGCGCTATTACACAACGTCTGAAAGAGTACTGAATCTCCAGATCAAAACACAGGCAAAGAATAAGTAGAAAAAAGCGATAACATATGTAAGCAGATGCATAAGTAAAATAACGCAATCATCAACATTAATCAGCATATAAATCAAAACTGCCTAATGCTACTGAATGAAATGTCGACCCAGGACGAGATATAGTATTGTGGAGCTTTGAGGGTGTTGATGGACTCGATACTCCATCTATGTTTTGATCATCGTTCTGAGTCCGATCCAGATTTTAACTCAGAATGGTGATTTTTTATTAAACTTGAAGCTAGAATAAAATGCTTTTAAAAAAGCAGAGGGTCAGTTCTTTCTTTTGATATGTTGCATGTTGAGATATTCATACAAAAAAATATTCTGGCAGCCATGAAACTTTTGTGAAAATGATCAAAAATGCAGGCACTGGCTGGCAACTTTTGTCAAAAACGTTGGCGGGGAAAGAGTCAATATAACAAACTATCGAACTACACAACAAATCAATTGATTATGTCAAAATTATTACATTTTTCTATTATTTTAATTGTTGGATAAAACTAAGAAATTGTGACAGTTTGACATGAGAGGATACACAAACACACACATTTCATGGGGGTTTCACACACGTTTCACTAAAGTTTGAATATAGCAGCCATTCTTGCTGGGGTTGTTAGATGGTTGCACAACTGGCTTTGGAAAATCTGATCGCAAATGACATGCATTGCAGGTAAACATAAGATATCATTTCGTTATGACGACAATAACAGTTTAAGTGGGGAAAGTGTTTGTAAATTGCATTTCCAAACTGCAGCAGCGTATAATACATTATATCATGGACAACATGAGCAATGCAAACAAGTTTATCAATGCATGAATCAATCTCACTCTAAATGCAGACGATTTCTGACACGGTTTTCTAACTGATCATTTTTTAAATTGCTTCCCTACATGTGGGCAAAGAAAAATAATATAGAAGAGTAAAAACACTCAAAGTAACATGAACCTCTCCATCTTCCTTACACTGAACTACAGCATCTCACCGGAGACGGATCATGTGTGGCTGCAGAATTTGGTATTTGCAAAACAAGAATCCAGAACTGAGACCCCCTGTGCAAAGCTAGTAGAATTCAAGACATATTATTTGTATTTAACTGTTGTTTGTTGTTGTTGTTGTTGTTGTTGTTGTTGTTGTTGTATGACACAGAATCTTAAAGAATACCTATTTTCCTTTTTCTACATGTTCAATGTTCTTTAGTGTGAAACTCCAAAAGGAGTTATTCTCTATTTCACTAAGTTTCTGAACTCCTTCTGGGAGTGAACATGTCACAACATTCCTCATTTCTGTCATGACAACTCTCTGACAATGTTAATAAGTTTGGTCTTGGCAGAGTATATATTCTATACTGCTGCTGTTATTGCCGCTGCTGCAGAGCAAGTACAGAGACTTGCTACTGCCAATATATTCACATACACGCTGCTGTGAGCATGTAAGACATGCTGCTGCTGCTGTACAATATAGCGTATATGAATTACCCATGGCAGATCTATACAGGTGGAGCTGCGGATGGTGGAGGGTTTCTGAAAGCGTGCTGCAAACTGCTATACAGACACTGACCAAGTATTTGAAAGTTGAGCAGCAAGTTCATTGGCTGCTGATACCACAGGAACCAATCAGCTGTGCCCTATAGAGAATGATGAGATTGCAAGCAGATTATTTTAAGGACTTATTAGCCTGCGTCATCTAGAGTTTGAAGTCAGAACTTTGTATTTAAATAATTCCCGGCCAAGACATATGCAAAAAAAAAAAAAAAAAGAAAGAAAGAAGAAAAGTATCAAGCGTAGCGTTAGTTCTGGCAGGTCACGTTAGTCAAGCTCACATCAGCTGACCCTCAGCTGATCCACATCTACCTATAGGAATAGGACACCTATCACAGTATACATATATAAGCTCCTTCAGTATTATCAGCAGCTATCGCGTTTCTCAGGAGCTAATTACCCTCCTCCATCCCCAGCTCCTCCTCTCGCCCAGTCAGGATTTGACATTCTGATTCCCCTTGAATCAGAATAATTATCGAATAAAGCTGTACTTTAAAATCTTGCATTAAATATATTTGCAAATTTTCATGTTGGTTCTGTTCTGTTTACCCCAAGGGGGATTATTGCTGCTCTCCCTGCTCTTATCCATGCTAGGCTGCATGGATGCGCAGGGAGTTCTCGCCCAAAACGGAACCATACCGCCAATCCAAAACTGTATGCTAATTGTCAATCTTATTTGACGGTAGTGGTCCTGACAGAATATGGTTATGGTAAGAGGCATGACATTTCCGAAACACATTTTAAAAGTGCTTGACCAATCACAACATATTGGTTCAGTTGACCAATAAGTGCACATTTCACTTTTCAGAAGGAGGGGCTTCATAGAGACAAGAACTAAACAGAGCATTACTGACAGATTAAGAAGAGAGGTGCTGCACCAATGCAAAATGTGGAAAAATAGTGTTCTTGAACATTCAAGCTTGAAAACCTACTTTAGTAGATAGCAAAATCAAACTCAATACCTTGTAAAAGGGCATTGCTTGTGACATAAGGCTTTAGAAATGCATTGCTTGTGGCATAAGGCTTTACAAATGCATTGCTTGTGGCATAAGGCTCATTGCATTGGTCAAATATGTCCATTTTATGCAGGTTTATATGGAAAACAAAAGCAGCGTGACTGTTACTCTGCCGTCATGTTCTGGATAACTGAAGTACTGTAGGTATGACAGTAATTTGATGAGTCGGATCTGCTCATTCTTGATTGCCTGGTTTTAAAGGGATAGTTCACCCACAAATGACAATTGTATCATCATTTACTCACCCTAATGTTGTTCCAAACCTGTATGAGTTTCTTTCTTCTGTTGAACACAAAAGAAGATATTTTGAAGAATGTTGGTAATCAGATAGTTGATTTCCATAGTATTTTCTTTCCTACAATGGAAGTCAATGAGGTCCATCAACTGTCTGGTTATCAACATTCTTCAAAATATCTTCTTTTGTGTTCAACAGAAGGAAGAAATTCATACAAATCCATACCATCAACTGCCTGGTTACCAACATTCTTCACGACATATTACTTTGTGTTCAACAGAAGAAAGAAGTTCATACAGGTTTGAAACAACATGAGGGTGAGTAAATGATGACAGAATTTTCATTTTTGGCTGAACTATCCCTTTAATTCAGCAACACACTCTAAAAGACTAACGGAAAATGTAACAGGTCAAAATATTTTCTCATGAGCTTTTGTTTTCAGGCCAAACACTCATCTCCTTGGTGACAAAGTGAGCACTGTGGAAATATTTCCCATCTCCACCTTCCCTCCCATCAATTCTCACTCTCTGTCTATGTGCTTTAAACATAATCCATATGGTTTTAATGACCACAGTGCTTTCCATTGTTTGTGAATGTCAGCTTGTATTGATCAAGTGGACTGAATCCAGAATATTACTCATCACAAAAATACTGCCTTGTTATCACTGAAACACTGAAAAAAAAAAAAAAAAAAAAAACAGGGCAAAATGAAGAAGGGGAAAAACAGAGAGTGATGGTAAGATAACAACAACAACAACAAAAATCTGACTGAAATCACTGACCAGATGACCAAAATTAAACCTCTCAGAGTAACAGACAGCTAATTTCACTCATCGTACATTTACACGACAATGACATACTAAAAAGGGAAAATCTTTTGCCTTGTGTTATTTCTGCGTACAGACGACAACGTTGTCAAAACAATCCTGGTTCACACGGATCCGTGAAAATGACAAAAAAAAAACAAATGTGTTATTCATGCCAGGCCAGTAGATGGCGATGTCACTTTGTAAAGAAACAGTATGTGTCTATAGACTGAACACGTAATACACATTGTGCATGATGTCACCGTTTTCACAAATTCCAGCATTTAAGTACTGAGTAATATTAATTAACAACATGAACTTACTATAGGGTTAGGGCTAGGATTAGATATAGGGTTAGGGTTAGTTGCGTGTAATTATGCATAATTTACAGTTATTACTAAGTACATGTAACGTGCAACAAGGGCAATGCAAAATAAATTGTTACTTTACTTTTTATTTTATTACCAAAACATTATACACTAGTGTAAAAACAAAAAACTAAAATATAAATTGAAGTTAAATAATATTCCATATAGTATTTAAAAAGTGAAGAAAAACTACATTTGTGTAAACGTCGCAACAAATAATATAAAAATACAATCTACAGACATCACATGAGGCAAAATACATTAACATTTTAAAATTAACTCTATGCAAATATACTAGTTTATGCCATTTGAAAATTTGGGCTATTTTAACTGAAATAGCCCACCTCGTACAAACGGTAACGCACAAATGTAGACATTTCCACATTCAAGCACTGGCTTAAACAGCTTGTTATTTTTTAGCAGATTTAGTTCACAGTAACTGACAGTCATGATGGACCTAAATATGATTTTCATTTACTATAATCAATACTAAAATCTGGCATTAGTAATTTTTCACGCCATCAGTTGCGTGCACATTCAAGCTCCCACAATATCCATGTTCTTGAATCGTTGAATCAGTGAGTTGTTTACTCAAAAACAGCTGCAATCAGATCAGTCTGATTCATGAATCAATCGATCAGTGTGATTTGTGAACCAATTCAATAGTTTCTTTGGAAAGAATCGGACATCTGCATCTTCGAGATACAAAGAATGTTTTTATGAAATGTAGTGTTGTAAAAAATACAATATTATGCTTTGGAATGTAGTGAAGTCAAATTAAAAAATTCGCAAAATACTTAATTTGCTAACATTAGAAGAAATGGCAAAATATCAATGTTCATAGTTGATTTAATGAACTGCACCTGTGTGAATTTGGGGGGAACTGACATATAATGTGTCCTATACCTTTGCATTTGTCTCTCTATAGTCAGTCATACTTTTTAGGGCCTATCAAACAATGAATATTATATCTCATATGACAAAAAATCGTTCTCTTTGGCCTCTTCCAACCGCTCTTTTTTTTTTTCAAAATGTATTATTAACCTATGGCAGCAAGTCAGTGAATGCAGGATATCAGAAATTAATTTCCCTCATACCCCAAAGGAATTGTGTGACCTGCGTTCAGTGACGGAATAACCTTTAGATCTGAATGCTAATCAGGCCAGAACTCACACTGCTACTGTTAATAAGGCTTAAGGCAGAAACACACCTTTAGAAATAATTACTCCATGAATCAATCTGATATCCTCCCAACTCAATGCCTATTATGACACATGCTATTAATATATTCATATCTTACAGTTGACTAGGTTTGTTGACCACATTTTAAAAATGAATTATAATAATAATAATAAAAAACAACATTGTTTATTTATCATAATTGCATCAAATAAATGAAAAACAAGGCAGAAGATTAATCAAAAGATTTATCTTGAATAATTAAATATTAAAAACAACTAACCTATTTCTCAGATCTTGTGAAATTCATTATAATGAAATATCTTTAAGTTAAAGTAATATTGATGATTTAATATTTGACAATATTGCTGACTTGACTGCACTGACACTATTGGATGAGAACTGAAATAAGAGGGATGATGACATCACTGTTTTCTCCAGAGCTTTTATCTATCTATCCATCCATCCATCTGTCTGTCTGTCTATTACAAATTGCTGCAAGGAGGAAAACTGACTGAAGATATATTTATTTTGTGAGATAAAGCTGTTGTAATGGCATCCATTTAAAATTATTCCAAATTACTCTTGTTGAAATTTATCACAAATAAATATTACATGCAGAGTATCCCACAAGAAAGAAAGAAAGAAAGAAAGAAAGAAAGAAAGAAAGAAAGAAAGAAAGAAAGAAAGAAAGAAAGAAAGAAAGAAAGAAAGAAAGAAAGAAAGAAAGAAAGAAAGAAAGAAAGAAAGAAAGAAAATACTTGTCAGTTGTATTCATGATGCATGTCATACACATCCCTACTGTTTTTTTTTTTGTTTTTTTTTTGTTTTTCTCAGATTATAACATCCAGCATCAGCAGGCTGAGTGTTTGGGCCCCTGGGGGCCCTTCTGAGGAATTGAGAGGGACGTGGCTGAGAGGACGTCCTTGAGAGCAGCACAGCTGTGGAAAAGAGGAAAAGAAAAAGACGTCCAAATCTCATTAAGTCTGAGTATCATCACCCACATCTGGGATTGGAAAGAAAAAAAAGAAGGCCAAAATGTTTTTTTATTACTAAATAGGATGGTGTATGTGCCTTAATTGTTTTTATGTATGTGATATGAATGTTTAGACACATGCAGTTCAACATATACTGTAAGGTACCTTTCACTTTCCTCATAGTACCCTATGAAGTGGACCATCTGTGATATTCCAAATTGTGTAGGGAGCGTACAAGTCCAGTCAAAAGGGCACTGCAAATGCCATATGGAACAAGTGTACGTCGATAAATTACTTCAGGCTTGGTAGTTTGTGAATTTAAAGTGCACAAGATGTGACTGTTTGGTTGCACTTTATTTAAAGGTGTCTTTAGCCACACTACTGTCAGGCCGAACGGTTCTAAACGGTAAGGAACGGTTGCAGTTATATTTTCACTTGTGCTTGGTTCGGCACGGCACGATTACAAACCGTTCTCGGCCGGGAACTCAGCATGTTTGTCTAACCGTGCCGAACCGTTCTGGTAGAATGTGTGTAGAGACGTCGCCACTCAGGATTGGTCACTTGTCTGTAGTCTGGCTACCAGTTTCTCTGTAGCTGACCAAGCACGCTATATTTGAGCGTTAACACAATAAATGAACGCAAGTTAATAATAAAATTGAAAGAAATATCTGATCATCCTCCATAACACAGTCACTATTTACATCTCATATCATCTGTAAGCTTATGAGTTACCAAGGCTGTTCTTGCGTTACGACTGAAGTAAGTACATAAGTACATGTAACTTGTAACAAGGACCATTGCAACAGCATGCCATAATAATAAAAAACATAATAATTAAAAAAAATTAGTATGAAATAGATACAAATGTTGTTTTAATATAGAAATGTATCTCACAAATTTCATAAATTTGTATCACTATTTACTAATGATATATTTTCTATGCTGTTGCTTGAGTTTGCTCCTGTTATTTATGCTATGTTTTTGTTTTTGGATTATCATTTAGTGTAATTAGTGTAATACACAATATTTTGGTTGCCATTTAGATTCACCTCTTTTAATGTTAAAGTTTTAGTAATTGTGTTGTGTTTTTGTAATTTTTTTAAATATTGAAATATGTGTTATAGTTAAGTTTATTAAATATTAAGTTTTTGAGAGAGAGAGAGAGAGAGAGAGAGAGAGAGAGAGAGAGAGAGAGAGAGAGAGAGAGAGAGAGAGAGAGAGAGAGATTATTATACTTTTATTATAATTAATATAACTGTTTTCTATTTGAGTATATTTAAAAAAAAAATTTATTCCTGTAATGGCAAAGCTGAATTTTTTAGCATCATTATTTCAGTCTTCAGTGTCACATGATCCTTCAGAACGAGGACTGTGTGAATCTACATGAGCATGTACATTTATAGCATATACTGACATGTTTATTAAAAAAACAACCACATAAAACTGCTCATACAGTAACACAAGTGAATGTCTTTGCCAGTTCTTAAGGTCAGGATATAAACAGCAAGGGAATGAACAGCTGGGAGGAAAGATGGTTGTCTGTCCTCATCTGGTTTATATTGTGTATATGTGTGTGAGAGAGGGATATGTCTCATTACACAGATGGCTGTTTAAGAGATAACACACCTGTGTAAGCATTTTAAACTGGATGGGTTTGGTTGTCAGTAAGCAAGTGTGTTTATGATCTATTTGTGTCTGAATCCCTTTGGTCCACTGACTTGAGAAATGCTTATGAGAGCTTGATAATTTACAGGAACAGGTGGATGCAAGTATGCATGTGAGTGCATTTTTGCAGTTGTGTGTGTTCACTGAGTGGTAAGTGCCAAGATATATTGTGTTTGTACAATATATTAACTCTTTTCTTGCTATTGACGAGATTTTCCACCATTTATCATGCAACACTGCCCCAACATCGATGGGTTTTTCTCCATTTTTCACTGCTATATGGTAGGGGGCGCTGTTACGGATCTTCTGAAATACAGCATCTCTGGATCCAAAAACAAGCTAAGAAAAAGAGCTGCATAAACCTTGGCTGCTTTTAACTCCACTTTTAGACATACAGTACTGTGCAAAAGTCTTAGGCATTTACATTTCCAAACATTCTTTTTGCCATTAATTGTAATAATCCAGTGAGATTTGTGAATTCACAAGGAGTCTGACAACAGCCAGTATGATCTGATCTCACCATCATCGAGTCTGTCTGTGATTACATGAAGAAACAGAAAAAACTGAGACAAAGTAAATCCGGAAGAACTGCGGGAACATCTCCAAGATGCTAGAAAAAACCTTTCTGCAAAGCTACCTGAAAAACTATGCGCAAGTGTACCTGAACAAAAGCCGTTTTAAACGCAAAGGGTCGTTACACCATATATTGATTTGAATTAGTTAATAGAAGTTAAATCATAAATAAATTCAATTTGAGATTTTATTTTTGAAAGCATTCTCACTTTACAACATTTTAATACAAGTGCCAGTACTCTTTGCAGGAAGGTTTCTTCAGGCATCTTGGAGACGTTCCCGCAGTTCTTCTGGATTTAGTTTGTCTCAGTTTTTCTGTTTCTTCATGTAATCACAGATGGACTCGATGATGGTGAGATCAGATCATACCGGCTGTTGTCAGACTCCTTGTGCATACAGAAATCTCACTGGATTATTACAATTAATGGCAAAAAGAATGTTCGGAAATGTAAACTGATATTTCCTACTGACACACTACAGCAAAAGATATAAATAACTGACTTAAAAAAAAAAAGTGTGTGTGGGGTATATTAACATGCCTAAGACTTTTGCACAGTACTGTACATTCGCGTAAATTCTCCAGGCACTTACCCTTGGGGGGATCCCCACCAACATTTTGAAGCAAGTTCAACTTCATCAAGTGGACAAGGGAAGTGTATTTGGACAGACCCTCGAACCCTCGATTTTGACCGAGGGAGTGAGTCTACTCAGGCAGATCCATAGACCACAATGCACCATGATTCCACCATAGGAAGCTAGAATTTTACTTTGTTAATTATGAATATTTTTCGTACACAAACTCATCGGTTTGCTTCAGAAGGCCTTTATTAACCCACTGGAGTTTGTTTATGATGGATTTATTCTCTTTTTCGAGCTTCAAACTGTTGGTTTCAATTCACTGCCATTACCAAGCTTGGAAGACTCAGGATATTTTGTAATATAATTCGGATCGTATTCGTCTGAAACAAGAAAGTCATATACACCTAGGATGAGGGTGACTAAATCATGGGCTAATTTTCATTTTAAATTGAACTTCTCCTTTAATTTACCTCCACCCCACACAACTCTGGTGTATGATACTGTAGTTATTTTGACCTTTAACCAGGAAAGATTTGTAAAATATGCTTTTAACATTTTTAGTAAATGTTGGTGGGAAAAGAGTCAAAGTAATATACTGTTTTATTTGGAAAAATATCTAGATATAACCATTTTAGCTCTATCACCCATCCCCACTGAGCACTTAATATGTCAGAAATATGTTTTAGTTGTTATTTGCACTTAATGGATCCTGGAATGCATTTTGCATGTCAGCATGCAATACAAATACAATAGCCAGTGCTCTGCATGCGTGTTTGTCAGAACAATAAAGCTGTGAGGTGACGTTTGTCTGCCTGAATCAGAACCCAGCAATCAAGACCCCTGAACAAGATTGCTGACACACTACGCACAAATCACTTATGCTCTGAACATTTAATGCACAACACAATGGCATTCGTCAGCATGAGAAATGCCGAGGCAAAAGACAAAGAAATTGCATTTTTTTTACACAATCAGCCTGAAATTGTTTACCACAATTCATGATTGCCATCCATCCCACTGATTCAAAAATATGACACTGAAAAAAAAAAAAAAAAAGTTACGGTTAGACTTCCACAGCTTGGGAGAAAATAATTTAGCGTCATGCAAACTGTGTGACATCTCTGCCACGCTGTCAAACCTTAAAACAAGTCATAATGACAAACCTCTGTGAATTGTAATATGGTTTGTAACAGCGATCATTGCAACGTGTTGTAATATAAAATCCACATGCTGTCTTCTTGTCCTGTGTATCTGATTGAGGCAAACCATGACATTCAAATTTAAAGCCTTGTGTCAGGGTCCTGCCCTGGCAGTCTTGTCTGTCTTGTCACTGTTTAAAGTTTCCTTCTTTGTCTTGTGCCTGAGCACATGGCTCATTCTTTGTTTGTGTTAGCCATATTCTCCTCTCATCCCTTCTTGTCTAGTCCTCATTTGCTTGATTGTGTTCACCTGATCCTCATGTGCCTCCTTTATCCTGTCTCTTTCCCTCGTGTATTTGCTGGTTTGTTGTGTGCTTATGGTTAAACGTTGTTCTTGTTGTGTATTTGATCTTGTTTCTAGCTCTTTCCTTCCAGTATTTTTCTAGTTAGTTTTTGCCATTGTGATTCCAAAATCTTGTTGTGTTTTCTTTTCTCTTTTGATTTTATTTCACTCTAGATTCTCATCTCCAGTTCCTAGTTCCCTGCAAATTTGTACTTTTGTTTTATTTTTTATTTTGCCTCTTGTGCCTTGCCTATTTATCTTGTGTCTTGTCTTGTTCATTGTGAGTCTTGTCCGTTGTTGCCCTGCCTTGTGTCCTGAGGTTTTCTGGCCACTGATTTTAACTGCCAACCAACCAAGACAAAAAAAAAAAAAAAGATGGTTATTTACACGTAGTAACAGTTCTATTTAGAACCGTACTGCCCTGAAGTACCCTTAATATGCTGAAATGGTTCTTTTTTTATTTTTGAAGTTTAGGGTTCTTTATTCCCACCTTTTTGTTTTTCAAATCTGTAACTGTCAAAGCCACCTCATTACTGATTTTCTGGAGCTCATCTATACAACTACACAGACTGTCAACATACTCTCAACAGGTAATTGAAAACAGGTAACTTAAAATGTCTATAAATTATAACTTTAAGGATTGTAACTGGTTTCCTACTAATCATTCTCTTTTTAGTTTAACTGAACATGTAAGTGTGAGCAGTTCTGTTCAGTTAAGGATGCTCATCTTCTCCACAAAAAGTATGTAACAGAGATATTATATAATTATGTGGGTATGTTTATGTTTGCTTATGTTTGTTTATATTTACTGTATATATTTTTTACTTTATGCCTAAACATACCCAGTAACAAAAAAAAAAACACACACATTAAAGCTATCCAATGACTTTATCCTTTTAACAAGGTAATGGGCTAACTGCATACAATTTTTTTTTTATTTTATTTTTTTTATGTAAAACCCTAAATAGAGGCAACAAGATATAAGACCAGGCAGATAGAGGTCAAAACAATATATGAATACATAAAAATAATATTAATTATAGTAAAAATAAAGATGCTAATATTAATGAAAATAAATATTGTTGAAAAGGTTTATTTATAACACCATTAAGGTCCTATAGCACTTTCATAGCATGGTTCTTAATGGAACCTTGTAAAAAGGTTACTATTTAGCACCGAAAAGGGTTCTGGTGTTGTTACAAGCCAAATAACCCTAATTTAGTACTGTTTATAACCATTTCTGAAAGATCAAGCATCAAGCCTCATGTTCCTTGTGTTCCTGCCTGGTCCTTCCCATCATTTTCCATCCGGGTGCTGCCTCCCAAGCGATCCTCTTGTCAATTTTCACCCAAGACTGGGCTCAGTGGTCTTGTCTTCCTGCCTGCCATGTCGTCTGCCCTGCCCTACTGGTTGAACTGTTTTGCATGTCTCTCTCTCTTTGTGCCTTGTCTACAGTCCTGTTAATAATAATAATAAAAAAAACCTTCAATGTTATACTTCTGTCACATACTGTTTTTCGCCTGCTATATAGTAAGGAAGTATGCAATTTCAAATGCATGCCTTAGTCACTTCACTGCCATTTAGAAATTCTCTGACATTTTTGTGTCCATTGGACCCGCATTTCAGAATGGACTTACTGAAAGGAGTCGGTCATCTATAGGGACTTTTGCCTACTGATGTATGTATACTGTGATTTCATTCATACTACTCTTTTGACAATACTGCATGTGATTTTTGGAGAAAGTTAATCGTAGAGCCTACTGGTGCCAATGGTCAAAGCCTTACAATGCTTTGCGGAAATGCAGCCCATATTTGTTCATGACACTAGATCTTTTTAATGAACAAAATAAATGACTTATTGCTGGTTTTGGTTCTTAAAAGAATGGCTCCTGTGACCATGTTATTTTTAGTGAATCAAACACAACCACATACAGCAATCCAGAGTAGACCAAACGATTCTCGACCAAATGATTTTTATGACCTGGTTCTTTTTAGTGAATCAAACACATGTAGCACAACCAGTGTAGTCCAACTGATTCTCTTACAATTGACTCTTGCGAGCTGCTCTTTTTAGTGAATCATACGCATACAGCTAGGGATGTCACGGTACCAAAATTCCAGTAGTCGTACCGATACCATTAAAATTTTACGGTTCTCTGTACCAATTTCGGTACCACAGCAAAATCTGTTGGAACTATTTTTCTATTTTATTTAACTATTTGAAAAAAATATTCAATTCAATTCAATGACTTAGCCTACTATTTATGACGGTAATCATAAGTAAATTATAACGTTACATATAAGCACTGAAGGCTACATGCTGTTTAAACGTAAATATTACTTTGCACACCTTCAAATGCACACATTATTATTATTAGTAGTAGTAGTATTTTTAATACATGGAGACATAGCTAAATCTACTGTACAGTAGCCTAATATAATTATTTCTTTCAATTTCTTCAAGTTAAACCGAACTTTTATTTTGACGGGTTGCCATGAAGGCCTTTAAGTTTCTGTGTGTGTATGATATGACGATAGTTTTTCTCAAATGAAACGGTAAAATGCTCATGAAGTGACTCTCAGAGTGGCTCTGGAGATGAATTTCATCATGTCATCATATCGTGAGGCAGCGGAGACGGAAAACAGCGCGAGCGTCTCTGTGTGTGTGTGCGTGAGGTAAATGAAACCGCGCGTCTGCGCCATTCATTCACTCAGAGACAAGAAGAACATGCAGGGTTAATATTTAAATAGTCTTTTTGCAGTTTAATATTCACAGACACTATATATATTGTGGTATATATCGGAGCAGTGCTCCTAGTTAAAAAGTTAGTCTGGAGCCCCGCACTTAGATAAACACGGAGCGACTGAAAGCAGCTGCCTATTACTGGGTGCCGAATATACCCGGTACTCGGCACTACCGGTGCTACAGAAATGCTGGTATCGTCACATTTTAAACATTTCAGTACCGACTTGGTGGTACCGAAGTACCGGTACTTTTGACAATACTACATACAGCGCAAACACTGTAGTCCAGTCGATTCCTAAACAAATTTATTTTATGAGTTCTTCATAAATTCTTCTCATGAGTTTATTCAGTTCTTTTTAGTTATTCAGTTAAATAGACCACAACTAGTGTAGTTTAACCAATTATCTTACAGATGACTCTTATGAGCTGCTGTTTTAATTGAATCAAACCCATTAAGCACAACCAAATCTAACTGATTTCTGATTGAATGACTTGTGAGCGTTTATTATTATTATTATTATTATTATTATTATTATTGTTATTTATTATTATTATAAGTTATTTCTCAGAGTCATTGCTGAACATTTTTGATATTTAAAATCAATCCAAACAAACACACCCCTCTCTTCGTTGCTCCGCCTCCAATGCTCACCCTCCAATCCTAACCGCCCTGCTCTGAGTCGGTCTTGAACCCCGTTCAAACCAGTGTTACTCACGTATAGAGCCACATCAAAGCGACCTCTGTGTCTGTTTTCAGGCCTTTCCGCTTAGCTCTATCCAATACTGGAAAAATGTTCTAATATTAACGCAGTTCCTAAACCTCTTTCCTGATAATAAACCTTAATTTTCAAGTGATATTCCTCTGAGCTTTTCTCTTTTATAATGTCTCTCAGCCACCTCTCTTTCTACAGTCTTTCTTTAAATCTCCCTCTTGCTCGTTCTCTTTCCTCCACTGTCATACGCCCCCTAATGCTGATTGGCTTCACGTTTGTTATTGTGTCTGGTAGTGTCCGTCCGACCAACTTTTGAAGTTTTTAAAATGTTGCTTACAGTACACCACTTTTAAGGCTTGAGAGACTTAGAGACTCAGTATAGTTACTTAGGTCTGTAGTGAGTTTTGTCAGTATTGTATGAAAATAAATTAATATGCTTATGTCATTTTTGTAGTATCGTTATGTAATATATAATCAAGACAAATGGATTGCAATTATTTCACATCTGAAAAGACTGTGAAAAGTCATTAATATGTCCGTGTAAACCTTTTGTAAGAAGGTTTACATAGACATGAAGAATTGTTGAGGAGTCAAACTAGAAACATTGAATTCCTTACAATTCCCATTCCATTCAGCATGGCTCATCCAGTCAGAATTTGAACTGAACTGTCCCTTATTTAAAATGTTTAGATTCAACATTTTTAAAACCCTGAAAACATAAGACCTTCAATTCTCTCCATCCAATATGTCGTTTGTTGATGATCTCTCATTAAAACTCATCTGAAGTGCTCAACATGCAACGCATCTGCTCGAGGGGCGTTTTCTATCTATTTTATCTATTTTTCTCTCCTCTCATCCAACTCACTCTTTTTTCCCCCTCTCATCTGTTCTTGAATAACATCAGATCTGTTGTTTAACCATAAAACACTGAACACAAGTGCACACTGGGAGCAGACTGCTCTAATTAGTACATGCACACACACAAACATGGACAGTGCATTCTGAGGCCAGACGGCTTTAATTAATACACACACACATGCCAAGGCCTGTGTGTCTCCAGATCCCCAGTCCTCTTCAAAAGACCACTGCCAAAATATGTATCAATGCAGACCTCCATGGCTTGCCATGGCCAGGAATAATCAGATAAGAAAAAAGCTTAGATTAGATGAGTTTTTTTTTCCAGAACTAATACAGCCACATGCCAGAAGGTCTGGAGGCCGAGTAACATCAGTGAGACAGAGTAACATCAGATCATGGAGGACGCGCCACTGGCAGTGATTCAATTCAACCAGAGGCGGCCTTACCTATGTTTCACCCGTTTCAATTGAAACGGGCCCCGCCCTCCAAGGGGGCCCCCAACAGAACAGGAAAATCCCATTCATTTTCTCCCTAGGATATTGATTTTCAGACATAATGTCTAAAGTGGTCTCCAACACGTCGTTCGCGAGCTACCAGTAGCTCGTGGCCTGATTGGAGGTAGCTCGCCAAGGGCCGTTCAATATCGCGTCTTTTGCGCGCTCAAGTTCGTTATTTCAAATAATTGAAGCGACGTGCTCATTTTTTTCAGGCGCAACGAGTCAACATGAAGGATGGGGGTGCATCCCAAACTACGGGTGTTTTTTTCTTCTCCGTAAATAAATATTCTAGCAGAGCTACAGCAAGCGTTTATCGGTAGTGGAAATCCATTAGCTATTAAAACTTCTCTGTCGTTGTGGAGAGCGCATGGTTGCATAGCATCAGCAACGACAGACGCCACGGGAAAATCGGACCGAATTTTACTATAAAAGATAAGCTAATGTGCATTGTAAATGTCAGTATTTTGTCTTTTTTTAATCATTCTTTTTATAAAAATGAAATATGCGAGGTTTATCTTTTTATAAAAACTTTTTTGTCAAAACTTTATTTGAACTTGTACATGTTAGTAGATAACATGTTGCAAGACACTCCTTTCAAATTTGGCCATCATTTTTAATGTTACTATTTTAATGTTTATGTAAACAAAAAGTGCATATTGATGGTATAAGTTTATTTGTTATTTGCTGGTTTTCGACATAAAACTTGGTGAATTGATTTTATTGTGTAGTATTAGTAGCCTAGGCTACTTTTTGAACAGGATCATGTGATAACCATGCTCATTTTGGTCACTATAATCATGAAATGATTATGTTATGTAATTAATTTATATAATTATGTGTTTTTACAGTATAATATATATATATATATATGTCAATTAAGGGTGACATATATAGACATACAATAACTCTTTTAGGTCTAAAACAGTTAGCATAGTTGTTAATATGAGAGTTATGAGATTTATTAATCAATTAAGAGTTATTATTTAAGAGATTTAATTATTGCATTAGGCCTACATGAGTAGCTCTCGGCCACTTCAAATTTTTTTGTTTATTTGTGATAATCTTAACACTTTAGTATTATTTTCTAACCTGTATTATGACTGATATTTGACGAATTGCTTTGTTCCTTTTTTGTAAGTTTTGGACAAAAGCGTCTTCTAAATATGTAAAATGTAATAATAATAATTATAATAATAATAATTATTATTATTATTATTATTATTATTTGTGTTTAACTATAAATGAGTTCACTTAAGACAGTAATATGTTTGTCATAAAATAATTTATCAATGCTTTATTTTTATAGGCTATAACCTAACCTTTTACAGTTTTGGATAAAATAGGCCTACATTTTTTGCATAATTTTTGCTTAAATAAAACGTTCATAAATTATTTTATGATAAACATATTACTGTCTTAAGTGAACTCATTTATAGTTATAAACTCTAATAATAATAATAATTATTATTATTATTATTACATTTTATAGGCTATATTAGAAGACGCTTTTGTTATTTTTGTTATTTAGTATTTTAGAATACTAAAGTGTTAAGATTATCACAAATAAACAAAAGATTTTGATGCACGCCATTCATATTAAATTGTATATTCACCCATACCCGCTAGACGCAGTTAAGACAATTTAATGTATTCCACTTAATACACAATAAAACAATATACTATAAGATTCGTTAACAACGTACCTCCTGGTGTTCTTCTAAAATAAGAGTGAGCCACAAATCCGTGAGTACATTTTACAAACCCGTGGGAACGGATTGTGAAAGCGTGGGCATGGTTTATGAATTAGTGCAGATTGCAAAAACTGAAGGCACTGTTTACAAATCTGAGAGCGCGGATTAAAAACTCGTGGGTACGGTTTATTAATCTGTGGGCATGATTTGTTAAACCGAGGGAACAGTTTGAGAATTCGTGAGTACGGTTTATAAACTGGGCGCACGGATTGCAATACCGTCGCCACGGATTTTTTTTTCATTATTTTTACTCACACAGGTGACTTCCCGGGCTCCGTAATACTTCAAGTTGAGGGGATGTTTGAGCTGTTTTTTGTTTTTTTTAAGTCAGCCCAGACAGCTGAAAATATAGCTACTGCGCAAATCAATTAAGCAGTGATGTTGCCCTGCGTGAAAGGGCGAGGCTTATTCCAACGTAAAACGCTGTATAATTGTATATAGTTTTAATCAAATAAGGTTGAATTATTTCTATGTTGAGCTGCCTGTTCATGAAGCTGAAAGTGCGCATAATAAAATAATATGATGCAAACCAACAGGAATCCTTGCTTTTTCTGCTCTATTATGTTTACATTTTATGTGGGCAGGGCCCCATATTAGTTATTGAAACGGGCCCCCAGATGCTTAAGGCCGCCCCTGAATTCAACTAAACAGTTTTGTTCATCTCATCTCTTGTCTAGTCTTCAGTTCAGTTCAACTCAGTTTGGTTAATCTCAACTTTGTTTTGTTCATCAAATCTATTGTCTTCAGTTTAGTTAATCTCAACTCAGTTCTGTTTCTCTTTTGTCTTTGATTCAGTTCAGCGCAGTTTTGTTCATCACATCTCTAGTCTTCAGCTCAGTTTAACTCAACTCAGTTATGTTCATCTAAACTCAGTTTTGTTCATCAAATCTCTTTTCTTCAGTTTAGATCTCTTTTTTTGTCTTTGATTCAGTTCAACTCAACTCAGTTCTGTTAATCTCATATGTTGTCTTCAGTTTAGTTCAACTCAACTCAGTTCTGTTCATCTCTTCTTTTGTCTTTGATTCAGTTCAACTCAATTTAACTCAGTTTTGACTTCAGTTTAGTTAAACTCAACTCAGTTCTGTTAATCTCTTTTGTCTTTGATTCAGTTCAACTCAACTCAGTTTTGTTCATCTCATTGTCTTCAACTCAGTTACACATAACTAACATCAAATTTAAATTCTTTAAAAAATGATTAAATTCAACTCATTTCTGTCATGTTGTCTCAATTCAATTCAACTTAACTTGTTATCAACAGTTGTGCTGCTTCAGAGTTTTGAGGAATTGCAAATTCGAGGGACTTTATTGAAATTAAATACATACACCTCTTTAGCTTTTGTCACGTGCCAGTGATTATCATGTGCCAAAGGTTGCTGACCTCAAGTTTAGTTTAAAAGTACCTTATAACAGCAGTTGCTTCTTCGATCATACGAAAATCGCCTAAAAATGTAGAAACTAATGGTCACTACAGAGCTGCATAGAGATGGAGAAAAAAGTGACATGCGATTAACTTGTTGGATAATGGGATACACCTAGATTAATGTGTCAATTCAATTTCAATTATGTTTGAACAGATTTAAAACCATAATATAATGACATATCCATTATGTTTCCTAGTAGAACACAGCTCCAATTTCTCAAAGTGAACTGCAATCATTTACTTAAGTGACATTTTGTAATATATATGATGTAACATTATGGAAATCTAAAAGCTAAACAAAGAGTAGGGATTACACTTTATTTTGATAGTCTACTTTAAACATTCTACTAACTATAAGTAACTGTGCAACTACATGTCAACAAACTCTCATTAGTGTATTAGTAGACTGTTAGGTTAGGGTTCGGATTAGTAGAAAATTGTACATGTAGTTGCAAAGTTACTTACAGTCAGTAGAATGTCTGTTGGTGGAGCATCAAAATAAAGGCAGATACTGATTGACTCGTATTCACAGAGTCTATCTCAATCTGCCTCCCCGCGCTTGCAAGCTCGACGCCCATATTACATGATGGCAAAACTAGCATCTACACTGTCATATATCAAACAGTCTATTCATGCGGTGACACCTCCACTTTTAAAACAATTACTTCAACAAACGAGCAAGCCGTCCTGTCAATGAGGGCTATTATTAGGTCAGAGTGGGTGTGTTCCAATCAGAGTGATGGGGCTTTGAAGAGAGAATTAGGACATAGCCCGACAATGATTTTTTTTCTCAATGACAGAGAAAGAGAGATAGAGAAACACAGAGAAGAATGAAAAGAGACTGTTGATGTATTCAATTCTCTTACCATGATTACACTACTGGATGCATTAGAAAAACTTGTGAACTCCATCCTGTCATCTAGTCTCAAAGTGTATGAAATATGTGTAAAAAATACATTTCTTTAAATAGGACATAAAGCAACACTATATGTGTGAATAGATAAGATAAAATAAACTTTTGATTTAAAAAAATCATGTAAATATGAAGGCCTGCAGGAATCTAACACCCACAAATTGTTTTGTTTTGTTTTTCATACTATACAAATCAATGGGGACCAGCAACTGCTTGGTTACCGATATTCTTCAAATTATCTTCATGTTCAACAGAAGAAAAAACTTCATGCAGGTTTACAACATCTTGAGGGTGAGTAAATAATGAGAACATTTTTATTTTTGGGTGAAATATCCCTTGAACTAACATACTAAGGCTATGTCTACATTAATCCGGATACATTTGAAAAACTGCATCTTCATTTTAAAATGCTATCCGTCAACATTAGCATTTTCCAAAGGTTTCTCATCCATGCTTAAAAGTTGAAAAACACTAAATTCACCTAACTGTGCATGAGTACAACTGTTGAGCTGAGCTGCAGACCACACCCTTTCTGCCTGGGTGCTTTGGTACTGGGTGTGGCTCCCAGCTGCAGACAGCTAGTTAGCCACCAGGTGGGAAGGATCTGTGGTCTCATTTATAAAACTGTGCATAGGAACCTTACTAAAAGTGTACGTGCACCCGAAAGCCAAAAAAAGGAGTACGCAAAAAAATATTGAGACTTATAAAACCGTTCGTACGCCAGAACCTGTGCAGAATTCACTTTGTAAATCCCAGTCAGCGGAAGGAAAAGTGTTCAAAAACACCGCATCCACAACATATATTTCTATTGATTAAATTTGAATATAAAAAATGTTGTAACTTCTCAGTAATGATTTCATGTTTAAGTGTTTAACTCCATTAATTTGAATGGCATATTTAATCTAAATGTTTATATCAGAAGTAAAACATAGTTTAAATTATTATTTTATTTATTTAAACTGGTATTTGCGTCAGTTTCACTAAACGGCCAACGCGCTCGCTGGCGCGGACATTTAAGATGGGATGGATATTTGCTTCAAGTGATAGGCTTGGTGAGTAAAAGTATATTTGTATTATCTTTCTGCATATGTTTAATTTTCTTTAGATTTTCTGTCTAAAAGTGACCAAAAAGACACTTAACTCCAGCTCACCATCGGTGTCGCCAAACTGCTCCATCTCCAAAACGTTCGTACGCATGGGTCAGAGTTTGCGTGCAGGTGCGCAAAATTTCTCGTCAAGTTTGTTTTTATAAATCACAACTTATGCGTCGGAAGTGGCGTACGCCTCTTTCAGGGCCTGTTTTGTGCGTACGCAACGGTTATAAATGAGGCCCCTGGTGATTAGGGGATTTGGAGTCACTCACAGGATGGTAAGCAGACTGGGAAGATGTGTGGAGAAACTGGGCCTGGAAATGATACTGCAGGACTAAAGCTTGTTTGAACAAGAAAGGAGTCGGTGAGCATTCGTTTGTGCAGTGTGGTGGATTTGAACATTTAAGTGAATCATATAATTATACTTAGGGTAAAAATGTGTGTATTAAAAAGAAAGAAAAAAATCATGTGCTTGAATTGTAAGCTAAAGTGTTATACATTTAACATCATGAAGGTTTAAAAGTACAGTTAAAAGAAATGTATTGTAAAGATTTTAAAAGGGTAAAAGTTGAAAGTGTGGGATTGTGTATTTATAGGGGGTTAAAGCTGCTAGAGTTTAAGGTTAAAATCATTTGAGTAGTGTTTTAAAAGTGTCTTCAATTTATTTGGGTGCTTTAGATATGGGGTTTCTTTTTTACTTATTGTCAAGACTAATTTCTAGTGTTTAAAATTAAGTATTTGATCCTGTGTTATGATGCTATATTGTGGTTACTTGGGTTTATTGTATTTTTCTTGACCCACTTGTGTTTGTGTTTAAGGTTTTTTACCTGCTTTTGGCCACGACAACTTTCAAATAAAAGAAAGAAAAGAAAGAACTGATTCCTGGTCATTGAGTAAAATCCAGTCCAAACCTTCAGAGGCAAGCATACCCTTTCAAGTGGGGAAACGTACTCGGTTACTAACGTAACCTCGGTTCTCTCTAGAAGAGGGAACGAGTACTGCGTTTTATCAAAACGCTACGGGAAAAGTCTCTTTTCACGAAACACTGAAGCAAAAAATTATCCTTTAATTTTCATATATGTAAAACGCGTTGCGGCAGCAGCAGTCAGCTATGGCGAGACGGCTTGCTCGCTCATTGGCTGCTCTGCGGCAACTGCTTAAGCCTATCGAGCGAGGCCTGAGATGACGTCAGGCCAATGAGGGCGCTTCGCGCCCTCCTCGCCACTTCCCGCCGAAACGGGCGTGGCTTACCTCTATAAAAGGAGCTCGAGAAGGCTGATTCACTTGATTTTGATCGCCGAAGCGAACCAGAGTGAACCGTACGCACGGCAGAGAACGCAGTACTCGTTCCCTCTTCTAGAGAGAACCGAGGTTACGTTAGTAACCGAGTACGTTCTCTTACGAGAGTTCTCTCGTACTGCGTTTTATCAAAACGCTACGGGAACCCCTTGCAAAACGCCGTGCGTGCTGGGATAAAAACACTGATCACTGGAAGCTATTTCAGGCACACAGTGCATAATCACCAGATTGACTCACACAGAGTCAGGGAATAAGGGTGGGAGCCTTAATTCCCTATACTGTAGCGTCGTAGAATAGACATGTCCACAGACGCAAGTATAACATCACATAGACAGGGTAGGGAACCTGAACTAATGTGGGAAATGTGGGTCTTACACAGTTCTGCCCAAGATAGTCGGTAGCGCATTGCGCATGGGTTTCAGTGGTCTGACTAGACGGCTGAACAGATTACACCGACAAAAGCTTAGCCTGTAAGGCGGGAACCTCTAGGTTATAAAACCTGATAAATGTAGACGGAGAGGCCCAGCCTGCCGCCGTACATATATCCTGTAGGGAAATCCCGCTGGACCAAGCCCACGAAGAAGCAACGCTTCTCGTAGAGTGCGCTCTAACTCCCTACGGGCATGGAATGCCCTTGGCAGTATAAGCCAGCGCTATGGCGTCAACTATCCATCTGGATAGACTTTGTTTCGAAACAGCCATTCCTTTGGAACGTCCACTGAACGAGACAAAGAGCTGCTCTGTCTGTCTGAAGACAGCAGAGCGGGACATATAAGCTCTTAAAACCCTAACAGGGCAAAGAAAACTCGAGTCCCCTTCCTCACTCGATGCCGGCAGGGCAGCCAGGGAAATAACCTGAGCCCGAAAAGGCGTGTTGAGGGCTTTCGGCACATAGCCGTGCTTAGGTTTGAGTATGACTTTAGAGTCATTAGGACCAAACTCCAAGCACGCCGGGCTCACAGAGAGCGCGTGCGGATCGCCTATGCGCTTCACTGAAGCGAGAGCCATCAAAAACACTGTTTTGAAAGACAAATGTTTGAGGCTAATAGACTGGATAGGCTCGAAAGGGGCACCTTTCATGGCCGCCAGGACCGTAGAAAGGTCCCACATAGGGACTGAAGGAGGTCTGGGTGGATTCAGTCTCCTAGCTCCCCTGAGGAAGCGGATGACTAAATCATTCCTTCCCAGTGACTGACCCAGCGTTGAACCGGAGAACGCTGAAATAGCCGCCACATACACTTTGAGCGTGGAAGGGGATCTGCCCTTATCCAACAGCTCTTGTAGGAAGGAGAGAACCTCCGTTACCTCACATTCGAGGGGTGAAAGGCTCCGAGCTGTACACCAGCCGGAGAAAACCGACCACTTTGAAGCATAGAGTCGCCTGGTCGACGGCGCTCTAGCCTCCGTGATGGTATTCATGACTCCCTCTGCGAGACCATCGGGTATCCGTTGAGCGCCCACACATGAAGGGACCATAGTTCCAGGTGTGGGTGCCAGATCGAGCCCCTGGCCTGCGAGAGGAGATCTCTCCTCAACGGCACTGGCCATGGAGCGATGTCTGCTAACTGCATCAGAACTGGGAACCATGCCTGGTTCTTCCAGAACGGTGCTACAAGCAGCACTGGGCATTTCGTTTTCCTGACCCGTTCCAACACCTGAGGCAGGAGGAAGATGGGGGGAAAAGCGGATAGCAGGCAGCGCGGCCACTTTAGGGACAGCGCGCTGTCAGTCTTTGAAAAGAATGCGGGGCAGTGAGCGTTTTCGCGGGACGCGAATAGGTCCACCTCCGCTTTGCCGAATCTCTCCCACAACAGCCGGACTGTTTGTGGGTGTAGAGACCATTCGCCCGTAGGAACGTTGTTCCTGGACAGTCTGTCCGGGCCCACATTCAGCAGCCCGGGCACATGTACTGCTCTCAGCGAGCGCAGGTTGTGCTGAGCCCATAGCAGGAGGCGTTTCGCCAGCCTGTACAGGGGTATGGAATTCAGACCGCCCTGGCGATTTATGTAGGACACCACTGCCATGTTGTCCGAACGGACTATGACGTGTTGGTCCTTGATGTGGGGACAAAAACGCGTCAGCGCGTTGTGCACTGCCAGCATTTCTAGGCAGTTTATGTGTTGGAGCTTTTCCCGTTCCGACCATAGGCCGAAGGACGGTCTGCCCTCGAGCAGCGCTCCCCATCCCGAGGTGGATGCGTCCGTAGACACCATCCTCACCCTCGAGGAAGTCCCCAGGCTTACACCTGATTGGTACCAGTCGTTCGCCATCCAAGGCACCAGGGCTGTGACACAGTCCTGATCGACCTTGAGGCGTAAATGACCGGACACCCACGCTCTGCGCGGAACCCGCGCTTTCAACCAGAACTGCAGCGGGCGCATGCGGAGCAAGCCCAGCCGGAGAACTGACGATGCTGAGGCCATGAGACCCAGCATCCTTTGAAATTTTCTGAGCGGGGTGAAAGCGCCGCGGCGGAAAGACATCGCCGCGCGCTGAATGTTCAGCACGCGCTGTGGCGACAGCCGCGCTGTCATAGACTGTGAGTCCAGAACTATACCCAGAAACGGAATCGTTTGGCTGGGGTTCAGTGAACTCTTCGCCCAAATGACCGTGATACCAAGATTCTCGAGGTGATCGAGTAAAATGGCTCTGTGCTCTATGAGCTGAGATCGTGATTGGGCTAGGATCAACCAGTCGTCCAAATAGTTCAGCACTCGCATGCCTCTGAGTCTGAGAGGAGCGAGCGCTGCGTCCATGCATTTCGTAAATGTACGAGGTGCCAGGGACAAGCCGAAAGGCAGGACTGTATACTGGTATGTCTGACCCTCGAAGGCGAATCTCAAGAATCGCCTGTGATGTGACGCTATCTGTATTTGAAAATACGCGTCCTTCAGATCTATCGACATGAACCAGTCTTCTCGGCGAACATGCGCGAGAATTTTGCTGGTTGCGAGCATTTTGAAACGGCGTTTCACTAATACTCTGTTCAGTCGTCTGAGATCCAGAATGGGTCTGATACCGCCGTCCTTTTTGGGGACTAGAAAGTATCTGCTGTATATCCCCTGTTCGCTTTGAACTCGGGGAACAAGCTCTATCGCCCCTTTGCTTATCAGTTTTGATATTTCGGCGCGAAGTAGGTGTGCTACATTCAGCGGAACCGAAGTTTCGACGCGCGCTGTGAAGCGCGGAGGGCGTCAACAAAACTGTAGCGAGAAGCCTCTCTTTATAATGCCTAAGACCCAGTCCGAAACCCCTGGAAGCGCTGCCCATGCATCTGCATGGTTGGCTAAGGCTAATACAGAGCGCACTCTGTTCGCCGTGCGACAGAGGTGCTATGGGGCTCACAAACATAGGCGTTATGCCTGCGGCATTTGAGGCGGGGGGCGCGCTTAATACAGCGGGCGGAGCGCTCGCCCTTGACCTTACAACAGTGTTTGGCTGAGTGAGGGGGGGCTGCGCGAGTCCCATGGGACTCATGTGTGCGAGTCGATGTGGGCTGTGAGCGGGCACATTTACTGCTTGGGGCGCGCTGCTTGTGTAAGCAGCGCGCGCGCTCACAGGTCTCGTTTTTACAGAGAGCCTGTGATCTGATAGACATAGTGTTCGTGGGCACTGAGTAGTGGGCACTTTTACTATGTGGGGAGCGCAATCGACCTGAGTCGATTTTATTTGCGCGAGCCCTAAGTGCAGGGCTGTGCTTGTGTGTAGGGATGGGCACTGAGAAGTGGGCATCGACACTACATTTATAGCACCATCGGCCGTGGCCGGGACACCAGAAGTACCGTGAGTAAGTGTGGGCGCGGGAGAGCGGGCACAGTTACTGCAATGAGTGCACTGTCTGTCTGAGCAGAGTGAATGCACACAGGTTTCGTCTTTACAGAAACCACAAGGCATGCAGAACATAGTGTTTGTGGGCACTAGGCAGTGGGCACGTTCACTATGTTGCGTGCGTGATCGACCCGAGTCGAATATATGAGCGCGGGCCCTGTGTGAAGGGCTGTGCTAGTGTGTAGGGATGGGCACTAGCAGTGGGCATCTTCTCTACACATATAGCATCATCGGCCGTGCTCGTGGGCAGCAAAAACACGTCTGCAGTTGCCTCTCGGGGAACAAACAGAGTGATTTGCATTCGGCGGCATAAATATTTTCTGCCGGCCGGCCTGGGATTCGAACCTCCGATCCCCCGCGCGCAAGTCTAAGAATCTACCACTGGACCACAGTGAAGATACATTGACAAAGTCAGCGCGAGTATTATCCGCACTGGCGTTTGCTTGTCAGGCATGTACCACGTGCTTGTGGGCAGCAAAAAACACGTCTGCAGTTGCCACTCGGGGAACAAACAGAGTGATTTGCATTCGGCGGCATAAATATTTTCTGCCGGCCGGCCTGGGGTTCGAACCTCCGATTGCCCGCGCGCAAGTCTAAGAATCTACCACTGGACCACAGTGAAGATACATAGACAAAGTCAGCGCGAGTATTATCCACACTGGCGTTTGCTTGCAGGCATATATACCACGTGCTCGTGGCCAGCAAAAAAACACGTCTGCAGTTGCCTCTCGGGGAACAAACAGAGTGATTTGCATTCGGCGGCATAAATATTTTCTGCCGGCCAGCCTGGGGTTCGAACCTCCGATCGGCCGCGCGCAAGTCTAAGAATCTACCACTGGACCACAGTGAAGATACATAGACAAAGTCAGCGCGAGTATTATCCACACTGGCGTTTGCTTGCAGGCCTGTACCACGTGCTCGTGGGCAGCAAAAAACACGTCTGCAGTTGCCTCTCGGGGAACAGACAGAGTGATTTGCATTTTCAGAACGCCTGCAAAATGCCAGAATGTGAGAAGAGTGGAAATCGCCCAGATTCAGCGGGGCTGAAAACACTCCATTCTCTTTCGCCAGTGACGCGCGGGAACCGTAGAAACGGTGTTCGGTTGCAGGCAAGCGGGTACTACGCGCTCGCTGGCTGCAAAATGCATCTCTGCAGTCGCCTTCAGGGGACTTACAGAGCAAAGCATTGGCGGCATAAATATATATGCCGCCAGACCGGGATCCGAACCCCGGTCTCCCGCGAGGAGAACCTATAATTCCACCACTGAGCCACAGGGGGATACAGGCTTTGAAAGCAGCGTCAACATGTATTCTTCGGCGTTTGCTGGCAGGCAAGCGTGTAACAGACTCACTTGCTGCAATAATATTTCCAGTCGCCGAACAGGGAACTGAGAAATGTGAGAGAAAAGAGGTCAGACCGACCAACGGTGGGACTAAGAACACTCTTTTCTCCTTCGCCGGTGAATGACACGTGCAGAGGCAGGGTAGCTTTTCTTGTAACGTAAAGAAAAACTAATCCTGCCGTCCGCTTCCAGGAAGGGCAGCCTCGGAAAGGATGCCTGGCGAGTCCTCAGAGTCACCGTAGGCAATTGGCTCGGAGCGAGCGCGAGCGCTGCATGAGAAGGCGTCTTGAAAAAGACGCAGCTCTTTTAGGGGTGAGTGTTGCAGCGAACACACACACACACAGAAAACAGAGCAATATAGCAATAAAGGATATAGGCGTCGGAAAGCGCAGCAGGTACGGCTGTAGAAGGCGGCGTTGGCCAGCGGCTTCGAGGGCTCGTCCCGCTGAAGTGCTTGCTTCGAACGACGCTTGCTTCCGTGATCCAGCGGTGCGTGCGCTTCGCTGAAGAGATTAAAATCAAGTGAATCAGCCTTCTCGAGCTCCTTTTATAGAGGTAAGCCACGCCCGTTTCGGCGGGAAGTGGCGAGGAGGGCGCGAAGCGCCCTCATTGGCCTGACGTCATCTCAGGCCTCGCTCGATAGGCTTAAGCAGTTGCCGCAGAGCAGCCAATGAGCGAGCAAGCCGTCTCGCCATAGCTGACTGCTGCTGCCGCAACGCGTTTTACATATATGAAAATTAAAGGATAATTTTTTGCTTCAGTGTTTCGTGAAAAGAGACTTTTCCCGTAGCGTTTTGATAAAACGCAGTACGAGAGAACTCTCGTAAGAGAACTGCAGGGTTGAACCTCACTAGAGTGAGGGAACTTGACAACAACTTCACAAAAGCTCACTGAGATGATACAGACGGAACAGACATACTTAAGTTCTCATGCTATTCTTCTGGCAGGATCATTTTATTTAGCAAAATATCTCACCATTTACTGATGTGTCCAATTTGCACTCAGTCACCAAATGTTTGGTCTAAAACACAACTGCCCTAATGTTTTGCCACATGACAGTGTACATTTTCTATCATCTTTGCAGGACTGCGACATGAAGAGTGTGCAAAGAAACATACCTTTAGCAACAGTGTGATAGTGAATAGCACATAATAGGCACAATAATGGTATAAACATACATATCAATCAGTTCAGTATGAGTCACATTACTAAATATACATCGTTTTAAAAATACCTCAGTTACCACAGTCCACACTAAAATGTGAAAATGCCGTTTTCAAATGTATCCACTTAGAAAAGAGCTTTCAAAAAGCAAACTTTTTGCCAAAAAGAAGGCCAAAACGGAGCGAAAAAGATGCGTTTTTATACGAATATGTATTAGTGTGGACAAGGCCTAAAGCACATTTAAAGTACTTGATTTTAACTGTGTTATTTCACATTTTATTTAAAATTCTGAATTGTACAGTAACTTCATGATTCCAAATGTCTAATTCCAAATGTATTTAAAACTGTAGTCCGTAACTTTTTTGAGTTAAAAATTATCCAAAATAAATGTTAGTAAATGAGTAATTACATAACCAGCCAGTGTTCAAAACTATTTGCTTGCCTTGCTCGATTCAAAATGGCAAGCTTGTAATAATGTTTTTAATTCCAGTGGTACTGGTGGATTTCTACGGGAAATTCGAGCATGTCTTTGTGTCATTACGTCACATCTGTACACATAAAGAAGATGTCTTGGCTGGTTGGCTATGTTGCATGTGAGGATGTTGGAGGTGGAGATTTATAGCCTTTTCTCACAGCACTTGATATAAACTTATCAATATGATGGCAGATCCAGAAAGGTTCAAATGACAATCACCAGTGACAACTGGAGATTCACCCGTTGTAAAATGCAAAAGATTTTGTTCGGAATTCGGAGTGGCTACAGGAAAAAAAAAAAAGACTGCAACCGGGCCCATGCGAAAACAAGTATAAATATCGTAAGGGCATTAAATGTAGTCACGCAATGCTGTTGTTGTTAACATTTAACAATTTGAGAACAAAGTATAATTTGCATGGTTTGACGAGATATGATAAGCGATCATTTGAATTAATCAGCGCGATTTACTGCTATATTTTTTTTCCCTTAGTTGGTCAGAACAAAAGTGGATGTTTGTTACTTGTTCAAATCACATTTTCCAGTGAAAATTCTTATGTTGGTCATACTTCCAAAAAATAGAATCTGTGATTCCGAATGACAATATCCACACCGCGCAGTGACTGACAGCCGCACATTTTCCTCAAAACATTGGATTCATCCACGCTGTGCCGTGCCGAGGCACAACCCACGTAAAGTTGATAATTCTGCGAATAACTGCAATTGTGGATTTCGAACAGAGATGGCGACAAAGAGGAAAAAATACGGACTGCAGCTTTAAATACATGATATACAAAAAAATTTATTGAAATGACATTAAAGTATATTTTAGTTTACCATAAATGCTTGTCAGTACATTCGGCAGTACACTTTAACAATATTTCAAAGACCATAGACGTAATTGTGAAATTACATTTAAAGCTCTACTTAAGTCCCACTTAAGTGGTTAAAAAAAGTTTAACCACTTAAACCACTTTAAATTTAATTTAAATTTAAACAATATATATTTTTCAATTGCAGTTTCCATGAAACTGAAATGACTGCTACCTCCCTGTGACAATTTAATTCAGTTCACACTTAAATATATATGTATAAAGTATATTTTTTCAGTAATAAGTACTCTTTTTAAAGGGGACCTATTATGCCCCTTTTCACAAGATGTAAAATAAGTCTCTGATGTCCCCAGAGTGTGTATGTGAAGTTTTAGCTCAAAATACCCAACAGATCATTTTTTACAGCATGTTTAAATTGTCACTATTTGGTGCTCAGAAAAACGGGCTGTTTTAGTGTGTGCCCTTTAAATGCAAATAAGCTGCTGCTGCACGGCACAGGGGGCGGAGCTTCATGAGCTTGCGCTCAGTCTCAGGAAAATTTAATCTCAATGTCTCTGGGAGACATTGTCAATAACAACGGCGGATGTGTACAACTCGCTGTGAACTCGATCAGGGTGGGTCTATGTTAAAACGGCAGTGTCTGTCAACACTAGTGGGCGGGGCCTGTGGCTTTAGTGACGTCACTAAAGCCGTATTCTGAAAACAGGTCGTTGGGAGACACTGCTGATGATTTATTGGGATTAATAAAAAAAGAGTTAGTGGATTTTTATCACTATTGGGTGGTTGTGTACACACACTGCCAACACACATTTATGTCCAAACAGCATGCAAAAGTGAATTTTGCATAATAGGTCCCCTTTAAAGTATGCTAAAAGTGTACATACTTCTTTTTTACAAGTGTCATCTTATTGCTCTAAAACACATAGGCACACCGAAGATTTCATTTTGAATAAAGAAGCAACATTTATGATGCATTGTTTTTCTAATTTATTGCGAAGTTGACGTTATATAAGTTTAGCCAGAAGTTTGTGGTATTTTAGTCATTCTGGAAGACAAGAGCTGCACTTTTTACAAATTAATAATTTTACTAAGCAAGCTGCACATGCTTTACTAATATGACCTCCAAAGTGAACAGGTTTAAATACTTTAATGGAACTCAACAGAAACGCAAAGGTGCATTCAACCCAAAAATTCATTACTCTAAATATTACTGGCTGATTGCCCTGCTTCTTTTTTTACCTTTGCTTTGAACATAATTGAGCATAATTAATAATTGAACAATTAATCAGCCATAGCCGCAAGCAACAATGCGTCCAGTCCAGCAAATGATCAATAACGTGTTGTGAAATTCAATCACGTCTCACTTATGTTTGATGCCGCAGTGTAAACTAGCTGTGCAATTTATACATAAATACTGGAAGCAGAGAAGGGTTTCACAAGAAAGATATCTATACTGAATTATTCTCTGAAAGGAAAGCAGACATTCATTGAAACAAATGCCTTTTCCATTTTGGAAATATGCTTTTTAAATTACACTACAGGTAAAAAGTTTGGAATTACATTATTTATTTATTTTTGTAATAATGTTTTTTTTAAATAACTCTCTTCTGATCACCAAGGCTGCATTTATTTCATTAAAAATACAGTAAAACCCCTAAACCCCTCCTTTCTGCGAGTCTACTCTGCTCTGATTGGTCAGATGGCTCATTCTATTGTGATTGGTCTACTCTGCTCTGACTGGTCAGATGGCTAGGTCTATTGTGATTGATCTACTCTGTTCTGATTGGTCAGATGGCCCAGTCTGTTGTGATTGATCTACTCTGTTCTGATTGGTCAGATGGCTCAGTCTGTTGTGATTGGTCTAATCTGCTCTGATTGGTCAGATGGCACAGTCTGTTGTGATTGGTCTACTCTGCTCTGATTGGTCAGATGGCCAAGTGTTGTGATTGGTCTACTCTGCTCTGATTGGTCAGATGGCTCAGTCTGTTGATTGGTCTACTCTGCTGTGATTGGTCAGATGGCCAAGTCTATTGTGATTGATCTACTCTGTTCTGATTGGTCAGATGGCCCAGTCTGTTGTGATTGATCTACTCTGTTCTGATTGGTCAGATGGCTCAGTCTGTTGTGATTGGTCTAATCTGCTCTGATTGGTCAGATGGCACAGTCTGTTGTGATTGGTCTACTCTGCTCTGATTGGTCAGATGGCCAAGTGTTGTGATTGGTCTACTCTGCTCTGATTGGTCAGATGGCTCAGTCTGTTGATTGGTCTACTCTGCTGTGATTGGTCAGATGGCCAAGTCTGTTGTGATTGATCTACTCTGTTCGGATTGGTCAGATGGCTCAGTCTGTTGTGATTGGTCAGATGGCTCAGTCTGTTGTGATTGGTCTACTCTGCTCTTATTGGTCAGATGGCTCAGTCTGTTGTGATTGGTCTACTCTGCTCTTATTGGTCATATGGCTCAGTCTGTTGTGATTGGTCTACTCTGCTCTGATTGGTCAGATGGCCCAGTCTGTTGTTATTGGTCTAATCTGCTTTGATTGGTCAGATGGCTCAGTCTGTTGTGATTGATCTTCTCTGTTCTGATTGGTCAGATGGCTCAGTCTGTTGTGATTGATCTACTCTGTTCTGATTGGTCAGATGGCTCAGTCTGTTGTGATTGGTCTACTCTGCTCTGATTGGTCAGGTGGCTCAGTCTGTTGTGATTGGTCTACTCTGCACTGATTGGTCAGATGGCCCAGTTAGTTGTGACTGATCTACTCTGTTCTGATTGGTCAGATGGCTCAGTCTGTTGTGATTGGTCTACTCTGCACTGATTGGTCAGATGACTCAGTCTATTGTTATTGGTCTACTCTGCTCTGATTGGTCAGATTGCTCTGTATATTTCAAGCAAGCAAGCAAGCAAGCAACTTTATTTATATAGCACATTTTTTAAACAACAGACGTTGCTCCAAAGTGCTTTACAAAATAATAACATGAAAATCATACAACAAAACAAACATACTTTATTCAAAAGCTAAAGAAAATAAATATGTTTTTAAGTAAGACTTAAAAGTTGTAATCGATGGAGCTGACCTCACATGGAGTGGGAGACTATTCCAGAGTTTGGGACCTACCACGGAAAAAGCACGATCTCCTTTTGATTTTAAATTACAACGAGGTACCTTTAAAAGTCGTTGATCGGAGGACCTGAGAACTCTAAAAGGAGAGTAAGGAACTATAAGATCACTGATGTACTGGGGGGCAAGGCCTGACAATGCCTTGTAAACAAACAAGAGAATTTTAAAATCAATCCTAAATTTGACCGGAAGCCAATGTAGGGATTGCAGTACCAGAGTAATATGTTCTCTTTTTCGCACCCCCGTTAAAAGCCTTGCCGCTGCATTCTGCACTAACTGTAAGCGGACAAGCAGAGTCTGGGGGAGACTGATATATAAAGAATTGCAGTAATCAAGCTTAGATGTAATAAAAGAATGAACTACAATTTCTAAACCCTTACTGGATAAAAAATGCTTTACTTTAGCAATTGATCTCAGGTTAAAAAAAGCTTCCTTTGACAACAACTATTGTGATTGGTCTACTCTGCTGATTGGTCATATGGCCCAGTCTGTTGTGATTGGTCTACTCTGCACGGATTGGTCAGATGATTCAGTCTATTGTTATTGGTCTACTCTGCTCTGATTGGTCAGATGGCTCAGTCAGTTGTGATTGGTCTACTCTGCTGATTGGTCATATGGCCCAGTCTGTTGTGATTGGTCTACTCTGCACTGATTGGTCGGATGATTCAGTCTATTGTTATTGGTCTACTCTGCTCTGATTGGTCAGATGGCTCAGTCAGTTGTGATTGGTCAGATGGCTCAGTCTGTTGTGATTGGTCTACTCTGCTCTTATTGGTCAGATGGCTCCGTCTGTTGTGATTGGTCTACTCTGTTCTGATTGGTCAGATGACTCAGTCTATTGTTATTGGTCTACTCCGCTCTGATTGGTCAGATGGCCCAGTCTGTTTTTATTGGTCTACTCTGCTCTGATTGGTCAGATGGCCCCGTCTGTTGTGATTGGTCTACTCTGCTCTTATTGGTCAGGTGGCTCAGTCTGTTGTGATTGGTCTACTCTGCTCTGATTGGTCAGGTGGCCCAGTTAGTTGTGATTGATCTACTCTGTTCTGATTGGTCAGATGGCTCAGTCTGTTGTGATTGGTCTACTCTGCACTGATTGGTCAGATTGCCCATTCTGTTTGTATTGGTCTACTCTGCTCTGATTGGTCAGATGGCCCAGTCTGTTGTTATTGGTCTACTCTGCTCTGATTGGTCAGATGGCTCCATCTACTGTGATTGGTCTACTCTGCTCTGATTGGTCATATGGCCCAGTCTGTTGTGATTGGTCTACTCTGCACTGATTGGTCAGATGGCCCAGTCTGTTGTTATTGGTCTACTCTGCTCTGATTGGTCAGATGGCTCCGTCTATTGTGATTGGTCTACTCTGCTCTGATTGGTCATATGGCCCAGTCTGTTGTGATTGGTCTACTCTGCACTGATTGGTCAGATGATTCAGTCTATTGTTATTGGTCTACTCTGCTCTGATTGGTCAGATAGCTCAGTCTGTTATTATTGGTCTACTCTGCTCTGATTGGTCAGATGGCCCAGTCTGTTTTTATTGGTCTACTCTGCTCTGATTGGTCAGATTGCCCAGTCTGTTGTTATTGGTCTACTCTGCTCTGATTGGTCAGATGGCCCAGTCCATTGTGATTGTTCGACCGGAAACAAAACCTCCATTAGTATATCTGAAATTTTTTTTAGCTCCAGAGGCTTCATCAGCTCTTGATACACAGTGATACGAACAGTGACAATGGCGCCAGTTTTACTGTATCGATTCCTGCGTGAGTCCTCATCATTTGGAAGTGTAGCAAAGTAGATTTGCTTTCGCAGCACAGAAAATAGCGTCTTCTCGACATGTCATTGACACGAACCAAACTCTTCCAGGCCTCAGATACAACTCGTGTTTGAGGGCAGGGCAAAGTAAACGTTGTTCTCAAGCAGCCAATGAAGGCTATAGGCTGGCATTATGCAAATTTGTTACAAACCTCAGTCATTTCAGAATAGATTATTTCTGCATTTTTATCTTTGAAACTTTGCAGACATTTTACATTCACAAACAGCTATTACACACTACATGAGAGGTAATATCCGAAAAAGCCTAACAGGCACACTTTAATTTAGTATGTTTAGTTATATATAAAATAACACAATCAAAAAAATGACCACTGGTGTTTATTTTCATGCAATTTATAATAGCAAAGTGAAAATAATGGCTGTTTTCAGACCAGAAAAAGTACCACACCTTTATCAACTGATATACAAACCACATGGATTTTCTTTAAATTACCTATAAAACAACATGATTAACAAACAAATAAAAGCAAAACATTAATAGCCTAAAGCCCATAACTAATTACGATACGAAACTCATGAGTGTCACTATCATAATGGTAATGTTATGCATAAGTACTCACAATAACAGCATCAGATGTTTACCTGGATGTGCTCTGCAGAGAGAGACTGTCTCTATACCATCTGCTGTGAAAAACTGATCAAGTGAGATGTAAATAACAGATTGCATTTTCAGATTATATGATGGAGAATTTAGCCTTGTGCATTTGAGAAAGTGAGAAAAATGTAACAGCAGATGTGTAAATTCATGTCCATAAGTATTCTAATCAGAAGATCACTCAAATCCATACTTGGTTGCACTTTTAGTTTCACACAGTTTTCCCACTCTTTACAGCTTTCATAGCACCAAATTTAGCTTGTGCACAATTTCCCCAAAACTGAGAAGGAAGCCTGTATCTGTAGTCCATTATTATTTTGTCCCAAATTATTGGTTAAAAACATTGTAACAAAGATTTATTTCAGATGAATCTGTTCAAGACTTCAGAGGTATACACAATATGTATTATAGTTCAAATTAATAATAAATGCAGTTAGCTGAACATTACAGTGAAATGACAATTTAAGTAAGACTTAAGTATATGTAATTTGTTAAAGGGGCATTCCACCCATTTGAACATTGTTTTTTATTTAAAGTGGGTCATATATGTAGTCGAAATGTAAAACAAATTTTGAATTTGTTGCCTTCGTGACAAAGACAAAAAATAACTTCAGGACGCATTTGTATGAAAGACAACAACTCCCACAATGCACCACATTGCACAGCTCCGCAAGCCACTCCCACTAATCCAGAAAGCGCATATCTGCCTATAAGAGAAATCACTCTTCCGTCTACAAGGCTAGCTACCACCAGAGCTTGAAATTCATTTCACATTCACACAAAATGTCTAGTTAGTTGGCGAACTCATTAGTGCATTACTCCTCGTTTGTATTTCTTTCGAAAAGGTGAATTATTGCATGGTACCTGGATGTTCAGTCAGAACATATGCGGTGCGAAACTAGGATAGTTCTCAACACAAACGTCCGTGTCCTCGTCTGATTCAGAGATTTCGTCCAGGAGAAATTGTCATCGTTGAAATTCTTTGCCGCAGACGGACTCTATCTCTGTGTTTGTAGCGGTTCGTAGTTGCATAGTGAGATCACTGGCGCCACCAGTCCGCCCTAACTCGAGCCAGTCCGGGCTCCTCGTCCGCGGCAGGCAGGTCTTCTGCCTCGGCTGCTCTTCGCTATAATGCGGCTTGTAAAGGTAGCCACAAACACCTGATTCAAGCATCAGACTTCCGAAATCATCTTCTTCTATATCATATTGAGCACTCTCCTCCGCTATTGTCATAACTTTACATCTGTCTCCACAGCGCCTGTTAGCTTAGCTTCAAACAAGATGGAGGATATTGCTTTCAGTTTCAGAGAGTAAAGTCCCACCCACTGATCTGTAATAGGTCTGTAGCGTGAGCGGGTCCCGCCCCCTGGGAAAGATGAGGAACGAGTGTCTGTAGTCTCAACAGAAATCCCCCCCTCTTACACTTCCTCCTACAATGACGCAAAATGACGATTTTTGCGTCATTGTAGGAGGAAGTGTAAGAGGTAAATAACGGATTTCTCCCGTCTCGGGGGAAAATGAGAGAGTGTTAGAATAGAATAGAATAGAATGAGGCATTTATATAGCGCTTTCATATGTACTACTGTACACCCAAAGCGCTTTACAATCATATCAGGGATCTCTCCTCAACCACCACCAGTGTGCAGCATCCACTTGGATGATGCGACGGCAGCCACAGTACAACGGCGCCAGTGCGCTCACCACACACCAGCTATAGGTGGAGAGAGGAGAGAGAGTGATAGAGCCAATTCAATGTAAGGGGATTATTAGGAGGCCATGATTGGTAAGGGCCAATGTGTGGAATGTGGCCAGGACACCGGGGTTACACCCCTACTCTTTACGAGAAATGCCATGGGATTTTTAATGACCACAGAGAGTCAGGACCTCGGTTTTACGTCTCATCCGAAGGACGGTGCTCTTTTGACAGTATAGTGTCCCCGTCACTACGGTGTTGCACAACCATTCAATAGTATGACTGGGTTTCTAACGATGCAAAGCTTAATGCAAATGGGTGGAGTGTCCCTTTAATTACTTATATTGTCTTTGAAATATGGGTAAAGTGTACTGCCGATTGTACTGACAAGCATTTGTGGTAAACTACAATATACTTCTGTTGGAACTTGTATGTCATTAATGTAAATATATTTGTAAATACACCTTAAATACATGCTTAAAATTAAAATCATGTGCTTTGGTACATTAGTCAACATCAACATAACCAACGCATTCTCATCCTAGGGCGTCATATACTGACGCTTTTGACATTTCGTCTACATCGAACACACACTTTAGCGTCAATATGACACGCACACGCTACTACCCTTTAGCGTCAATATGACACGCACAGAGCTTTGTTCAGTTATGGGTAGGTTTAGGTCTGGGGTAGGGTTAGGGTTAGACCGCTAGGAGGCGCCTTCTGGCCCATATCTATCTGCGTCTCATACTGACGCTAAAGGGTGCCATGTGCGTTCGATGTGGACGAAATGTCAAAAGCGTCAGTATATGACGCCTTGGGATGAGAACGGGCTGACATAACTGTACTTCTTTACATCATATAACAAAAGATTATCAAAACTACTTAAGTGTGTGACGAAAAGTCATGAAAGAATACTCTAAGTATACCAAAGTTAAATTTTATTTCATTAAATATATCTGCAACAATTTTTTTTTAATATGTTCTTTCAAGATTTAAGGTACACAATAAGTGCACATTCAATACAATTAAGTGCATTTCTATACAAAGTGCTTTTGTTTGAATACTACCAAACTAAATTTCCCCTTCGTCAGCTCACTATGACGTACATCAGAAGTGATTCTGACGAATGGGGATCTCGCTCGAGAGCCTATCTACTTCGAGTGTAACTAAATGAACCAATGCACATTGGCATGCGATAATTGCACTAGCTGCTGTGCATCGCAGTGCGAGCATATTAAGAGCGGCAGGTGCATTGCATCGTTGTTCTTTCGCTTCGGAGCCAGACAGTGTAAGCTGTTCCTGACTTCTGCAAGATCTACTGTTTGTGTCTTCGAGTCTCTGCGAGAACAATCTCTGTTTCCTGGTGTTGGTATGACGGCACGGAGAGTGGTGGCCGCGATCTCTCCCGTGTCTCCCCGGTTTAGAGCAAACAGCTGTTTTCACAGCTTTGTTGGTTCGGAGGGCATGTCCAAAGAGAGCGAGTGCTCAAACTGGATTGCACTTTCCCCTGTGTGTAGCCGCGGCTATCTCCCTGTGCGCTTCGGCACCAAGGAGAGCACTTCTGAAAGAGCTAACACAATCTGACCCACAATCAGATAATTTGTTTCTGGTTGCGGCCAATGTCTGACTCCGGCTGACAGTCATGATCGCTGTATCACGTGCTTGGGCTATAGGCACGCTGAAATGGCGCTCATGGATGACTCATGTTCCCATAGCGGTAACATGACCATTGCGGCATTAGGGTCGAGACTCCGATACCTCGAAGGAGGTGGAGCCCCTTCGCTTATTCTCCGATCTAGTGCTTCTTCTGCCCAGCAGAAGAGGCCTACTTCGGGTAATAGCCTTGGTGACCTGAGGATCACGGTGAGAGGTAACCTGCCGAGTCAACCTCCTCAGCCCCTCACTCCTCTCTAATGCTGCAAACCGTGGAGCCTCCAAGAGAGCACGCTGGGCCATCCCAGTCGTTTCTTTTGGAGCTCCACAAGAGGATCAGGTGTCGGTTGCTGCATCGGAAGGTGAGCTAATGTCCTCTGGGGATGATGATTTGGCTGTGCTGCTTCCTTCGGGTGTGCCAGCGTTGCCCGAGTCAGACCCAAAACTCACGGCTATGCATTCCCGGGCCACCGCAAGTGTCATCCCGTGCTGGTTCTCAACACCCCGCCCCAGTACCTTTCTTTCCAGAAATGCATGACGAGGTTACCAGAGCATGGACGGCACCTTTTTCTGCCCGAAACCGTTCTGGTGACTTTTCCTCCCTCACTACCCTCAACGGCGGAGTGGCTAAGGGTTCCCCCCGGTGGAGCGGTCTGTGGCGATACAGCTGTGTCCAAACCTGTGACACAGGCTTACTCAGCCTGTGGAGAAGCTGCCTCTGCCCTGCATGCCATGGCACTCCTGCAGGTCTACCAGGCCAAGGCGCTCAAGGAATTGCACGGCATATGATTTCTTCCATCTCTGGGTCACAAGAGGGCGCAGATGGCAGTGAGCGACGCTTCCATGTTGTAACAACTGAGACAAGTCAGACACGAATATTTGTTATAGTTTAACAACTGATATTTAGAACTCACTCGGGGAATCTGTGTCCCAGCCCCCAAAACAGGGCAAGAAGATCTCAGTTACCCTGGTTGCCATGGCTGCAATCAGATAGGATGGTTTTTATGGCTCTTAGGAATGCTAACAAGTAACTAACTCAGCCACAGATATCAGAACAGAGTCTCCTGCGTTCATTTAATCGTAGACAAACTGATCTATAAATGAACATGCATCCCAGAAACTGTGTGAATGATTTACTGGTTTGTGTACCATTATGTATATACTTTGATATATATTTGATTATACAACCAAAACGGGACTCTCACTTAATTGGTCAGAAACCCCCTTTCCCCCCCCCACTGGGCCCTGCAGGCCTCTGCCTGCCGAGTCAGACTGCCTTTCTTAAATCCAACCAAGGAGGAAACGGACAACTCTTGCCTTAAGGATGCCATGTGGTCCAGCGTGGCCTCAACAGGCCGAGGCCAGGAGGCTTCGAAGCATCCAGGACATGTGCTCACTCCAACATCAAGGACAACCTCAGGAGTTCAGTGACTTCATTCAACCTGGATGAAGTCCCTCGCAACTCTCACCATGTGCTCTTCGTGTCCTACCGGCCCAGAGCGTGTAGGCCACAATCTGCACTCCAGCCATGAGAACAGCGACAATACAAGTTCATCCCATCTTCTTCATCCAACAGAGAAGAAACGATTGCAACTTGCACCATGACTTTTGACCCTCACGGACCCACCAACGGACTCATTTTTCAACCACTTCAAGAATTGTATCCATGCAAGTATTTCAATTTAATGAATTGCTATGAAATAAGCTGATGTTTCTTTTCATACTGAAATAGATCTTGCTCCATAGTTCTATTTCCTGCTTCCGGTTCCATAACACTTACCACCTGACCTATGCATGTATGTATGGATGAATATATGTATGTTTGTTTGTTTGTTTTGTTTAGGTTAGTCATGTTTGTTTTAGTTAATAAAACTTGTGCACAATTATGCATTTGGTTTCTGATTCACTGTTTGCATACAAAGTCCCTTTTACGGTCTTGATCCTGTTACATGCTTTAAGTGCTGTACACGCTAAGGAATAATTATTTTTCAGTGACCATGAAAGATACACTTTTCTTAGAATAAATTAATAATCAAAGAGTTCTTTGGAACGTAAAGTTAATCTAATTAACTGACCCAAATATTAATAATTAATCATAATTGGTAATTATGGATTACGGATTATTATTAATATTTCCCCTTTGAGTTAATGTTCTTACAATGTCTTGCCACTCCCATCCCTCTCTCTCATCGCCAGCGGGCAGCAGTGTGTGGCTTGGGGACCCTCTGCCTCACCCTGGAACCAGGTAAGTGTTACATGGCATACTCAGACTCTGCTTCGGGCCGCCTCAGTGCCTCCTGAGCCGAGTCCCTGTGTTCCACCTCGCTTCCCCACCCCGGGTACGTCTGAGGAGACGTCCGGGTATGTCTGTGGTCCCGTTGGTCCCGCTTGCATGGTGTCAGGGAGCCTGGCTAGCCCTTACCAGCCCATCTCGTTGGCTCACCTGTGCCACCAGACTCGTCTGTGCGATTCGTGTGTTCGCCCGGTGCCCACCCAAGTTCACGGGCATCCACTTCACCTGTGCGGAGTTGCGATGCCCCTGTCTTTCGGGCAGATATCGAGGTCCAACTGGCGAAGGACGCGATCAAGCCGGTCCCGTAATGAGGACAGGGTTCTACAGCCCATATTTCATTGTACCCAAGAAAGGCGGTGGGTTACGACCAATCTTGGACCTGCGAACCTTGAATCGGGCCCTGCACAAGCTCCAGTTCAAGATGCTAACGCATTTTCAAATGCATCCGTCCCCAAGAATGGTTTTCCGTGATCGACCTGAAGGACACGTACTTTCATGTCTCGATTCTCCCTCGACACGTGCTCCGTCACCTCAGCCTGTTGGGTCTTCGGGTCAACCGGAACAAGAGCAAACTCTCCCCTGAGCAGAGGATCTCTTATCTCGGTATGAAGCTGGACTCGGTCAACCAGACAGCGCGAATCACAGAGGAGCGCGTCCGGTCAGTGTTGAACAGCTTGAGTACAATCAAGAGCAGGACAGCGGTCCCACTGAAACTTTTTCAGAGGCTCCTGGGGCATATGGCATCCGCAGCTGCAGTAACGCCGCTCGGGTTGCTTCATATGAGACCACTTCAGCACTGGCTTCATGGACGAGTCCCGACATAGCCGCGGCAGAGCGGCACGTACTGGGTGCACGTCACCCCGCATTGTCGTCAAACTCTCAGCTCGTGGTCGGACCCTTCGTTTCTACGGGCAGGTGTTCCCCAAGAACAAGTGTCCAGGCATGCTGTGGTCTTCGCGGATGCCTTCTGCCACCGGCTGGGGGGCCATGTACAACGGGCATGCAGTTTCAGGTCTGTGGACGGGGCCTCAACTGCGTTTGGCACATCAATTGCCTCAAGTTGCTCCCAGTACGCCTTGCACTGGGTCACCTCATAGGGACGCTACATGGCAAGCACATACTGGTCCGAACGGACAGCACTGCGACCGTTGCGTACATCAATCGTCAAAGTGGTTTATGCTCCCGCTGCATGTCGCAACTCACCAGCCATCTCCTCCTATGGAGTCAGAAGCATCTGAGGTCGCTTCGTGCCATTCACATCCCTGGCGTGCTCAATCATGCAGCCGACAAACTCTCACGACACCCTATGCTTCCGGGACTGTGGCGTCTCCATCCCCAGGTGGTCCAGCTGATATGGGACTTCTTCAGAGCCAATCAGCCTCGCCCTCCCCTATACCCTCTTGGGACCTGTCTCTGGTGCTCAGCGCACTGCAGAGACCTCCCTTTGGACCACTGCAGTCAGCTGAGTTAAAGATCCTGTCACTAAAGACAGTGCTCCTGACTGCCCTGGCTTTCATCAAGAGGGTAAGGGGACCTGTAAGCATTTTTGGTCGACGAATCGTGCCTAGAATTTGGGCCGACCAACTCTCACGTTGTCCTGAGACCCCAGCCTGGATATGTGCCCAAGGTTCCTACCACTCCCTTCAGGGACCAGGTAGTGAACCTGTAAGCGGAAGTGAAGTGAACCTTTGGAAGAGGCAGACCCAGCCCTAGCTTTTCTCTGTCCCGTTCGCTCCTTGCGGTTTTACGTAGACAGAACGCAAAGCTTCATGGCCTCATATCTGCTCTTCGTCTGTTACGGAGGCTAGCAGAAGGGAAAGGCTGTCTCCAAGCAGAGGTTAGCCCACTGGATAGTGGATGCAATTGTCTTGGCATATCAGTCCCAAGACATGCCTTCCCCGTTCGAGTTGCGAGCACAGTTAACTAGAAGTGTTGCTTCCTCCTGGACGCTGGCTCAAGGCGCCTCGCTGACAGATATATGTAGAGCTGCGGGCTGGACGACACCTAACACGTTCGCTAGATTCTATAGCCTCCGTGTAGAGCCGGTATCTACCCTTAAACTTGCCAGTGGCCAGTAGCGTGAAGAACCCGTTCTTAGTGTCGGCTTGCAACACCACTCCCACCCCGCTGGACCAGATACGTGTGTCTGTTTGCTCCAGTAGTGTTCCCCAGAAATGGCTAACCCTGTCGAGTTCCTCCGTCACCCTACGGCAGTCAGACATTGCGGAGCGTCCCTTCCTCAAGGGCATGCTTTCCCAGCGTTATCCAATAAGTCACACTGAGTGGGTCTTGCGGGACAGCAGTGACTGACCTTCTCTGCTTAGAGCTCCTACTTTCTGCCCAACACTGCGGCCAGACCAGGAGGCTCAAGCGGAGCGCTGGAAGAGCCAGCAGCTGTGGCGTTTTGGTAGAAATCCCCATTCGTCAGAATCACTTCTGATGTATGTAATAGTGAGCTGACGAAGGGAAACGTCTCGGTTACGTATGGTAACCCTTGTTCCCCGAGGAGGGAACGGAGACATTGCCACAGTTGCTGAGCTCCCGCTGTACGGCCGAGTCACAAGTCCAGCTTCTCAGCGGAAAAGCAAGGATGCGATGCACCTACCGCTCATTATATGCTCGCACCGCGATGCACAGCAGCTGGTTTAATCATCGCATGCCGATGTGCATTGGCTCCTTTAGTTACACTCTAAGTAGATAGTTCTCAAGCGAGATCCCCATTTGTCAGAATCACTTCTGACGTACGTCTTCGTTAACAATCTACGAAAGAGTAAACAATCTAGCGAAAGAATAAAAAAAAGAATGTATTTTACGCCGTCTACAAGTCCACAGTGCCAAAAGGGTCCATAGTTGGAAGAAAAGCCTATAAAACAAAATGTTGTTACATGTTTGAATTTGATTAGAACCGGGCCAAAGCTTACTGTGTGTGTGTGTGTGTGTGTGTGTGTGTGTGTGTGTGTGTGTGTGTGTGTGTGTGTGTGTGTGTGTGTGTTGCGTGTGCGTGTGTGTGTGCGTGAGAGAGAGAGAGAGAGAGAGAGAGAGAGAGAGAGAGTGTGAGAGAGAGAAACAGTTAAAGGGAATAAGGACTGTGTGTGTGTGAGAGAGAATGAAAAAAAATTCTATGTTCAGCAAATTTCTTGTGGCCACTGTTTGGCCCTGGGGCTGAAGGCGGATCTGAAACATTAGTGTTGGTTATTAGGAACATTTAGAAGGAAACAAGGGATTTCACCTTCCGTCAGAGATGCCCTTTGTGCAGCGGTGTGTGTGATTCTGGGTAAAGGACACATTCACACCTTAAATATAGTCAACAATATGCCCTTTCTCATTCCAAAATATGCAATTTATATGCTAATCTCAGTGACATTTTAGCATTGGAGATGTGCATTAGTAATGTTGTAAAGACCAGACCCTGTAAGACCAGACCCAATTCAGGCTAGATCTTTATCCTTGTTCTGACTCAACTTCACCCAAAAGTATACTTCCAAAGTAAAACAGCAAGGCATAGACATGGAAATGGACGGATGATTGCTTTGGTCACAGTGCAGCCTTTTTGGGCCATGAATTTCGTCATAATATTAAAGCATTAACTTTGACACATGCAGAATAAAATTTTGGCATAGAAACAAGTGTAAGAAACACATAACAGATTAAACTTCAAAACATTTATTTATACAAAATTTACTGGTTCATAATGTAAACTCCCTGTATAGCTTGGGAAAAGATCAAGTACATGTTTTTTTCACTTTGTTTCTTACTATTATAAATGCACAAGGTGTGTTATTCAGCCATCTGTTTCATTTCTTGCTGCATGAATATACGGATGGTGTTCAGAGCCAAAATAGCAGATGGAAAAAGTAAAGCTATGTTGAAAAATGATGCATCGTCACTATTTCATTTCTAATAGCCTTACACATTTATCATGCTACCAATAAAATATTTTCTTCATCTTTTGCACACACTGAAATGCAGTGGTCCAAGTTGTTTTCCTAATGCATTTTGCGGCCTTTTTTTGAGAGGTAATTTAACCATCTGAAATGACTACAATTATCTATTTCGCTAAACTTCGGTTCAATAAAGATGTCACAACAAACGCAAAGCAAACACATTATGATCCGCGGCTTATTAAATCAACTGCACCTGTAAGACTTTCTTTCTTCAGTGGTACATAAGGTGAATTTCTGCAGAACATACTGCCCTCAATCTTTTAGTATGAATTTTTAAGCTCCTGATAAGAAAAACATGACAAGAAAATCATAAAAGCAGTGCTCCATTCAACTCATGTGTTTGTATTCCAAATCATCTGAAGTCGGATGGTATCTTTGTGGTGACGAACAGACTGAAAATCAGGTATTTATTAACTGACATTCTTCATATATTCAACACTTTTTGGTAAATCTTGTGAGGAACATTTGACCCCAAACCAAAAAAAAACTAAATGTTAAAGACCCCCTGTGGTGAAAATCAACTTTTATATGCCTGTGTGGTGTTTTTAATGTGCTTTAAGACAAACCATGTGCAAATTTATCAGTTAACACCATTGCTGGGTATTTTCACGCAGTTTGACACAACGAGTTCCTACCATCACAAACATGTAACCAATCCCGTCATGAGCGGGGCGAGAGATGGCGAACAGGAACATGGTTTGCGTAACATTAGCAACACATTATTAGTGTTTTGATTACAGTCAAGCCAAAGTCTAATCATCTCAGTTACTTTTATGTGTCTGACGTTGTAGAGAACGATACATAAAACACATTACCATACTGACACATCGACTTGTACACAAACCTATATAATTCTCATTTTGTATTCTATGGAGGACATTGATTAAATTATGGCAAAATGTCAATTTTCAGGGTAACCTCTCGACTGCAATGTTTTAGAAACAACTGGTGTACAAGTAAACCACCTTAGAAGAACCTGTGACAAGTGATCTGAGGACTTCATCTGATGATGTTGGCTTTTAATTCATGGTGCCATTGCTGTGTTTAATTGTGAGACCTTAAGTAAATGGTGACAATAACCCCTTGCATAGGTTTCAATGGGAGTTACAAAATAAATAATCCAATAAGTTGCTAAATTTGCCATATTTAAATCATTTTACATTTCAAATATATTTAAAAATTGCAAAAGAACTGCACACCAAGCAAGACAAGAAAGATACTGTACTTCTTTAGGAATAAATCCATGAGCATGCTTGAAACCCACTGAAAACGTTTCATAAAAATAAATTAGCAAAAGCGTCCTGATCGAAGACCTTTTATTGTTTCCCCACCCAAAGCCCTGTAACACTTCACGGAGCGTGTTCGTTCTTCAGGAATCTAGCTGCTGTTGGGCAAATCTGTTGTAAATGTGCTGCTTGTTTGTAATTTGTCCCTGGTAAATGATGCTATGAACAGGGAAGGAAAAACTGCAGGCTGTATTGTGGTATTTATGAGCTTCTTGTGCTTCAGGCTAGCTCATATTATAACCCCTAGCTCACACAGCCAGAGATCTGTTCTGCTCTGTTCAGTAGTTCTGGTACAATCTTTCACTCCAAAGCAGGAGGGAAAAGAAAGAGTATGAACACCACACAATACCAGACAAAATCTGGGGGAATTGACAGCCTGGATTAGATTTACCTTGGCCATCACTGCTTAGAAGGATAATTTACTAAGAAATTAATATTCTACTCAACCTTATGCCAATCCAAACCATATGACATTCTTTCTTATGACATTCATTCAAGTCTTATGATCTGTATATATTCATGATGCTTTTTTGTTGTCATTTTGGAGCACCAAGTTTTGTGTTCCATGAGTCATACAGAACGGCATGACGGTAAGTTAATTAAAGCAGAACTTTCATTTTTGGGTGAAAATTAGGCACAGAATGAAAGGGCAATAAGCTGTAATAAAAATAAAAATAAAAATAATGGAGATAAATCTGGCATGAGTGGGTATGAGTGAAAGTGTTTTGGGATTGCTGAAACCAAGTTGGACAGAAAAAGGTACATGTGACCTTTAATTTCCATGGCAGCGGTGCGGTCAATGGTTTAAGCAAGTCATTATGGCAGTGATTAACTGCTGACGAACTTTCCAGAGAATAGCAGCATATGCAAATCAGAATAACTATCACCACAGAGACCAATTACGCACTGAGACGATTTTGAAGCAAATTACTAAGGTTCCTGCTGGGAGATTCCCTGCTGGGAGAAGAATAAAAAAATAATAACCTACAATGTAAAAAGTGACATGTTGTACAAAGTGACTGAAAAGTTTATAACCCAGCTGCATTTGTTTGAATTAACATGTTAAGACAAACCAGTATTTTGTTAAAAAAAATTGAGTTTAAAATAAAATAAAAATCCGGATTTTCATTTGTTCATTTGCCTAAGGTGTTCCTTGGGAATGAAACATTTAATTTGTGACAATTTGACCTTCAAATTGAAAATAGAAGTTACACTTTATTTTAAGGTGTCCTTGATAGTGTCATTATACATTTAAGTGCTGAGTAATATTAATCAACTACGAGGCTTACTGCTCCGCGCTTTGCTCTATCGCTTTTACATTTTATCTCCTATATTTTATATTTTATTTCCTTTTATCATCTAATTTTAACTTCAGCAAACAGCACAGTGCTCAGACAACAAAGTTTGGATTACTACAAAAACGCAGAATTCTTTTACCCGACCAGCTTACATTCCGGGAAAGGAAAACACAACTGCCTACATTCATACAGATAAGAGAGAAAATGCCTCTTCAAGAATCTACTTGCTGCACTAACTGCCACAGACTTTTACAAAGGATTGCAGTTCTCGAAACAAAGTTACTTACGGGACCAACAAACCAGACGGAGCACACAACAGAGCTTCGTCATGGACACCCTCAGCATACCGGTGAGTCCCATGAAACTAGTGCTCCTCGACAGGTAGAGAAACAAGCCGATCGACTTACTAATCGATGGCACAAACAGGGAGCTAGACCCAAAGGCACTCGAGACACCAGATTGTCACGAGCATCACATATTCCCGCAGTAGCATCCTCTACCCCAGATACAGCTCTGACAAGGATTGCAAACATTGGTCTTCTACCACCGCCTATACATCTTGAGAACAGATTTGAAGTACTAATGAATGTAAATGAGGAATCCCCAAACGTGATGAATGTGATCGAACGCAGACTGAATGGGCCAGTAGCTAACACTGATGCTAACTGGCGCTCAAGGTCGAGCAGACAGCGGCACTCAGCTCAGAGCGCAGCCGAGCCCAGGACTCTGATAGTGGGGGACTCGATAATCAGAAACATTAGCGGCAGGGATACAACTACATGCTGCCTTCCACTAGCAACAACTTCTGATGTAAACAGGGAACTTCAGAACATTCTGATGAAACATAAGACCTCAAATCGACTCATCATACATGTGGGGAAGAATGATATTCATAAAGAGCAGTCAGAACTCCTTCAGAAGGATTTCAATGAACTTCTTGAAACACTTACAAGACTGAAAGTTCAAACATTCATCAGTGGACCACTCCCAGCAAGAGGAACAAACAGGTTTTCATGGTTGCTAGGGCTAAATACATGGCTGCAAAAAACCTGCAATATAAAAGGAGTAAACTTCATTGACAATTTCAATCTTTTCTGGAGTCAGAGACAACTTTTTCATCGGGATGGCCATCACCCAAACAAACTTGGTTCAAGAGTGTTAAAGGACAATTTCTACTTCTCCCTCAATCATCCTTCTGCAGTTTGTGCCAATCCACTCAATCTGAACGGCACACACACACCTGGACACAGTATGAATGACCACAGGACTTCACTTCAGCAGCAAAATGGACATGCGGTTGACATATCACACAAGGACAATGATAACACCACTCCGCCACAACAACCTCTGCTCACGGACACAATCTCAGCTGAGCCCTGCCCACAGAGAAACATATCAGAACTGCTTGAAGATTCAGCACCCAAGGACGACTTCCTGGAAAACAGCCAGGGAAGCCAGGACAGCATATCACAACCTCATATAACACCAGAGCAACAGCCCCTTTCACCAGATACGCTATCCCTCTCTCCAGCATCGCCTCTTCTGTGTTTCTCACAGAAAATGGAAGAACTGGTGTATGCTGGAACCAGACTATCCCACTCTTTTGCTGCAAGCCCCCAGATACCAACCAAAAAACGACAGGCACCATTACCACCAAAGCCTGCGGGCCCAGCTCGCCCTCCCCCTCCTGTGAGAGCTCTTCGGCCTCTGCCACAACGCCAGGGCCCACACCCTCCTCCATCTGCTCGAGGTGAACTAAAAACAACTGATACCAGCTCTCAGTGATGTGTTTTGGGTCCCCGCTCTGATAACAGTAACTTTCTCAAATGTTTACAGAACAAGCGGGAATCCAGTGTGCCTGTATCTTTCTCTATTGCTGTTCTATTACAAGATAGAAAGTCTAAGGCCTTCAATAGCCGTGCAGCAAACCTAACTAATCTGGTGCCTATTACACGTCAAAGTAAGATTGATGTGGGGACAAAAAGTAAGACTGTTAAGTTAGCACTTTTAAACATTCGTTCACTTAAAAATAAATCACTTCTAGTCAACGATTTAATAACCACAAACAACCTGGATTTTATGCTTCTAAATGCAATCTGGCTAGAAGACAGCTGCAGTGCAACAGTCCTCAATGAAACAGCCCCTCCGAACTTTACTTTTATGAGTGTCTGCAGAGCTGTTAAGAGAGGTGGGGGTCTAGCTGCTCTTTTTAAAGATATCTATCAATGTAAGCAAATATAATTTGGGAATTACCCTTCTTTCGAATATCTGGGTATTGTGTTGAAAGGTGCTCCACGCATTTTACTTATCATTATTTACAGGCCTCCAAAATACTCTCCAGCCTTTGCTGAGGACTTTACAGAAATGTTATCAGCAATTACCTCAGAGTTTGACTGTTTTGCCATTGCAGGAGATTTTAACATTCACATAGATAATGCAGAAAACAATATGGCAAAAGAAATCAAAACTGTTTTAAAAACTTTTGATCTGACTCAGCATGTACATGGACCCACACACAATCGTGGACACACTCTAGATTTACTTATCAGTAAGGGTCTAAACATTTCATCGATTGTTATTAAGGATGTAGCACTGTCTGATCATTTCTGTATTTTCTTTGAAATATTGATCTCTCCTGCCACTGAAGCTAGATCTGTGTCTGTCAAGAAGAGATGCTTAAATGAGAACACTAGTGTACTATTTATGAAGGCTATATCCTTAACACCAAGTATATCTGCTGACTCTGTAGATTTTCTCCTTGATTCTTTTAACTCAAAAGTTAAAGGTATAATTGATGATATTGCTCCTGTTAAAGTCAGGAAGAAGAGTGGCAGACAAAAAGCACCTTGGAGAAACTCAACAGCAGTCCAAAATATGAAAAGACAATGCAGAAAAGCAGAGCGCATGTGGCGGAAGACTAAACTTGTAGTCCATTATAACATCTACAAAGACAGCCTTTATGCTTTCAATATGGAACTAGGCAAAGCTAGACAGACTTTCTTCTCAAATATTATAAACAGCAATTTAAACAACACACGCACTCTTTTTGCTACTGTAGAGAGACTGACAAACCCTCCAAGCCAGATTCCCAGTGAAATGCTCTCAGTGAACAAGTGTAGTGAGTTTGCTTCGTTCTTCTCTGAGAAAATCAGTAATATCAGAAAGGTGATCAGCACATCCTTGAGTTGCACTGAGGTCAGACAGATTAAACCACCTGAGAAAGTAGTTACTATGTCTGATTTCAAAGAAATTGATGGCAAAATTTTGGAAGAAACTGTACAGCACCTTAAAACATCAACATGCGCTCTTGACACACTTCCCACATCATTTTTCAAAAGTGTGTTAAACAGTTTAGAAGCAGATCTTCTAGAAGTGGTAAATGCCTCACTTCTCTCTGGGAGTTTTCCAAACTCCCTAAAAACTGCAGTTGTCAAGCCCCTCCTGAAAAAGAGCAATCTGGATAAGACCATATTAAGCAACTATAGACCGATCTCAAATCTTCCTTTCATAGGCAAGATCATTGAAAAAGTTGTCTTCAATCAGCTGAACAAATTCTTGAGCTTGATTGGATACTTTGACAATTTTCAGTCTGGTTTCCGACCGCACCACAGCACAGAGACAGCGCTCATAAAGATAAAAAACGATATTCGCTTAAATACTGATTCAGGCAAATTATCAGTGCTGGTACTACTCGACCTCAGTGCTGCATTTGACACTGTTGATCATAACATACTTCTTGACAGGCTGGAAAACTGGGTGGGGCTTTCTGGGATAGTCCTAAAATGGTTCAGGTCATACTTAGATGGGAGAGGTTATTATGTGAGTATAGGTGAACATAAGTCTGAGTGGACAACCATGACATGCGGAGTACCTCAAGGCTCAATTCTTGCACCACTCCTGTTCAACCTGTATATGCTCCCAATGAGCCAAATAATGAAAAAGAACCAAATTGCTTACCACAGCTATGCAGACGACACACAGATCTAGTTAGCCCTATCGCCTAACGATTACAGCCCCATTGACTCCCTGTGCCAATGCATTGACGAAGTCAACAGTTGGATGTGTCAAAACTTTCTTCAGTTAAACAAAGACAAAACTGAAGTCATTGCGTTTGGAAACAAAGATGAAGTTCTCAAGGTGAACGCATACCTTCACTTTAGGGGTCAAACAACTAAACATCAAGTTAGGAATCTTGGTGTGACACTAGAGTCAGACCTTAGTTTCAGTAGTCATGTCAAAGCAATAACTAAATCAGCATACTATCATCTGAAAAATATTGCTAGAATTAGATGCTTTGTTTCCAGACAAGACTTAGAGAAACTTGTGCATGCTTTCATCACCAGCAGGGTGGATTACTGTAATGGACTCCTCACTGGCCTTCCCAAAAAGACCATAAGACAGTTGCAGCTCATACAGAACGCTGCCGCCAGGATTCTGAGCAGAACCAGAAAATATGAACACATCACACCAGTCCTCAGGTCTTTACACTGGCTCCCAGTTAAATTTAGGATTGATTTTAAAGTATTATTACTGGTATATAAATCATTCAATGGTCTAGGACCTCAATACATTGCAGATATGCTCACTGAATATAAACCCAACAGATCACTCAGATCACTAGGATCACATCAGCTAGAAATACCAAGGGTTCACTCTAAGCATGGCGAGTCCGCTTTTAGCTATTATGCCAGCCGCAGCTGGAACCAGCTTCCAGAGGAGATCAGATGTGCTCCTACAGTAGTCACATTCAAATCTAGACTCAAAACACATCTGTTTAGCTATGCATTTACTGAATGAGCACTGTGCCAATATTCGTCCGACTGTTTGTACTGTATTTTATTTTATTTTTCTAAACTGTTTTAATTATTCTTATTTCTTTTATTATTTTAATTTCTTCTATGTAAAGCACTTTGAATTGCCATTGTGTATGAAATGTGCTATATAAATAAACTTGCCTTGCCTTGCCTTGCCTTGCCTACATGCAGTTGTTTAGGGCTGGTTGCATGTACAGAAATTATGCTATAAGTTTTTGGTAACACTTTATTTTGTATAAGTATAATATACTGATATAAAAGACAAGCAGACTCCTCCATGTGTTCTGGAACATTCTGCCAACAGAAATGCTGGAAAATCCAACAACTGTTCATTCTTTGACCTAGAAAACGGATAATATCTGGAATACACCTGTTCTCCTGCTTCCTTCCACACTTGAACACTGGGTCCACAGCACTGTCCCAGCTCAATATGATGCTTCAGTCTTATTCACCTTCATCTGAAGCTGAGATACCTCTTCACTTGGTGAACGACATGGGGGTGAGTAGATAATGAGAGAATTTTCATTTTGGGGTGAACTCTCCCTTTAAGTACTATAGAGTGCAACAGTTGGGTTCCGAAAAGAAAAAAGAAAAAAACATTAATTTTGTTTCTCCATCGTTTTTAATTCACTTATGTTGTTCGCAATGCTTCATGGGATTGTAGTTTTTTCCCTCACTAAAACCGTTAAGTACACAGTCTTGTACCTCTGTCTTTTGTCAGATTTTCAAATAATTTTTGCTTCAAATCAAAGTGTGTAAGGTTGTGATTCACCTTGTTGCTGATTGGCTTGGTTCATGGTCTCTCTAATGAAGACTATTTTAAAATGAATGAAAAAATAACATAAAAAAAAACCTCCAGAACCAGTGAAGCTGAAAAAGGGGACGGGCACTGTTGCACTCTATACACTTCAAAACAAGTACATATATTCTGTCATTTTTCTCTGTGTCCTTTTTTATCTCTATCTTTACCTGTACAGCTGCATCACACACCTGTTTCTCTCACTAACACTATTGTAAATGTCACAGACCCTCTCCCATAAGATACATTCCTGACAGCAGAGCCAAATCTGACAGTGGGCCTGGAGCCAGAGTCAAGCAGCATCCCAGAATAGAACACACCTGCACTGCGGACCTTTACGAACCAACTGCAGCGAACAGTGGGGTACAGCACAGGTCTCTCACCTGTTCCCCACAATTTCTGAAGCCCAGATGCGTGCACACACACCTTATCCTTCCTCAACTACAGTTCCTGGGGTCTCATTTATAAACTGTGCGTAGGATCCTTACTAAAAGTGTACGTGCGCCCGAAAGCCAAAAATGGCGTACGCAAAAAAATATTCAGACTTATAAAACCGTTCGTACGCCAGAACCTGCGCAGAATTCACTTTGTAAATCCCAGTCAGCGGAAGATTGTGCGCACATGCTCTCCACCCCGAAATAACCATATATGGAGCTTACAACGCCTAGTTTTACTATGCAGATCCTCATCTGCATATCATTTATATGATTATTCATCCATGTGACAACGTTTAACGGTACAACACACATTACATTATTAAAAATCAAGTAGTTGCCTATATCTTGCCTTGTTTTTGAATACATAAATCAAATAGTGTAAAATACATTTCAGAGAAAGTTTTTCTCAATCTTTTCCACTGGCCAAATTGTATTTTTAATTGATTTAGCCTATATTTTTAAAGGGGGGGTGAAATGCTCATTTTCACTCAATCTCCTGTTAATCTTGAGTACCTATAGAGTAGTATTGCATCCTTCATATCTCCAAAAAGTCTTTTAGTTTTATTATATTTATTATATTCATAAGAGAAAATAGGCTGTACCGAGTCTTTCCGGAGAAAAACGAGCGTCTGGAGGCGGGCCGTGTGGGCGAAGCCAGAGCCATAGAGAGAATCCGTCGATCTGGGCTTTGTTTATAAAACATTCATCGTCGAAATGCAGGGAACAAACAGTCTACACAACTCGTTTCTGCATCCACTGTTCCTAACGCTGGGTTCTTTGGTAAGCTTTCCCTCACCAAAAACACTTTGGAGACACTATGCAGCGCTGCCGATGATTTCCTGTTGAAGCGCGTTGAGGTGCGCGGTCGCGCTTTTCCGGGAGAAATGCTCATATAAGGAGTTCCACTCTGGTCTACGTCATTAGATCCACGGTCAAAAAAAAAACAGCCGAAACTTGTACCAACCCGGAAGTAAGATTTTCGGCACAGAAATTCTCCGTTATTCGTCCAAAATATTTTTAAAAAACTTTGGCCATGTTAAGCATGAGAATCCATCTCTTTAACACTGTAAACAACTCTGAATACATGAAACACCATTGTACCCCCCCTTTAATGGAAACAGATAGGCCTTGGGCATTATTTGCACGAAACTATTTTCTTAAACAATCTGGTATTATAATGATAAGCAATTATCTCTGTGGTTAAAACATTAAAACACAGCACGCCACAGGAAAAGTGTTCAAAAACATGCATCCACCACAACAAATATTTATAATGACTGAATATAATTTTTTTTTGTAACTTCTCAGTAATGATTTCATGTCTAAACTTAACTCCATTAATTTGAATGGCATATTTAATCTAAATGTTTATATCAGAAGTAAAATATAGTTTAAATCATTATTTTATTTATTTAAACTGTTATTTGCGTCAGTTTCACTAAACGGCCCAACGCGCTCGCTGGCGCGGACATTTAGGATGGATATTTGCTTCAAGTGACAGGCTTGATGAGTGAAATTATATTTTGTATTATCTTTCTGTATTTGTCTTTAGATTTTCTGTCTAAAAGTGACCAAAAAGATATTTAACTCCAGCTCACCATCGGTGTCGCCAAACTGCTCCGTCTCCAAAATGTTCGTACGCATGGGTCAGAGTTTGCGTGCAGGTGTGCAAATTTTCCCGTCAAGTTTGTTTTTATAAATCACAACTTGTGCGTCGGAAGTGGCGTACGCCTCTTTCAGGGCCTGTTTTGTACGCCACGGTTATAAATGAGGCCCCTGGTCTCTACTGCTATATCTTCTCAAAGGGTTCAACGTTTACACGACAACGATATGCTTAAAAACGGAGAAGTTTTTCATTTGAGTTTTCCGCTTACAGACGACACAATTGTCAACGATGTCCATTCACACAGATCCGCAAAAAGGGCGGAGCCAGGCTAAACCAAAACGCCTTTGTCGTGTAAACAAATGGCAAAAACGCATACAAATTTGACGTTTTTAGTTAAAGGCAATTCCCACTTTGGTGTGTAAATTATTCTTAACTTACATTCTATGTCAATGCCAGTGAAATTAAATAAGTGATCACCATAATCAAAGCCCTATAGAGAGACCATAATGCAGCTCAACATGAGCAGTTAACTACCGAGCCCCCGTCAGGGTCATGTAGGTGATATGTTATTTTCTTGGTTGTTTCAATTTCAAAAGTAGCAGTCAAAGCAAAAATATATATACCTTACGGGTACATATTACTACTTACTATTAACACAGGTTGAAGATCCAAAAGTGTTTTTTTTTAGGGGCAATGCAGAATCATAATCCACATAACAGGCATAGGGTCAAAACCCAAAAAATCCATACAACAACAGAGTCCAAAACAGGCAAACAAGGAAATCCAGGGAGACTGGGAGAAGATCAAAACCATAACATGGAAACCAGAAAAAAAGCGCTCAGAATTGCAGTGTAACACAAACAAGACTTTGCAAAGAGCGAGTGGAAACACAGAGCTTATATAGGCCAACATTTACCAGCAAATGACACACAGGTGGAAGTGATCAAACAAAAATGAGTTCAGGCAATGGGTTATGGGAAATTAAGTTCGTAATGGGAAAGCAAGGGAGTCGGGAGGAGTGCCCTCTAATGGAGATCATGTGCAGTCCAGCTGGTGGATGTAACATACGTTTACACGACAACAATGTACTAAAAACTGAAAGGTTTTTCGTCTGCATTTTTTTGCATACAGACGTGTCATTATCAAAACGATCCCCATTCACACAGATCCGCGAAAATTACTAAAACACTGTGTTGTGCATGCCAGGCCAGTAGTTGGCGATGTCACTTTGTAAAGAAACACTACACAGCTATGTACTGAACACGTAATACACATGCGCATGACGTCACCGTTTTCACAAATTCATGTTTTTGTAGTTTAGACAGAGAGGATGACGGCATCGTTTTCAAAAACTTTGTGAACAAAGTTTGTGTCTTCAGGCCCCCAAAGCGCTGTTGTTGTGTAAATGAATGGCCAAAACACATAAAAAGTTTGTCCTCTAAGGTACTAAAAGATAGATAAGGTACAAAGTTGTCCCTTTAAGAGTACTGCCCCAGTGAAAAGCTGCTGTAGGCCTACCCCTAAAGGTACACATTTTGTAATGATTGATATTGTAAAAGTTTAAAAAAGTTTAAGTTAAATGAATTATCTGATTACTTTCTTTATTGAAATTGTTATGGCTGCTAACCTGGACATCTACAATCAAGTTCCCCGAAAGGCTCCTTCTTAATTTAATTTCACAACCATGCAACATATATTGACTCCTTACTTTTTAGAAAGTTTGTTTTCTGAACCATGCACACATTCACAACAATTAACACAGATACAGCTGGTACTCCTGGAGCTTGCTGCAGAAAACTAAAAGAACATAAGCACACTGATGTTGGCAATGTCTTTGCTAAAGTTTTAACCCTGAGGTTAAGTGCTGGAGTGAATCATTAAGATGTGAGCTAATGTTAGCAGGCTAATTTACTGCTTGGCTTGTTACAGTCAGCTTCCATCTGCACCTTCAACTTCGGCCAGGACTGCTCCTGGAGACCTTCCAGACATCACTCACATATGCATCGCACCGAACTCAAGCACAGCCACAAAACCATTCACCAAGGAATGGTTACTTTGCATACTTCCACGGCTGGAAAAAGTATGGCAGAAACGGAGGAAATATTTTCATACATTTAACACTGATAAAGGTTGAGGAGATTCTACACCATAAATTCTGTAAAGTGCTGTCAGTGTTGAGTTTGCGCTTTTAATTATTATTTTCTTTGTACTTTTTACATTCCTAAATTCCAACTAATGGAATTTCCATAATATTATTTTTTTATTGGATATTAATGTAAAAATGCCTCTATTATGCTATTTTAAAGGTTTGTTTTGAAGGTCTCCAACTATAGGTTAACACACATCCGAGGTCAAAAAACACTTTAATTTTATTATAATATACATTTAATATCACCTAATTCTCAAAGAGTCTGAAATGATTCATTGAAGCAGTTTGAAGATTCAGTCTCTCTAAACCCCTCCTTTCCGAGATTATACTCTGCTCTGATTGGCCAGATGGCCCAGTCTGTTGTGACTGGTCTACTACTGCTTACAGGTCATGTCGGAAATAAAACGTCCATTTTCATAACTGAATTTCATCTCCGGAGGCTTCTTCAAATCCCCAGAGATTGTAAGGACAGAAAAGAGGGCGTCGATTTTATCTTATAAATTTCAGCCCAAGTTCGATGATTAAACCCTGGAAGAAATAGTCAATCAACCAGAAACTCCATCGCAAGCACGTCTTGAGCAGGACGTTTCTCAGTGGTAAGCTTCTTAGTTTGTGGTACATTATGAGATGTGATAGCAATGTTTTGAGGTACATGGGTGTGGGAACTGTCTCACAGTTTGACATTACTGGGGGTGTTTACAGAGAGAATATTTGAGCAAGTTAGCGAGGACAACCATGGACATCCATTTTTACATCATATTATGATACAGATAGTGCTCCACTCTTGTTTTAATAATAAAGACTCTAATAAAGAGAAATTACACGTATGTAAGCTAACCGGGCCCACAGCTAAATAGTAAACACTTACCCAAACAATAAAGGTACATACACAAATGTGAATGAATCATAAAAACATTATAAAATCTTGCTCCATCCTTTATAATTACTCAAAGTAAAAGGGGACGACAGACAATCTGTATTAATGGACATAAATTTAGGAGCTGAGTGTCGTCTGAAGGTTTCAGATCACTTACTGTTCTCCACCAGAGCTGTTCCCGTAAGTTTTCCCGAGACATTTCGAGACTCACACCTATAAGTAAATGCAGTTGTCAATCCCAAAAATTGATAGTGTGAACATAGTCTTAGAGACCAAAAACAGAGAAAGAGAGAGCTTGGTGAAAAAACTGAGGATTATTTGAGTTTTACACATTTTGATGTATTTTTCTCAAGACAATTTAAGCAATATGGTCTAGTATACACATTATTTACCAACAGCTGTGCGCTTGTCACAGTGAGGTATGACCAAATATTTGCAGCCCCAATCATTTCTCTGCTTTCCTCAACTACTTTCCTCTCTCTCTCTCTCTCTCTCTCTCTCTCTCTCTCTCTCTCTCTCTCTCTCTCTCTCTCTCTCTCTCTCTCTCTCTCTCTCTCTCTCTCTCTCTCTCTCTCTCTCTCTCTCTTACACACTTCCTTCCATTCAGTAAATTAATAATTACCGAAGCAGATGAAGGCAGTATTGGCTTGGTTATTGCTTAAGTCAGTGTTATTTGCAGGCTGGGCTTCTTTCATGATTCAATGAAACAAGCTTTTTAGCTAAACAACCTCTCAGGAATGCTTCTCACTCACTGTGTGTATGGATTGGCTGTGTGTCCCGGCCCAGTCTGGTAGGAGAATGGATCTTCTGGCATTGATGTACCCAGTACAGATGCATCAGAAAGAGAGAGTGGAGGAGAGAGAGGCTCTTTTGGCAGACGGGTGTCTTGATAATCCCATCATCTGGCCAGTTCAAATCCAGAGTGGCAGACCAGGGAGTCTTCTTTTCACAGGCTTATCTTTTCATACTTCTTTTTCTCTGAACCTTTCCATCATGTCTGGCCAAACAGGTCACAAATCTAAAAGTGCCCTGTAGTGTGCTGTATATATATATATATATATATATATATATATATATATATATATATATATATATATATTAGGGCTGCAGCTATCGATTCTTTTTGTAATCGATTAATCTAGCACTTAATCGATCGATTAATCGAGTAATCGGATAAAAAAAAATTTGTGTGTTTTTAAACAATCAAAACAAATAATGCATAACGAAAATGATGTGGCTGAAAAACTCCAACATTTGGCTCCAAAACTAAGCCTATTTATTGTAATTTTTACCCATTTAGTGTTTATAAGTGCCAGTGCCAACAATTATATAACAATACAGTTAAGTCAACTTTATACTGTAAAACATGTATAACATGTAAAACTATGAATACAAACTTAAATAGTAAAGGCCATTTGCCCTTAGTTTTGTCTTCTTAATACAACATTACAAAAAAAGGATTGCACCTTCTGCAAATTTCCCACCGGAGAACAAAAATAAATGAAATGAATATAAAATATCAAGCCAAACAGGTACACAATGTATACAATTTCTATAAAAAAAATAAGTGTAGCTTTGAAAAGGGGAATGTTTTATTGCAAATATGCATTTTGTTAAATAGAAAAAGAACAGCATTTTGTTTTTCACTTAGGCTAGTTGAAGTATATTAGCACGTTTTGTAGTATTATATATTTTTTGTTAATTTAAAATGTTCTATGTTCAATTACTTTGGTAGCCGATTATGTCTTAGGCTGGGGAGTTTCATTTTTTTTTTTTTTTTTTTTTGTCTGTAACTATTTGGTAGACGTGACATAGCCTACAAACAAGGTATCGCAAAGACTGCAATACAATAATTGTTCCTCCATCATGTCTCGGTGTATACAGTGAATGCATGCTGAAATTATTGTTGCGTGGCTACATAAAAGTTTAAGCATATGTGATGCATTGCCGCGTGAGAGAGACGAGGGTGCGTGCGTGCGTGTGTGTGTGTGAAGGGGTTCTTTCTTTAGGCTATACGTTTACTTCTTAAAAACATCAAAGCTAAATCATATCTAGTCAAACCGCATCACGACATCACTAAATACAGTATGGGATTAAAATCAGCGAACATCAATGTCTAGGCTTAGGCACGGGCGGAAATATTGGCGCTGGGTCAAAAAAAAAATGCGGGGGACAGAATCGTTACCTTGTTTCAGCGACGCTGGAAGGAAGCGATCCCAAACTTTAGACATTCTCTGCCGTTTATGGACATCTTTACTCTCCGGCAGAGTTTTTGCCTCGACGAATTTTTGTAATCGAGTAAATCGAGTAACTCGATGAATCGTTGCAGCCCTAATATATATATATATATATAAAAACGTAAAACATTACTTTCCATAAAAAGTAACTAAGCTACGCAATTAGTTACTATTATTGATTACTTTTAAAAGTTACTTTCTCCAACTCTGGTCATGTCTGAATGTTGGATGACTCAATGGGTGGATGTCAATGCTGGATTTATGGCATGCTGATGTGGCTCAATAAGCATTAGCACTTCCAGCAGTGTTTTGTTATCATCACACTCTTTCTCCTGGCATCTTGAGTCGGGTCATGGACCAGCAATATTGCAATAGAAATAAAGTCAGATCACAGATCATGTCTCTAATGTGTCCCAAATGAAAATGAAATACGGAGAGGAACAGCCTCCATAAACAAAGACAGGTAATGTAAAGTTGGTTTTGTGTATATATATATATATATATATATATATATATATATATATATATATATATATATATATATATATATATATATTCAAGTCACCTTCATTTATAGCTCTTTATACAATTGGTTTCAAAGCAGCTTCACATAAAAAAAACTGACACATTATTGTAAAATGAATCAATTACGAAACAAATTCAATTTCAGCAGTAAAGCAGCTCTACAGAAGATAACACAGTATCATTCATCTCAATTTAGTTCAAAGTTGTTTCAATTCAGTTCAATAAATGTCAAAGTTGTAAAGTTCATAATTTGTGAAACAAGTTAAATTCAGCTTTACTATTCGACAATAATGTCATCATCCAGCTCAGTTCAGATTCAATCCAATCTCATTTTTCTCGGTTCAGTTTAAATTGTGTTCTCATCTCATCTGTGTCTGTGCAGTTAAATCAATAATACTGAATATCGATTGTCAAGTCAAGTCACCTTTATTTAGGGTGCTTTCACATCTGTAGTTCGGTTCATTTGGTCCGGACCAAGGGCGAAAAATTATACTTTGTAGCATTTTTCAGGCGTTTTGGTTCCTTTTCACACCACACTGATCGCTCTGGTCCGGATCAGTTTATGAGTTGATAAAACGAACCAAAATGCAGTCACGTGACAACATCCACATCACTCGTTAGCCAGATGTGTCTTGAATGCACTTCTATAACTCCACTTTGATTGGTCAGAATTAACGTGCGGGAAAATTCCAACAGAACTCCCGGAAGTAAACAAAGAGGTGGAAAATCCGGCAGACAACACGCCACTGTTTACTATGGAGAGACGACTGCGTGGGCTGAATGTATCCCTGCTCATATTTTATTATATAGTGTGTCTACACCACTTTAGACAAACAATAATATTTGAGAATGAAGCGAGGATGCGGCTCGAAAATAACGTTAATAAATTCTATTATTAACAATTTCTATTCTATTATCTAATAGGTGCTCCGCACCTCCTCACAACTCCAAGTTTGTCCGCGAGCTGCCATGCTTAAAGTGCAGACTGTCTATTTCTCCTCATCCCATAATGCACAGCACAGCTGACTACGGCAACTGGTTTAGTCCAAAAATAGTCCGCAGTTCTTTGGCAGTTCGTTCTGTTCGAGGTCGGATCACATTCTCACCACAAACGAACCGCTCCAGAGTTCGTTTGAAAGCGTACTGTACGCTTGTTTGGTCAGCATTTGGTGCGCACCCGAGTGCGATTGCCGCATTCTCACCTGCCCAAACGAACCGCACCAATGGGGAAAACGAACTCTAATGCAATTCAACCGAACTAAATGAGGTAGGTGTGAAAGCACCCTTAAATAGCTCTTTTTTACAGTACTGTGTGTTTCAAATCAGCTTTACAGCGATAACAGGAAAATAATGCAACAAAGTTTGTTTCTGCTGTACAGCAGTAGAAGAAAATAGCATCATTGTCCAGCTTAAGTAAGTTCAGTGATGGCTCATTTTATTGTAAGAAAAAAAGTTATTAATTTAGTTAATTTATATATATTACTTAATTTATTCATTTATGTCTTTTAAACTCCAACTGTGGCAAGACAGTGGCAATATTTGACACATTTAAAATGTTTTAGTACAAATATCTGTAGGTAAACAAGGCTTTTAATGTTATGTTAGTGCATATTAATGAAACTATTTTTACTGTACTTTATTTTTGATTTGTTGCACATTTTGATTATTCTTGGCTTCAGTGCTATTTGGCTGAAATTATACTTCTTCTGGTGGACCTTTAACCCATTACAGCAGGGTTCCTCAAACTCGGTTCTGGAGGGCCACTGTCCTGCACAGTTTAGCTCCAACACTGATCAAACACACCTGAGCAAGCTAATCAATGTCTTCAGGATCACTGGAAACTCACAGCTAGGTGTGTTTGATCAGGGTTGGAGCTAAACTGTGCAGGACAGTGGCCCTCCAGGACCGAGTTTGAGGAACCCTGCATTACAGAGAAAAAGCATACATATTAATATACACAGTAAATATCATCAAAGGGATGATAAATATTAGGATATATATGCCTGATATTGTTCAGCTATATCACTGAGTCTTAGTCGCTATACTCACTCCATAGAGGCAGACAGATAATCCAAATCACGTTTCGCCACATACAGTAACTGTGTGAGCTAATCCTCAATGCATATTATCTCTCTCGGCCTTCCTCTCAGAGGAAATCAGTGTGTGTGTGTGTACGTGTCCAGGCTGAATGGCCATGACAGACAGATAGAGGCGCTTTCATTCTCCATCCTGTGATCCTGCTTGTCCCATTAACAAAGCAGATACATTCTGTCAGAGTGCAGTTTATCCCGCAGCTTTTCCCTGTTTCACCGAGGGCTGAGCGGCTCTACTAACTGCCTTTGTCACACACATAATGCTGCGAGCTCTTCTGAGGGCCACTCGGGGATCACCACACACAGAGAATCCACAGAGGAGCTTCAGTCACAATGACAATTCAATTGAGGGGCTCTAAGCTGTGTGTGTATGTGTGTGTGTGAGGCTTTGAGTGCGTTTACATGCCATTTAATCTATGAAGATGCTCAGGTACTGTAGGCTATTCTGGGTGAATGAAATGATCAAGGAGCATCTGGATGAATCGATTTTATGAATGAAGAAGCCGTTCAGATTAGTGTTACATTTAATATAGCCAAATATTGACCCTTGTGCTGTGTTGAAAAACCTTACAAACACTTCTGGTGTTACTGGTCAAAAATGACTTGCCTGCAAAAAATTGCTTATAAATCTCTCGTTATGCTACCTTATCGCCAATATTGAATTTAATCTTTTTGTCAGCTTGTTTTCTTTCAATTAGGACAGGTTTTGTGTTTATTTTTGGAACTGATCGATCATAGGCCTTATTTATCCGAGCTTATGTACCTCCGTTTTTGAGTGAAAAAAGTGTTATTTGTGGATAATCTTGTCAATTTTACATAAAATATGAAAACAATTTGCATTATCACACTAGTGTGCTTCAATGTTTAACCATTAAATTTGGTTTGAAATGTTTGTTTGTTTGTTTGTTTGTTTGTTTGTTTGTTTTTTGTACACAATTACACAAAGTCAAAAATGACCCACCTACAAAAAAATTGGTTATAAATCACTCGTTACACTATTTTGTCACCAATTATTGGATTCAATCTTTCTGTCACCTTGTTTTCTTTCAGTTAAGACAGGTTTTGTATTTATTTTTGAAATTTGAGTTTAAAGTTCATCTCTGTGAAAAAGAAAGTCTCTAAAACTCAAAATAGTGTGTGTGTGTGTGTGTGTGTGTGTGTGTGTGTGTGTGTGTGTGTGTGTGCACGAGTATGCATGTATCCACTAAGCGGCAACCTTCTGCTCTCTCTCTTAAATCCAACACGGAAGTGACAGGGGGGGTTATAACTCATCCGTTTAAATGATATTTTAGTGGCCAAATCCAATATTTGGTGATAAAATAGCATAATGAGTGATATTTAAGATATTCAAAAACCACTTGCACAGTGTGCTATATTTCATGCAGTTGTTTACTTACATTATCCCAAAAGTTCACAAGGATTTGTAAAATGTAAATCCAGAGAAATTCCAGTTTTAAATAACAGCTCATCCCTTGTCATTGTCGCCTATCAATGATGTAGTATCTGCGCTATCCTCGGTTTCCGCTTGCCTCATAGTGGCTGTGCAGAGTGTGAACATGGTGGTTATTGTAGTTCTACAGTGGCGGCTGCTGGTCTTTCAAAGAGGGGAAGCTCATTTTTGGCCTATACATCATAAAAATTGTAAATTTATTCTACAATTCTACGTTCCTTTTCAAGAAAATGCTCTGTGACCCTGTCGTACCAACTAGGCGTCTTTTCCAGTGACTTGACCAGTGTTCTCTCAATGGCCAGCAGAGTTAAATAAAATTGTATAAATGTAATAATATAATAAAGGTATAAATAATAATATAATAAAGCATAATAATACTACTACTAATGATATATTTTTTAATTATTTTAATAATTATTTTTTTATTATTACTAATAATAATATAAAAAATATAATAAGTAATAATATAATAAAGGTATAAAATGTATAATTGTGTGAAATGTATTATGAAAATTGGCAAGCGATTTTGACAAGCAAATACCAAGAAATAGGTTGCAGCAGTTTGTCTTTCGACTACACTTCCGCAAATGGGACTAGGCTCGAATAGCTGCAGCATCAGCGACTTTTTATTGTATGAAATCGCTGTCAATCAAAAGGAGACGCAGCCTTTCGACAGACCCTCCAATCATCATGCAGAAGCCCGGAGTCCAGGCCAGCCCACTCCTCATTCACCCCCAGAGACGCTGAGCGTCCGTGGGCGGGACATAATCGCAGCATTTATCCAATGACCGTCTAGTTTTGAAGCACTGAAAAAAACTGTTTAAAGCAGCCCCACTGAAGTCAATGGACACTGGGCTTCAACAGGGAAATGCACTGTGACGCTACGGGAATGTATGAGAACGAAATCGAGTCAGCCGACCTGCTAAATGTAACTGATTCTGAACGAACTCTACTTTGAGATGAACGTTTTCTAACGCATTTTTAGTCAATAAAATGTTAACACAATAATACATATTTGACCATTAATTTTTTGACATTATAGGAGAAGCCAAGCTTCCCTTGCAGTCTTCCCCACTGTTCTACACTAAGGCTGCGTCTGAAATCGCATACTTCACTTATTTTGAATACTTTACGACTGCTAAAAAAGTATGTAATATATAGTATGAATGTGTGTAGTATGAATGTAATCTGGACGTACTACATTTGTCATGTTGTCATCATGTGACCTACCAATGTCAGATGTGTCGCGTCACCTTTATTCATAAATCCTCATGGGACAGTAAAGTGTCCATCATATGCACACTTCAGAATCTCGCTGGAAGCAGCAGGTCATCTGGGTACTTTTAGCCTACTTTTTATGAATACTGTGACATTCAGTATGTCTTTTGTCACATACTGTTTTTCACCTACAGTACTATATATTAGGGAAGTATGCAATTTCAGATGCAGCCTAAATGTGAGCAATTTACTCAATGCACTTGCACAAAACAGATTCAGTATTCCTCAAAATAGATAAAAACAGTGAAATGCAAACTCAGAATATTACACAAACAAATATGCAAAATTATACAAACATTATACAAACTTTATGTATTTAATCTCAAATTATTAACCAATGTCTTTGCTGTTGACCTTAAATTATCCAATTCAACCATACCAATAAGCAAAAATGACTTTATATAAACATCACATCAAACTAAGAGGGTTGAACTTACTACTTATGATTAAAACAGACTCTGTTACAACACTTTCACTTTGCCTGGCCCTTTCAATTCCTCCCTCTCATCAGGAACACTTTTGAACATGATATCGTTTTGTCTGTATTCTCCAAGCAAGACGAACTGAGATCACGTCTGTTTGTCTGTGCCCTTTCTGTCCACAACAGGAGTCTGATCAATTCTTCCTGGTTGACCAATATGCATTGTTTTTCAGCGGCCGATGCCATTGCATATCTATAGAAATGGGAGACAGATGTCTATATAACGCCAATACATGTTGACATTCATTGAATGTCATTGCATTATACAGAAATTAAACATTATAAAGAAATATAGTCAGGACTCTGGTTTGATAGTCAGCCTTTCTGTTGTGTTTGTTTTATGTCTTGGTTGTCAGGTTCTCTCACTCTGCCATCACAGCTGCACCTCATTCTAATCAGTGCTCGCTCTCCTTACACACACACCTGTCTCCCATTTTGTATTGATTTTCTCCACTACTTATGCTTCTCTCTTTCTTTGCTTCTCTGTCAGTGTGTCTTGATTATTGTCCATTTCACTACTGTCCTAAAAACCAGTCTTGTTCTAGTTGTGCCAAGCTTGCATGCCTTGTCTGTTTATTTAATCTTGTTTTTCCCCTCTGATTTGCTTAGTCCCTGTACTCAATCCTGTTTCGGCTTTCTCACCTGGTTTTTCGATTTTCTGCTCTTGTTTTGGACTATTGCCTTGGCTCTACCCCCAGGGCTTGGGATCTGCCTCTGGATTTGACCCCTGCCTACCCCTTGGATTTCGCCTCTGTCCTGCCCTTTGTTTGGTCGCTCGGCTGCCATTTATATTTGTGTTTTTTTTTTTGTTTTTTTTTTGACAATAAATTGAGTGATCTTCTCTTGGGTCGCTTTTTATCTCAGCGCCTGTAACAAAAATAGCACAAGCACACTTTAAGCAAAAAAATCACAAATAGTAGTTTGTTAGATATTAAGGTGACTTTTTTAATTTACTTAAAAAAAATTTAAGGTGATTTAACCCTCTATTGTATTGAATGTGAACTAGTAGCATACTACAAATCTTAGAAGCATAGTTTATGCTTTTTATGCTTTTTATTATTTTATTTTTATATATATACACACACACACACACACACACACACACACACTGTCTAGACCAGGGTTCCTCAATTGTTTTTTACCAAGGGCCAAATTCTGCCGACAATATAAAGTCAAGGGCCACCGATCAAAATGTTATGACCTTAATGTTTGCTCTTCTGCTATTATTATTATTGTTGTTGTTGTTTTGTTAAAAGAGTCACAAATCACAATATAATTATTCTGATTTTATTTATTTTTATTTATTATTTTATTTTTCTCATTAGTCTGTTTTATTCAAGCAATTATCAGCATTTTTGTATTCAGATAAAGAAAACGTCTCGGTTACGTATGGTAACCCTCGTTCCCTGAGTCCAGGGAATGGAGACGCCTCGTCGGGGGAGTTCCCCTGACGAATTGGGATCACGCTAGGGAGACCAATTGCCTTCGAGTGAATTAAAACGAGCCAATGAACATTGGCATGCAACATTTGCATTCCGCAGCCCGCCTACCAGCGCGGGTATAAAGCCCGGAAGCAAACATTGCATCATCGCTTTTCGCTGAGGAGCCGAACAGTGTCCAGCCCTCCGCGAAGGTACAGCAACATGGCGACGGGACGAGGCGTCTCCGTTCCCTGGACTCAGGGAACGAGGGTTACCATACGTAACCGAGACGTTCCCTTTCGTCAGCAGGGAACTCCGACGCCTCGTCGGGGGAGTTCCCCTGACGAATTGGGATCCCTACCAAAACGCCATGGTGCTGGCCCCTTCCAGCGCCCAGCTAAGCTACAGCCCTGCAGCAGTTTCCAGAAATTTTGCGGGAGCTAGCTAGGGAATCACACTGCTGTTCCACAAGACCCAATCAGTGGATATTGGATAACACTGGGAAAGCGTGCCCGTCCCCAAGGAAAATAATAATGGGGGGGAACGCTGCGGAAGCTGAGGCAGCCTAGAGGAAGGCCCTCAAATACACACATGTACTAACCACGTAGGGTAGTGAAACATATGGCAGTCCTTGAAGGTAGTCCCAGTCCGGAGGAGTGTGGAGCGTACTCAACAGGGACGACAGAATGAGTCTGTCAAGGGGAAGACACGGCTGAACTGCACGTGGCAATCATGGGTCACCGCAGGGACCACTGGAAAAGCACCCAGTCTACTAGCAACTCCTTACTGAAGGTAGCAGACCTGGTGCCGGGCGGTCCGCAACGCCTGGCACCGGAGGGGTGATGGAGGAACTCACGAGGTTAGCCGTTTGTTGGGTAACCAACGGAGCAAAAAGACGCACGTATCCGCTCACGGAATGGCGTCGCAAGCCGACACACCTATTCCCTCTAATTACTGGCTGTAGCGAGTACTCGGGAGGAAACCGGTTCCACACGTAGGCTATAAAACCTAGCGAACGTGTTCGGTGTCGCCCAGCCCGCAGCTCTACAAATGTCTGTTAGCGAGGCGCCTTGTGCCAGAGCCCAAGAAGCGGCAACACTCCTAGTGGAATGAGCCCGCAACCTGGGAGGGCAGGGCTCACCCTGGGACTCATAAGCCCTGGTGATAGCATCCACTATCCAGTGGGCTAACCTCTGCTTGGAGACAGCCTTCCCCTTCTGCTGGCCTCCGTAACAACAAAGAGCTGATCTGAGGTCCTAAAGCTTTGCGTTCTGTCTATATAAACCCAGAGGGCCCGGACGGGACAGAGAAAAGCTAGGGCTGGGTCCGCCTCCTCCTGGGGCAGCGCTTGCAGGTTCAGTACCTGGTCCGCGAAGGGAGTGGTAGGAACCTTGGGCACATATCCGAGCCTGGGTCTCAATATAACCTGAGAAAGGCCAGGCCCGAACTCTAGGCACGATTCGTCGACCGAAAATGCCTGCAGATCCCCCACCCTCTTGAAGGAAGCCAATGCTAACAGGAGCGCTGTCTTAATGGACAGGATTTTAAGCTCGACTGTCAGCAAAGGCTCAAAAGGAGGACTTTGGAGCGCTTTAAGCACTAAAGTTAAGTCCCAAGAGGGTACAGGGTGCAAGTCGCGAGGTGGATTTAGCCTCCTAGCACCCTTGAGGAATCTGATGACCAGGTCGTGCTTCCCCACGGACTTACTTTCAACTACATCGTGATGTGCGGCTATTGCAGCAACATACACTTTGAGGGTAGAGGGAGACAGCCTTCAACCCCTGTTGTAGGAAGGAGAGCACGACTCTGACCGGGCAAGTTCGTGGGTTCTCCCCGTGGGAAGAACACCAGCCGACGAACAGGTTCCACTTCAGAGCGTAGAGGCGCCTCGTAGAGGGGGCTCTAGCTGAAGAGATGGTATCTACCACTGCCTGTGGCAGGCCATCTAGAACCTCCGCATCCCGTCCAGGGACCAGACATGGAGTTTCCAGAGGTCTGGACACGGGTGCCATAGAGTGCCCCGTCTCTGAGAAAGAAGGTCGTTCCTCGGCCTCGGTCCAATCGGCCAAGGAGGGGCTGTCGCGAGGAGCATGAGTTCTGGGAACCAAGTCCGGGTTGGCCAATACGGGGCTACCAAAAGGACCTGCTCCTCGTCCTCCCCAGTGTCTGTGCAAGAAGGCTCACTGGGGGGAACGCATATTTGCGTAAGTCCCGGGGCCAGCTGTGTGCCAGGGCACCCGTGCCGAGAGTTCCTTCGGTCAGGGAGTAATACCACTGGCAATGGGTCGTGTCCGGAGAGGCAAACAGGTCTACCTGTGCGGCTCCGAAGATTCGCCAAATCAGCTGGACCACCTGGGGATGGAGTCGCCATTCTCCCAGAAGGGAAGGCTGACGTGAAAGCTCGTCGGCCACACAATTGAATTCCCCTGGGACATGAACGGCACGAAGCGACCTCAGATGCTTCTGACTCCATTGGAGGAGGTGGGAGGCGAGTCGCGACATACGACGGGAGCGCAGACCACCTTGTCGGTTGATGTACGCAACGGTCGCAGTGCTGTCCGTACGGACCAGTACGTGCTTGTGTCTGAGAAACCCCTTGAGGCGACACAAGGCCAAGCGTACTGCTTGCAACTCTAGGCAGTTGATGTGCCAATGCAGCTGGGGCCCCGTCCACAGACCCGAGACTGCATGCCCTTTGTACGTGGCCCCCCAACCCTTGGCAGAAGCATCTGTGAACACCACAGCATGCCTGGAAATCTGGACTAGGGGCACTCCGGCCCGTAGAAACCCAGGATCCGACCAAGGGGTGAAGGTTTGGCGACAGTGCGGGGTGACTTTGACCCGGAACGTGCCGCTCTGCCACGCCCACCTCGGGACTCGATCGTGAAGCCAGTGCCGGAGCGGTCTCATATGCGACAAGCCGAGCGGTGTTACTGCGGCTGCGGCTGCCATATGCCCCAGGAGCCTCTGAAACTGTTTCAGTGGGACCGCTGTCCTGCCTCGAAAGGACTTGAGACAGGTGAGCACTGACTGGACGCGCTCCTCTGTGAGGCGCGCAGTCTGAGCGACCGAGTCCAGTTCCACACCGAGATAAGAGATCCTCTGCACGGGGCAGAGTTTGCTCTTCTCCCAGTTGACCTGAAGCCCCAACTGACTGAGGTGACGGAGCACCATGTCCCTGTGATCGCACAACACATCTCGCGAGTGAGCAAGAATGAGCCAGTCGTCGAGATAGTTGAGAATGCGAACGCCTTGTTCTCTCATGGGAACAATGGCCACCTCCGCGACTTTCGTGAAGACACGGGGCGACAGGGCCAGCCCGAAGGGTAGGACCTTGTACTGATATGCTCGATCCTCGAAAGCAAACCAAAGAAATGGTCTGTGTCGAGGAAGAATCGAGACATGAAAGTACGCGTCCTTCAGGTCGATCGCTGCAAACCAATCCCGGGGACGGATGCATTCGAAAATGCGTTTCTGCGTGAGCATCTTGAACGGGAGCTTGTGCAGGGCCCGATTCAATACTCGCAGATCCAGGATTGGCCGTAACCCACCGCCTTTCTTGGGTACAATGAAGTAAGGGCTGTAAAACCCTGACCTCATATCGGCTAGAGGGACCGGCTCGAACGCGTCCTTCGCCAGCAGGGCGTCGATCTCTTTCCGCAAGATAGGAGCATCCACTGGACGCACATGGGTAAAGTGGATGCCCTTGAACTTGGGAGGCCGGTGTGCAAACTGAGTTGCATAGCCGAGCCGAAAGGTGTGGATGAGCCAGTGCGACGGCCTCGGGAGCGCTAGCCAGGCTCCGAGAAACTGCCGCAACGAGCCCACCCGCACCGCCGGCGTACCCGCGGAGGGGCAGCGAGGCGGAAGGCAGGGACACGGCTCCGGTGGCATTGTAGCGGCCGAGAGCGGGGTCTGGGTGTGTATTTGGACAACACCTACCTGCCTCCACCGGGGGACAGACGGCAGAGAAGACCCTAGAGTGTTCTGCTGCGGGCTGTCGCCTGGCGAGAGAAGGGGAGGAGACGAGGAGCGAGGCCCAAGGGCGGCTGCTGGTCTCCGTACCTTCCCGCCCAGCAGCAGACAGGAGTGACGTGACCGGGGTGGCGCCACTGCTATCTGAGAGCTGGGGAGAGGGGAACGAGAGCGGCGCAGCTCGGGGGCGGCGCACACTGCCATTCTGACCCTCTCAGACGGAGGAGACTGGTCTTATTTTACTGCCAGTCTCAACCGTGAGGGGAAACGAGGAGCGAGGCCCGGGGGCATCGAGTCCTGGTTTCCGCCTCACCCAGCGAGAGACGAGAGTGACGAGGCCGAAGCCCTCACTGCCATCTGAGCGCTGGGGCCCGTGAGCGACTTAGAGGAAGTGGACTGCTCAAACTTTGGGTACCACTGACTGGATGACCAGCGGCGGAACAGAAACAAAATTCTCCACCCGGCCCTCTCCCGGGGGAAGGAGTGGTGATGACACGCACTCCCGAAGAGCAGAATGTCACATACTCTGGTCGCTTCTCTCAGAGTTATTTCCCTTCCTTTTGCTAGGGGGAAACAACTCTGAGCGGGCTGGTTTTGAGGCGCTCCTGGACCACAAGTGTGGACATCGTCTGACCGAGGGCCAGCGTTGTGACTAATCACGGTCAGTCACTAAGCGCAGCTCCACCCCGAGTCAGAACTACCCACGTGCAGTGAAAGTGCAGGGGTAGTGAGAGAGGAAAAACTTCTGCAGATTTAGGCATGTTTGGCTTGCCATATTGGCACCAAAAAGCTTCCATACTGCCAAAATTTTTCACACACATCCAGGCACTTTAGAATAGCCCAGGAAAGTGTGGCTGTCAAGTCTGAATCTTCAGCATGAGAACACACCATTATAGAAGGAACTCAGCATTATTTTCAGAGTATAACAGCCCTCTCTCCGATGTAGCAATCGACATCTGCCCTCCCCTGGGGCCCCGAATGAAATGCTTGGTCCCTCATGAGAAAGACCAGAATCCCATCCGAAAGCCTCGACGGCACACGGCATGCTGAGCGGCTCAAGCCTTTACGAGAAAGGGGAGACGAACAACGTGCCGACGTGGTTATGCACTCATGAGAGAACATAACCACCCACAAACACAGTCTCAACACACTGATTAGGCATGTGAAACAGTGATCATGGCCGTCAACCAGGCATGCAAGACAGTGAACGTGGCCATCGCCTTGATGACACACGGCACGCTGAGCGCTCAAGCCTGCAGGCAAGGCGAACAACGTGCCGACGTGGTCATGCTCTCATAAGAAAGCATAAACCACCCACGAACACAGTCTCAGCATGTTTGCGATGCGCTAGAGGAGTAGGAAGCTCGTGAGGATCTTTCACCTGGCGAGACATTCCGTACTGTAACCCTCAGACCACCAAATGCTCATTAACCAAAGTAGTCCTCTTTTTAGAAAAGGAACTAAATTGGGGAACAAGCAAATGGGACTCAACCTCGTAGAGGCACACGAGTCTCGGCCGCGCATCTAGAGCGCCGAATGACGCGCGCTGAGTTGCCGTGACAACCCGCGCTGTCAGCCGGTGCTCGACGGCACACGGCACATTGAACGGCTCGATCCTTTAAAAAGGGGAGACGAACAACGTGCCGACGTGGTCATGCACTCATGAGAGAGCATGAACCACCCACGAACGCAGCTTCAACACACCGATTAGGCATGTGAAACAGCGGTCGTGGCCGTCAATGAGGACAGGAAACGATCGCATCCAGAAACACACGAGTGAAACGTCATCCTGAAAAGGACGCGATCTTCACTCGTGTTGCTCTTTCAGGAAGAAAGTACTCTCTTTATTGTGCTGAAGCACACAGGGATCCAACGCGGCGACACAGCGGGGAAACTGCAAGCCCGCTGTGCGCACTCAACCGTTTACCAGCTGTGAAAACAGCTTTTGAATTAACAGTGTAGACGCAGCCGACAGACAGGAATCGCGTGGTCGCTGAAGCGCCGTCTCACCAACACAGAAAGATCCCCTCCTGAAACAGCAGACTCGTTGAGCGTAAGAAAGATACAATCTTAAGCTCATTCACTCAAAGAGGACACAAACGGTCGGCTCCGAAGCAATAAGCGATGATGCAATGTTTGCTTCCGGGCTTTATACCCGCGCTGGTAGGCGGGCTGCGGAATGCAAATGTTGCATGCCAATGTTCATTGGCTCATTTTAATTCACTCGAAGGCAATTGGTCTCCCTAGCGTGATCCCAATTCGTCAGGGGAACTCCCCCGACGAGGCGTCGGAGTTCCCTGCTGACGAAAGGGAACTAAAGAACTTTGCATGATGGATATTAAAAACAAATGAACAAATAACAACTCTGGATCTCCATGTCCGGAAATGTCATCATCCATGAACAGCTTTTTGGCCTTGTTTGCCAGGTTCCAAGCCACACGTAAGGATGCTGCGGTGGCATTCTCCTGTATGGATGTGGTTTTATGAATAACAGCAACTGATTGCTTGTAAGCTGCTACCAATTGTGTTACCTTCTGTTTGCGACTCTCAAAATGTTCCAGAAAATTGCTGTTAAAAATGCAGTGCAATGAGTTGAAATGGCGTTTGATATTATCAGCCTTAATATGCCTGGTTCAGATTACACGATTTTTTTGTCTGTTACGATAGTCACTATGTCAGATTACACGATTTTGACTCCTAAAAATCTTGTCATGTTGTGGACAAGAAACATGTCAGACTACACATTGTTTTCCGACCAGTCATCGCGAGCCGTCTCACTCTCACACTCATTCACTCGCACATATACACACGCTCACTCACTCGCACTCACACACGCACTCACTCACATAAGTTACGCACTCACTCTCTCTCTCTCTCTCTCTCTCTCTCTCTCTCTCTCTCTCTCTCTCTCTCTCTCTCTCTCTCTCTCTCTCTCTCTCTCTCTCTCACACACACACACACACACAGTCACACACACACTCTCACTCACTCTCCCTCACACACTCACTCACTCGCGCGCCGTCGTCGTGGAGGACCGTTAAAAAATTAAACATGCTAGTCTTTTGATTGTTCAGTCCATTCAGATTTGAATCGTCTATTTTCTGTGTCCACTTTTCTTTTCTTAACACTTGCCATATTTTCGATGTGCGCGAATGCTGTCAGATACAGCGTTTGAATTTTAACGCCAGTGACGTGCTTACGCTGATGTTACCATGACAACCTTGAAATAAGCGCGGGCCAAAATTTTTTCTCTCGTGGGCCGCCTATTGAGGAAACCTGGTCTAGACTATATTAACAGTTGAGATGTTTCAAAGGGTTTAGAGGTCTAGATAGGTTTAGAAGAACACGAGTGTAACTCAGAGCTGTGAAGATAGGTGAGAATAAAAGTGTGACCTTCCAAGAAATCCTCAGGTTTGAAGGTGACATCCAACAATGGTGCATGGGCAAAGCATCAAGTGAAGCCTGTTTCACACATCCTAGTACATCACTGTTACTGAAACATCAGATGCATATTGAGCTTTAACATGGACAGTGTTTTTGCAGCAGCTCTATACAGAAAAAAAGACCCCAATGTCGCCTGTCTCCGCTTAAAAGTATTTTTCTTTACAATGAAAAAACAATGCAAACAAGCATATTTATGCAAGCCCATAACTCCCTTGGCGTTTGCAATGCTATTATCTGAGCTAAGTTGACATTGTCTCTGATCAATAGTTTAATGTCAATCAGGCAGATGTATATCAACAGCATAGAAAACTCAACCGAGATGACACTCACCCAACATAATTTTAGATCAACTTTGAACAATACAACACAACACAACAAAAAAATCCAATGAAAGCAACAAACCAGAAAACTCGACAAGGCAATAGGGAAGTTAAGTGGCATAGTGACAACAGAGTCCAACCTGTGGACGAACAGGAAGAGAGTTGTTTCCACTGCAAAACCGAAGATCTGTGGGACTCCATCCATGTCAGCGGACGGGTGAGTAATTTTCACCAAGGGTCACTGATTTAGTTATAGAGAACAGAGACACAAACACACCACCACATACTACACAGCTTCCACAGACCCACAAAGGACAGAAAGGACACCTTAAATATATATATTTTTTTCGGTATATACAGTATATATATATATACTATTTTTGTAGTATATATATATATATATATATATATATATATATATATATATATATATATATATACTACAAGGCTGTTGAATACTTGAATACTTGAATATTTGAATTGTTGAATACGTTTCAGGGAAACGCACGGCTAAAGTAGTTCCAGGCAGGTCTTGACCGCATTACATGTCAATATCACTTTGCCAAATTATTTCAGTTATTTTAAAGGTTCTTATAGCCAACAACAGCAATAGAACTAAAGCCCACAATGACACTGACCAAGCAAATAAATAAAGTAAACAATGGGATAAAAACTGCAAATTATTTCCATGCTTTTTGTCAATAGCTTCTTGTTATATGGAGCTTATAATATGACAAAATGATTTGAATTTTAATTGTGTAAATTTGAATTATTTACAAGTGTAATCTAACAAATTTGAATTTAGGCTAGGCTAGTTGCAATGAGCGCGTTAAGAATCCGTGCAACTGCAGCAGCGGAGCACTATTATTACTAGAATATTAGAAATCTAATACTCAAGCTGTTTTCTCATTTTTTCAAATCTTAAGGCCCTTGCACACTGAGTCTGAAATTCGCATCCGAAATTTTCGCACGTTAAAAAATAAATACGACCTCACGTTATGTCAATCACGCTTGCACACTGCCTCCGAAACTTTCATCCGTCAAAAAAAAATTTGAATCAGGTTCGATTTTCTGCGTTTTTCGCATCCGTAGCAAGCATTTTGAATGGTGTTTTGACCATTTAGAGCCACCGAATCACGAATATTCACGAATACGAAAAAACGCATGCGAAAATTTCGGACTCAGTGTGCAAGGACCTTTAATATTAAATAAAAAAAAACGAAAGATACACAGATTCTCTTGAACCACCACCACGTTTGCGGTAGAAAACTACTGCAGTGCAGCCAAAATGCTCTGTTCGACTTTTCTGAGATCCTTTACTCTTCCCTGTGGATGACCTGTGACCTACTTTCTGTAAGATCTGAATTTTCCACAGTTTGAATTTTAGAAAACTGAATTTGAAGTTCTGAATTTCTTCTTCATCTTGAAACTTGAATCTGTATTTTTAAAACTGAATATTTGCAGTCTAAGAATTCAGAAAAAAAAATAGCTGTTTGAAAATACACGTCTAAAGAATTCAGCCATAAAAACATTTCAATTCGTTAAATTTCAAATGTTCAATATTCGTTTAAAGAAATCAAATTCAGAACTATTTAAAATACCACATAAAATTCTAATTTGTTAGATTACACTTGTAAATAATTCAAATTTACACAATTCAAATTCAAATCATATTGTCATATTATAAGATCCATATTTATAGTAAGTAAAAATAATGTCAGATTCTACTGACAGATTTGTATTAAAGGGGCATTTCACCCATTTGAACATTGTTTTTAATTTAAAGTGGGTCATATATGTAGTCGAAATGTAAAATAAATTTTGAATTTGGTGCCTTCGTGACCGAGGAAAGACAAAAAATAACTTCAGGACGCATTTGTATGAAAGACAACAACTCCCACAATGCACCACATTGCACAGCTCCGCAAGCCACTCCCACTAATCCAGAAAGCGCATATCTGCCTATAAGAGAAATCACTCTTCCGTCTACAAGGCTAGCTACCACCAGAGCTTGATATTCATTTCACGTTCACACAAAATGTCTAGTTAGTTGGTGAACTCATTAGTGCATTACTCCTCGTTTGTATTTCTTTCGAAAAGGTGAATTATTGCATGGTACCTGGATGTTCAGTCAGAACATATGCGGTGCGAAACTAGGATAGTTCACAACACAAACGTCCGTGTCCTCGTCTGATTCAGAGATTTCGTCCAGGAGAAATTGTCATCGTTAAAATTCTTTGCCGCAGACGGACTCTATCTCTGTGTTCGTAGTTGCATCTTACAGTATATGAGATGCATAGTGAGATCACCGGCGCCACCAGTCGGCCCTAACTCGAGCCAGTCCGGGCTCCTCGTCCGCGGCAGGCAGGTCTTCTGCCTCGGCTGCTCTTCGCTATAATGCGGCTTGTAAAGGTAGCCACAAACACCTGATTCAAGCATCAGACTTCCGAAATCCTCTTCTTCTATATCATATTGAGTACTCTCCTCCGCTATTGTCATAACTGTACATCTGTCTCCACAACGCCTGTTAGCTTAGCTTCAAACAAGATGGAGGATATTGCTTTCAGTTTCAGAGAGTAAAGTCCCACCCACTGATCTGTAATAGGTCTGTAGCGTGAGTGGGTCCCGCCCCCTGGGAAAGATGAGGAACGAGTTTTGTAGTCTCAACAGAAATCCCCCCCTCTTACACTTCCTCCTACAATGACGCAAAATGACGATTTTTGCGTCATTGTAGGAGGAAGTGTAAGAGGTAAATAACGGATTTCTCCCGTCTCAGGGGAAAATGAGAGAGTATTGCACGACCATTCAATAGTATGACTGGGTTTCTAACAATGCAAAGCTTAATGCAAATGGGTGAAGTGTCCCTTTAAGGGTATGTTGCTGAGCAATGATAGTATATTTTGTTGATATACCCCCGGTTTCACAGACAAGGCTTAAGTCTAGACTTAGACTAAAATGCATGTTTGAGCTGTTTTAGCTGAAAGAAATTTGCACTGACATTAAAATATGACTCAGTGATGTCTCAAGTCACTTATAAAAGCTACTTAAATGTCCTAATTAAACTAAGGTCTAATCCTGGCTTAATCTAAGCCCTGTCAGTGAAACCACGCCATACTCTTTTTAAACGTTTTAATGTTTAATGCAAATAGAACAGGAGTCTGATTGAGGAACACTTTGATGTCAGAAACAACGTGTTGAAAAGTAGTAAAAAGTGTAAAGTAATGTATTTAAAACTTGTTCGATCTTCATGATTTTGCCTTTTTGTCTCCATACTGAGCTTTTAGTTTGCTAAAACATGTCTGTATAAATATCTTTTGCGTACAAAAATGTTAGTAATGTGGTATATTAGTTTAGTTATAGGCCTATTCATTGTTGATTCTGTAACATGGAGTGTTTCAGAAACAAGGAAGAGGAGGATCCAAGTGTAGTATAGCAGTTTATTAACAAAATAACAAAAACCAAAACCACAAACCAAAAACCACAAAAAACACAGTAAATCCAAATAAGGGGTAAAACAAAACTGAAAAGAACGTCTCGGGTTACGACTGTAACCCTGGTTCCCTGAGAAAGGGAACGAGAACTGCGTCGAATGACACTTTGGGGGAACGAGTACCCACTATGCCACAACGAGCCCTGCCTGTCCCCGTGTGAAGCTGCGCACAGGCACACTTAGGACGAGAGCGCAAGGGTGCCAGGTGTAGATAGAATGTCCAGGCTATAAAATCTAATGAAAGTGTGAGAGGTGGCCCATCCTGCTGCATCGCAGACTTCCTGGATCGGGGCCCCTGAAAGGAGGGTTCTAGAGGACGCCATGCCTCTGGCCGAATGAGCCCTCACGCCCCTTCTTGGGCGAGCCAAAACAGACTAGCAACTGGTCTGACTTCCGTCATAAAGAGGACCTCTGAATGTATAATTTGAGAGCTCTGACAGGGCAGAGCAGATGAAGTCTCTCCTCTGTCATCTCCGAGGATGAAAAGCCTGCAGAACCGTAGGCCATGCCACATTCGATGGTACCTTAGGCAAAATAGCCCGGCCTGGGATGTAGGATGGCTTTAATGTCACCTGGAGCAATCTTCAGGCACACATGTGATATAGAGAGTGCCTGAAGATCTCCTACCCTCCTCAGAGAAGTAATGGCCAACAAAAAATACCTTTATGGAAAAGTTTTTGGCCTTAGCCGACTCCAGAGGTTCGAAGGGGGCCTCAACCAAACCTTCATGAACCACTGCCAGGTCCAAAGTGGGAACCCTGGTACGAGCCGCAGGTCTCATCCTCTAAACGCCACGGAGGAAACGTACGACCAACTGCTGTCTCCCCAGTGGCCCATCACCCAGAGGAGCGTGGAAAGCCGAAATGGCAGCCACGTACACCTTGAGTGTGGACGGGGTAAGACCAGCCAAGAAGCGATCTTGGAGGAACTCGAGCACTGAAGCCACTGGGCAGTTAACTGGTTCCACCCCACGCTCTCTACACCATACAGTGAAAACATTCCATTTTAGGCCATACAATTTCCTAGTGGAGGGAGCTCTAGAGCTGAGTATGGTCTCCACTACTCCTGCTGACAGGCCAGACTCTCGGTACTGTGCCCCCTCAGGGGCCAGTCCCACAGTTTCCACAGTTCTGGCTGAGGGTGAAATATTGAGCTCTCTGCCTGTGTCAGCAGGTCCCTCCTGATGGGAATCTCCCATGGAGGGCCATCCAGGAGCGATATTATGTCTGAGAACCATACTCGGGCCGGCCACAACGGGGCTACCAACAGTAGACTTATCCCGTCGCGACGGACCCTCTCTAGAACTCCTGGGAGCAGAGTGATCCACCTTGGGGTGGAGTTTCCATTCTCCGGGCCTCAGCCCCTGCCTCTACAGGATGTCTGATCCCTGATTCTGATTCCCTGGGACGTATTTTGCTCTGAGAGACAACAGTTTCCCTTGGGACCACAGGAGGATCTGATGCGCCAGTCTGCATAGAGGGCGAGACCTCAGACCCCCCGATGGTTTATATATGCCACCACTGATGTATTATCTGACCTCACAAGGACATGATGACCTTTGAGGTCCGGCAGGAAGCTCCTCAGAGCTCAGGACACCGCCAACATTTCCAGGCATTTTATGTGCCAGGAGGAATGATATAGGCTGCAATAGGCCTTTCATAAAGCGGCTGTCCATGACCGCACCCCAGCCTGTGAGGGAGGCGTCTGTCGAAACGGCTTTCCGGCAACATGGCGCTCCCAGTACATGGGGCCTTGGGAAAGAAACCAAGCTTTCTTCCACATAGATAGGGAACGAAGGGGAGAGAGCTAGGCCGAACGGAAGCACCTGATATTGGTACGCCTCGCCCCTGAAAGCGAACCTCAGGAACTTCCTGTGAGATGGAAGGATGGAAATGTGGAAGTATGTGTCCTTCAGATCTATTGTGACAAACCAATCCTCGGATTGAATTTGGTTCACGATGATGGGAATAGTGAGCATCATGAACCTGAACCTCCTCAGAGACTGATTCAAGTGCCTGAGATCTATTATTGGACGCAACCCCCATTCTTCTTGGGAACTATGAAGTAGCGGCTGTAGAACCTGGACTCCCTGTCTGGTGGAGGAATACGTTCTATAGCCTCCTTTACCAGCAGGAAGTTTACTTCTTGTTCCATTACCCGACCCTGCTCTGGGTCGACAACAGTCCAGACCACCCCGTTGAACTTCGGTGGTCGGAAACCGAACTGCAGTCTGTACCCCTTTTGAATGGTGCGCAGGGCCCAAGGAGAAATATTTGTTAGACTTTTCCATGCATTGAAATATTTTACCAAGGGAACCAGCCTCTCGAGGCTGGCTTCAGGTATCATTCGAGATTCGTTCTCGACCCCCTGAAGCGGATCTCCGGTAGGGCTCGACCAAAAACGATTCTCGATGGGCGGACGCGAGTGCTGCCTGGCCGCAGGGCTGTGGGGCGGACAGTGCAGCGTGCGTTCGCTGGAAATTGATGCGTCCCGAAGCGTACTTGACGGCGAGAAGTCGACATTGATTGCTCCGCCACGGGTGGGGCTGCCCGCAGAGATCCTAGACTGGCTAGAATCTCTTTGACAAAGCCTTTTTAGCCTGCAGGACGGCCCCCAGGTCGCCCTGCTTCTGCTGAGGCTTCGCCTGAGAGCGCTGTCTATGCCCCCAAGCTCCTTGAGGGGGGGCTCTAGACGCGACACTCTCTTTTTGCACTTGTCTATAGGCGGAGGAGCTGGCGGATGGCTGCAGCTGCCCACTGGGGGCAGACTTCTTGGATTTGGAGCGGCAAGGGAGGTATTGTCTGAAGGCTGCAGACTGTTTCTTCGCCTCCTGAAGCCTGTCGACGACGGTGTTTACGGCGTCGCCGAACAGGCCAGAAGGCAAAATCGGGGCATCAAGAAGGAAAGTCTTTCTCCTTGATGCCCGACAGATTTAACCATAAGTGTCTCTCCGAGACCACCATCGCCGCCATGGAACGGCCGATAGTACGGGCCGTTTCTTTGGTGACTCGGAGAGACAAGTCTGCAGCCTTCCTCAACTCCGCGATATCCTCCAGGGTTGGACCCTCGCCCTCATCAATATCCTTAAGAAGGTCGGCTGGTACACCTGCAGTACTGCCATAGTGTACAGGCTAGCACCAGCTCAACCTGCAGCCATATAAGCCCTGCCCACCAAAGATGATGTATCCCTGCAGGATTTAGTGGGCAGCACCGGGGTTTTCAGTGATGATGCGGATTCGGGGGATAAATAGGTGGCAAGCGGCTGTCATTGGGTTCTCCACTCATGCGGAAGAAGCCGCAGAGTGGGCTTCCACGTGGGGAGGGAGAACGTCGGAGCTGGCAGAGGAATCCCAAGAACGTGCCTCAGCAGTCTCAAGATCCTCTGTCAGATCCATCTGCGAGCCCCATGAAGAGCGTTGGTCCCGCACCACGGGGCTCACGAGCCTGGTCATCTTGATTAATAATAGCCAGGCGGGAGCGCAGCACATGGATCGGTATTGCTTCACAGTCCGCGCAAGCAGCCCCCTCAAGAGCTGCCTGCGTGTGTTGCGCTCCCAAGCAATGCACACACATTTGCTTACATATATTGCTTGTGTAAAGACAGACAACACCAAATAAGACATACACGACAGAAAGCTAACTCTGTTGTGTGCCGGCGTCCTTTTTTAGCTTCCGCTTATGCCGTCACATGTTACGTCATGACGCAACACCAATCAAGATTGGCTTAGTTTCATTCATGCTTCAGAGGATGCTGAGGGGCATTCCCCCAAAGTGTCATTCGACGCAGTTGGAGTTCCCTCGAAAGGGAACTCACACGATACATCCACAACCAGACAAAGAACATGAGAAACACTGGGGTATACAATCAAGGCAAACAAGACACACCTGGGAACATCAGGGACTAATGAAGGACTACTAAACATGGCACAAAACAGGAAATAACATAAGTCCACACAAGACAGGAATCATGACAGATACACTGTTAAAATATTATTTTCTGTATATTTGTACAGCTTCTTGTATAATAAGTGCAAATAAACAAAATTGAAAAATCATTTGTATTATGGGTAAATTGTCTGAGGAAGGATGGGCGGAGTTGCTAAAATCAGCAAAAATAAATTTTGCTAACTTTTAGGAGTAAACTAACATGTTAACAGACATAGGGCCCTATTTTAACAATCTAAGCGCATGGGCTAAAGCGCACGGCACAAGTGCACTTAGGGCGTGTCCGAATCCACTTTTGCTAGTTTAACGACGGGAAAAATGTTTGGCGTGCCAGGCGCATGGTCTAAAAGGGTTGTCCCTATTCTCTTAATGAGTAATGGGTGTGTTTTGGGATTTACGTGCGTTAAACCAATCAGTCTCATCTCCCATTCCCTTTAAATGCCAGTTGCGCTCGCACCATGGCAGATTCGCTATTTACATGACGGAATTTGATAGTGGAAAGACCGAAGCCGTCTCCAGAGCGCAAATGGAACTGCTCGTGCGCGAGGTAAAAGTGCGCAAGCAGATCATCCACGTGACAAGCCGGATTCCACCATATTTTTATGTACACAATAATAATCTTATACATTGTAATCCTTTTATTTTAAATATTTGCTTCTGTGTGTCCCTGTGTGTTTAATAAGCAGAGTATACGCACATTGTGGCCCCGCCTATAGGCGCACATAATAAAGTGCTCATTAAATAAAAAATATATATTGTGCCATTGACTTTAGACCAGGTTTCAGTTGGTAAATGGTGCAGTCTATTTCTGTTGCCTCAAAACAGCAACGCGCCAACAATGCGCCAGAACACACCTTGTTTTCAGACCAGCACACCCATGGGCGCACAAATGGGCGCAAAAGTATTTGCTATTTAAACAACGTGGCGCAGGACGTGAAATCGATAACTGCGTCGGACTGACACTAGCAAAAAACATTTGTGTTGTGCTTGGCGCAGCATTGCGCCGGGTGTAAGATAGGGCCCATAGTCACAAAATCCAATATTCATATCATGGTGTCTTTTATACGTTTGCTATCAAAAAAAGAAAAAAAGTTCAAATTCCAAAATGTATTTGTGAATTTACATTGTATTATTTGTACAACCCCGATAACAGTAGAATATTACTGCAGTGATATGAGATCCATTTGTAGCAAGAAATCAATTTAACAAAGCACAGAACGGCTGTACATTTGTCGTCTTTTCGATCCGAGTTTGGGAATGTGAGAACGGTGAAACAGAAAATCACAGACAAACAATAATAAAAAATAGAGCACATTCCATTTAGCCAGCTCAACCTGATACAACCTCAAAACCTTGCAGAGAGAGAAAGACTTAAAAGCAGGAGAGAGAAAAAAAGAATATCACAAGATCAAGTGTGCAGAAAGAGAAGGGAGAGAAAGAGACAGCGACAAAGTGAAAGATCACAAACAAACCTGTGAGGTAGACAACGCTACGTTGTCTGCAAAAAGCAACACCAAATCACACCCTCACATTCACAAGAGAGCAAAAGTGCAGACAGATGTGCAGAAATATCCATTATAGAAGATCCACTGCTCAATGTATAACCTTGAAAAGTCAGAAACCATAACACAAAAGGTACCATTTGTCCAAACCATGAAAGACATAGAGGCAGAGATGTTCACAAGTCATTTTTTGGAAGTCCAAGTCAAGTCTCAAGTCTTTGAGGGGCAAGTTCAAGTCAAGTCTCAAGTCTCTCTTGCCATCTGATCTGTATTGTTAAATCTTATGAATTCAGAGCATGTCCTGTAGCTACTACCATCCATACAGTACAGTATCAAAATCAGTTGTATGGGGTCTACTGCAATGCAATATGAAGAAACACAAATTAAGAACTCTGTTTCAATTTCATAACTATATGTTTCAACATTTTGTTATCTGCACCAAAGGATACTTGTCTGTGTTACTAACTGGCTGTAAAGCCCAACCTCATAATGCATTACATTTTTCAGTGTTAAATTTTGAGGGAAAAATCTGTATTGAAAGTTAATACACCAACCACGGAAATTGAATTGCATGCTGCGTCATGATGCTTCTAAATGAAATACATTCGTTTGGAAACGTGCTAAGAGACACGAATTTGGAAACGTGCTTAGAGACACGAAAAAATGAGAAAATAGTGTCTGTGTACACGAATCAATAGATTTAAATTTCGTGACTATTTCACAAACTGTATATATATAGGCTATATATATATATATATATAGGCTATTTGTGCTACATTTTAGTTCAATAATACATTTTATTCAATATTTTGTATTTTAAGGGGATTTTAGGGTACTAAATATTTACCTCTAAATTATGCACTATTTATGCAATACCGCATGGTGTAACCACTAGATAGCTATATACCCCTATATGTAAATGTATAAACAGTTGCTGCTTACATAATGCTTACTTGCATTTGGATATATATTTATACTTTTGTAAAGACTACTTTTTGTAAAAGTTGACATTTAAATGTTGATTTGAAATGCCAGTTTTTGCATTATTATTGCAGGCACTATCTGGACACAGAGAAAACATTTTGTTACTCATACTAGCTACATGTTTTTGTATCGTAAACATTTATTAAGATAGTTTGATGCAATTTTGTTGCAATTATAATTGTTGGATAAGTTGTGTTTATATACCTTGTTTCATTGTACTTTTTGATTTATTATCAGTTCTGTGAAAAGTTTTTGAACATTTTTTTTTACACTTTTAGAATTATTTAACCAAAACCTTTATTTTTAAATTTAACCAAAACCTGAAAAAAAATAAAATAAATAATAACAGTTTTGTTGACTAATTTTTGTATCCAAGAACCGATTAAGAATGTTTAGATATTTGGGTTACACTTTATTTTAATGTGTCCCTGATACATACCCAGAGACTTAGTGTAACTAAGTACTGAGTAATAATTATTAACTACATGTACTTACTATTGGGTTAGGGTTTGGTTTAGGGTTAGTTGCATGTATTTATGCCTAATTTATTGTTATTATTAGTAAATACATGTAACGTGTAACAAGGACACATTAAAATGAAGTATTACCGATATTTGTACTGGAAATTTTTTTTTTTTTTTTTTTTTCAGTGTACGCAATGATGTTAGCCAATCATAAAAGTGCTGTTTACCGCCCATTAAAATAGATCATTTCAGACATGAGGGTTGAAAATACAAAATTTTCCACATATACTGCAAATAACATTAATATTTTAAGTGAACCTCTAAAGAACATAAAAAATATATATATATATATATATATATATATATATATTGCAAAAACTGACATTTCAATATATATATATATATATTTAAATCCAAGTCATGACCCCTTTAAGATATTATAAACATTAACATTTCAATTTCCTGTAAAGCTGCTTTGACTCAATGTGCTATACAAATAAATTCTATTTGACTTGACTAGCTGATGTGATGTAATCCACTGCATCTTTGTGCTATGGTCTTCAGAGAAGAAATTACATGCTTCAGATTTAACAGGAGGTCTTAAAATGGACTTTTGTTAGTTATATTACTTTCTCACTTTTTGACAAGTGGGGCCAGACAGCGAAACCCCACGAGAGTAGAACATGGCAGCAACAGAATTCTTTTTAATGTAGCTTTTGTGTCACGAGCGTTTCCTGGCGGCAGGTTGAATAGATCTCTCTCTGAGGGGTTAGACTCGCCTCTTTTACTCAGTACAGCTTTAATCAATAAAACTGAGAGTCTCCGAACTTGGTTTTCCGGCGACCACCCATTCACAGACCTCCTCCTGCGATGGCTCTTAATGTTTGTAAGTGCATTTGGGAGAGCGAGCGCAAATGAGAGAGAAAAAAGGAGTGTGTGGGGGGCACTTTAATGCACCGGTAAATATTTCCACAGCAGGGGTTTTCATCTCAACGCAGATGCTTATTTCGGAGAAAACCACTGCTCTCATGGGCAGCATCACAACCCACATCAGTCCTATACAATAAAACGAGCGTACAGAAATATCACACTCCTCCACAGTAGAGACCTAAACTTCATCATGGTTCATTGTATTTTTGTATTATGTGCGTCTGTTGTCTTTTTGGCTGTCTTCTTTAAAGACAAACATGTGCAAAGTTTGTCGACTCTGTCTCTTGATGCCTTTTTGATCTTCACATAAAACGTGTATGTTTTTCTTAGTTTTCAGGACACAAGTATTATATAAAAAATAAAATAAAAATCTCCCATGTAGCAAAAAGTATTTCTCTCTCCCCACTTCTCTTCAAATATTAATTCAAATGTGTTTTGTGAAGATCTACTTGTGCAAGTATAGAGAATAGAATGCTATACACCATCAACTGGTACCAACTTTTGCTTACAAAAATGAGAGAATTTTTTTTTTCTTTTACACACTATACTAAAATAAACTGTTTACTATTTATTATCTTGCTAGTCTCACAAAGTCACCCACACAGCAACAGATCCTCTGTTCATTTTATGTTTACATTTAGACATGTAGGATTGGGTAAATCTGAAACATCTTTGAAAAACATGTAATGGTGTATAATAAAGAGTAGAATATGCAATAATGTAATAATTACTTGCTGTAGAGTGCTGCAGTGATGAACTTCCAACCTGGAAGTTCGCATCACTCTGGTTCCCTTTACAAAAACCCTATAGGATTTTTGGTAACACTTTGGTAATGCTTATCCGGGGCCGGGTTGCAGGAGCAGCAGTCTAAGCAGAGACGCACAGATTTCCCTCTCCCTAGACACTTCCTCCAGCTCTTTCGAGGGAATGCGTCCAGGAGGCATCCGGAACAGGTGCCCGAGCCACCTCAGCTGACTCCTCTCGATGTGGAGGAGCAGCGGCTCTACTCTGAGCTCCTCCCGAGTGACCGAGCTTCTCACCCTATCTCTAAGAGAGCGCCCCAGCCACCATGCGGAAAAAGCTCATTTCGGCCTCCTGTTTCCGGGATCTTGTTCTTTCGGTCATGAAAGCTCATGACTGAAAGGTGCGAGTAGGAACGTAGATCGACCGGTAAATCAAGAGCTTCGCCATACAGTTCAGCTCCTTCTTCACCACGAAGGTGCATTACTGCAGAAGCTGCACCGATCCATCTGTCAATCTCCCGTTCCATCCTTCCCTCACTCATGAACAAGACCCTAAGATACTTGAACTCCTACACTTGAGGCAGGAACTCTCCACCAACCTGAAGCGGGCAAACCACCCTTTTCCGACTGAGAACCAAGGCCTCGGACTTGGAGGTGCTGATTCTCATAAAGAAATTTGGTAACACTTTATTTTGATGGTCCCTTTTAAACATTCTGTTGACTATAAGTAACTTTGCACAAACATGTTAACTAACTCTCATTAGAGTATTAGTAGACTGTCTTCTTAATATCTGCTAAATCTTTATTGTGATGCTCCTCAACAGACATTCTACTGACTATAAGTTACTTTACAACTACATATCAACTTATTCTAACCCAAACTAATGAGAGTTAGTAGATAACATTACTTATAGTCAACAGAATGTGAAAAGGACCATCAAAAACCCAAACCAGATTTTTCCATTGGCTTTTGGATTGTTGAAGGATTAGTTTATGAAAAAGTTAATGAGTTTGAAAATGTTTGGTAACACTTTATTTCGATGGCCCACTTTAGACACTCTACTAACTAGAACTTTGCAACTACATGTCAACTTACTCATTAGAGTATTAGTAGACTGTCTGCTTAATGTGAAAATGCTCTCCCTCCTTTGGTGGATCTGGATATCCTAGGTATGACCAAACGCCTCGAATTTAGTGATCTTAAAGAGCTAAGCCGTCTAGGGCTTTATAAGTCAGTAGCAATACCTTGTAGTTAATATGGGACTTTATAGGTAACCAATGTAGTGATATTAAAATCGGTGTTATATTATCATATTTTCTTGATCTAGCAAGAACTCTAGCGGCTGCATTTTGGACTAACTGTAGCTTGTTTATTGAGGATGCAGGACAACCAGCTAATAAAGCATTACAGTAATCTAGTCTCGAGGTCATGAATGCATGAACTAACTTTTCTGCATTAGAAACTGATAGCATATTACGTAGCTTAGCAATGTTTCTAAGGTGGAAGAATGCTGTTTTTGTAACATATGAAATATGATTTTCAAAAGACAGGTTGCAATCTAATATAACACCCAGGTCTTTTACTGTAGAGGATGTAACAGGACATCCTACTATGTTAAAACTGTATTGTGAGAGGTTTTGTGGGTGGTTTTTTGAACCGATAAGTAGTACCTCTGTCTTGTCTGGATTTAATAAAAGAAAATTACACGTCATCCAATCTTTTATATCTTTAATACACTCTGTCAGTTTAGATAATTTAGCGTTTTCATTCGGCCGTGATGAAATATGTATTTAAGTGTCATCAGCATAACAATGGAAACTAATTCCATGTTTCCTTATAATATTTCCAAGTAGCAACATATATATTGAGAATAATAAAGGGCCTAACACAGATCCTTGCGGCACTCCATAGTTTACGGGAGTTATGATCGATTTTTCTCCATTTAAATAGATAAAATGATAGCGGTCAGATAAGTATGATCTCAACCAGCTTAATGCTTGTCCTTGAACGCCAGTATAATTTTGTAGTCGATCTAAGAGTATTATGTGATCTATAGTATCGAACGCAGCACTAAGATCAAGTAAAACTAATATTGAGATACAGCCTTGGTCAGAAGCTAAAAGTAAATCATTTGTGATTTTAACGAGCGCAGTTTCAGTGCTATGGTGCGGCCTAAAACCAGACTGAAACTTTTCATAGATGTCATTTTCAATTATCAACTTTTTCTAATATTTTAGACAGAAAAGGAAGATTTGAAATTGGTCTATAATTTGCTAGGTTATTATGATCTAATTGTGGTTTCTTAATGAGTGGTTTTATAACTGCCAATTTAAATGTTCTTGGAACATAACCTAAAGATAAAGATGAGTTAATAATATTGAGGAGAGGCTCTTCCACAATAGGTAACACTTCTCTCAGTAATTTAGTTGGTATAGGATCTAATAAACATGTTGTTGTTTTAGAGGAAGTGATAAGTTTATTTAGCTCTTTTTGTTGTAAAGCACTGTAATTGTTCTTGCGGGGTGATAATCGAGGCTGAATTATAAGGCGCGATTGAAGATTGAACGTTTACAATTGTGGTTCTGATGCTTTCTATTTTCTCAGTGAAGAAGTTCATGAAATCATTACTACTAAACTGTAACGGGATATTTTGTTCCGGTGATGCTTGTTTATTTGTTAGTCTAGCCACGGTGTTAAATAAAAACTTAGGATTGTTTTGGTTATTTTCTATTAGTTTGCGGAGATGCTCTTTATGGCCTTTTTATAACGTGACATGCTGTCTTTCCACGCGATTCTAAAGACCTCTAAATTAGTTTGTTTCCATTTACGCTCTAAATTTCTCTCTTTAGAACATGCGTAGTATTGTTGTACCATGGTGCTTTAATTTTTTCTCTGACCTTTTTTCATTTAACGGGTGCAACAATATCCAATATTCTGGAGAGAATGATGCTCATAGTGCTAGTTAGTTCTTCTAGTTCATCTGTTTGTTTGGGTTCAGGCAGCAGCAGAGACAGATCGGATAAACAATTTGAGAAATTATCTATGGTGGATGGAAGGATTGTTCTGCCTGGTCGATAACGCGGCGCAGCATGACATATTACAGCAGTACGTAATATGCAAGTTACCATGTAATGGTCAGTAACATCATCACTGTGCGGTATAATATCTATATCGGTTGGATCGGTTCCATGTGATATAATTAAATCGAATGTATGATTAAGACGATGAGTGGGACCAGTGACGTTTTGCTTGACCCCAAAGGAGTTTAATAAATCTGTAAACGCAGTCCCTAACACATCATTTGAATTATCTACGTGTATGTTAAAATCTCCAACAATTAATGCTTATCGACATTGACCAATAGATCTGAGAGAAAATCTGCAAACTCTTTTAGGAAATCAGCGTAAGGCCCTGGCGGTCTATATACGGTAGCCAAAGCTAAAGATAATAGGGATTTTTTTCTTACATCTGAGAGCGTAACATTTAAAACAAGTACTTCAAACGAATTAAACTTGTCACCTGTTACCTCTGGGTAACATTAAGAATATCTCTATAGATTGTTGCAACACCACCGTCACGACCAATCAGACGGGGCTCATGCTTATAACAGTATCCAGGAGGAGTAGACTCATTAAGACCGAAATAATCATTTGGTTTATTTAAGGCAAAGTACATCGATGCTATTGTCTGTGGCTATTTCATTTACAATAACTGCCTTAGGTGTGAGTGATCTAATGTTTAGAAGACCTAGCTTTAGAAATTGTTTTTGTTCACTAATAGCGAGATTTTCTGTTTCAATAACAATTAGATTTTTCCTAGATCCTGCAGTAGATTTATTTGATCTCACTAAACGAGGAATAGACACAGTTTCTATGCAATGTTCTACACTAGTATTTATATCAATTAAGTTGGTGCAGCAGAGACTGTAATTTGGACTTTTGGTTACTAGTCAAACGGTATTTAACGACTTGGAGATGTTATCAGACAGAAGATCTGCTCCGATTCTACTTGGTGTAAGCCATCAGCGCGGAAGAGCCTAGGACGCTCCCAAAACAGATTCCAATTATTTACAAAGAGCAGTTTCTGCTCATTACACCATGACATTAACCATTCATTTGGCGCGAATAATCTACTGAACTTTTCATGCCTTTGTCGGTACGTGGGAAGCGGTCCAGACACAATGATTTTTTCAGGCGATGTGCTGCGTCCCGTCTCGATCAGGCTCCTGAAGTCTTTCTTCAGGAGTGCATTTTGAGACAAAACAATGGCTCTGACATATTTTAAGATACAGTATGTCAGTGTAAATTGGTTTCAGTTTAAACAGCTTAATAATGCTTATACAGTATGTGTTATTTTTAATGCATATGTTATGTTACAAAGATCAAATCCAGTGACTAGATATTAGTCGGTATAGAGATTTTTTTTCTGACACATGTTGATATGTTTTCTGACACATACAGTAGACGTTTCATTTGTAGATAAAGACTAATTTAATGAGGATCAGAGTATATTTGGACCTGTGAAGATAAGTGAGGGGGGAAATGCTTCTGACTATTAGGGCTAAACATCAATCAATGATAAATTCAAGCTGTTTATCCAGATACACTGAAAAGCTTCTCACAGATCAGCAAATGTCTAAGGCTGAAATAGACGATGAAATTGAGCAGAATTTAAAGAAATAGTTCACCCAAAAATGAAATGAACTCACCTTCATGTCATTCCAAACCCTGCTGTTCTGCTGTGGAAAAGAATCTCAGGGTCTTACTGCTTTTTCCCAAACTATAGCTTTTCAATTATATTTGTTGTGCGCTGCGCTTTTTTATTATTCCTCATCAGGCATTCAGTGTGAACAACCCCCAGGGGTTTTGAAACGACATGAGGGTGTGTAAATAATGACAGAAACTTAATTTATGAGTGAGCTACTCCTTTAAAATTTCATAAAAGTATCAGCAGAAGAAAAAGAACATAGACAATGTCATAGACAATGTCTCCTTTAATGTGAACACGGCAGCCTAACCCAACATAACCTAATCTAATCTATCGCCTGCCCTCAACACGTTCCCCCATTAAACCCACTCCACCTCACTCCCACCACGATTACAGCCTTTAAATGTCACACATACACTCGCAGAGGAACATTAAAATTCTCAGAGAGGCTTTTATTAGACTGCCTCGGAAAGAGAGAGAAAACCACGGAAAGAAACGGAGGGATGCTTGAGAGGTGGAAGCGGAGGACAAGAAAGACAACGGCAAACTACAACGTCACATCCCGACAGCTGAACTTTTGCCGGGTCTCGCTCTGTTGTAATGAGGATTCAGAGAGCAGGTCTGGCCTAGTCATAAGGAAGCTACAGACAAAGGTTAATGAGGAAGGACCTGAGATTGCTTGTTCTCTTTCACACACTAATTGGGATCTGCCTCTTTCTAAACCTCATGATGTAAGGACACGAGGAGCAGCGGATGCTGTCTGGTTATTAGGTTGCACGCTGCACAACTCTGAAGGAACAGGCCTGCGTTAAATGCATTTAATGGGACAATGTGGTTCAACTTCAACTGTATGGAGACATACACAGTATGTCTTGTATACCATTTAGTACTAATTGGTTTGGTTTAGTTTAGAGCTTTATTATTCCCTTCGGGGCAATTGGTTATGATTACTTTGGTACAAAACACATAGACTTATAAAAAGAAAAAAAAAAACTACTTTTTTTGTTACAAAGATGAATAGCTTCAGACACAAAAGTAAATTTATAACAATTTGTCGAACACCTAGTTGTTTAAAACGTTAACCGTATGCAGTATGTCCAACACATTCTCATACTGACACTTTTGACATTTCGTCTACATCGAACGCACATGGCACCCTTTAGCGTCAGTATGAGACGCACAGAGCTTTGTTCGGTTATGGGCAGGTTTAGGTCTGGTGTAGGGTTAGGGTTAGACCGCTAGGAGGCGCCTTCTGGCCCATATCTATCTGCGTCTCATATTGACGCTAAAGGGTGCCATGTGCGTTCGATGTAGACGAAATGTCAAAAGCGTCAGTATATGACGCCTTGGGATGAGAACGGGCTGGTATGTCTACAGTATATGCAAATTTGTATACGTTTATATATATACCCGTATATATAATCATGACAACTCTCGAAATAGTTTTAGCATGTTATTGAATATGACAATGTTTACTGTATGTATTTGGTCTTGGTGGACTAGACAGGCTACACTGCTGCTAAGATATGACATACATAGATAGACACATAAATCCTGTAGCAGATCTAGACAGGTTGAGCTGGGGGAGGTGGAGGGTTTCAGAGAAACTTTAATAGCGGATTATACTACAGTAAACAATGAACCAGACTATTTAAATGTTGAGCAAGCAATCTCATTGGCTGCAGGATCAGCAAAGGCCAATCAGCTTGTGCCATGTGGTAATGATGTGATTTATTGCAGTCTACATGTAAAGGACTTGTCAGCCTGCATCATCTAGAGTTTCATGACTGAACTAGATATTTAAACTATCATACAGAAGTTTCGGTTTGAAAGATTTGTTTTAAAAATGTTTTTGAAAGATGTCTTTTATGTCACCAAGGCTGCATTTATTTAATCAAAAATACAGTAAAATCAGTGATATTGTGAAATATTATTACAATTTAAATATTTATGATTTGTACATGTTTTAAAATGTAATTTTAATCCTTCAGGAATCATTCTAATATGCTAATTTGGTGCTCAAGAAACATTTTGTATTATTATCAATGTTGAACAACGCTGCTTCTTAATTGTTTTTGGAAACCGTTTTACTTTATTAGATGAATAGAAAGGTATGCAAGTAAGACACAATGAGGCAATATTTTAAGTATGTATCTCATGGAATTCATCTGCCATTTGACTGACAAAAGTTACAAGGCATTTTTACAACAACAAAAAAGTATTGAAAATTAACAATGACCTTATTTCTAACATAACTCTATGCAAAGCAATGAAACCATGTGACAACAATTCATCATACTACAGTTTGAAATTCTACATTACTGCACACTGTGTGCATTAGTACTCCATTCCAAACATATTCACCAACTCAAATAATATAGCTTTATGCATGGACGTGTCTGCAATCTGCTTTACGGACAGAGGAGAAATCGCATTTAAAAACTCAAGGGGATTTACAAAGCTGTTATGTGATCATATCATTTCCATTTTAGAATTAACTGACTGTGACGTGGCTGCTGACATCAAAGATTTAAACTGTGCTTCATGAAATGAAAATATATAGATTTTTTTTTTTTTTTTTTTTTTTTTTATGTAATGTAATGCGTTGTAAATAATTGTGCGCTCTAAAATAGCAGGGGGTAATATTACCAGTGATTTTCTGCTCTGCTGAGTAGTTTCAGTCTAAACTACAGGTAAAAGATATGAGAGATGCTGGGCAGTAAAATCCCAGAGTTTAACTGCCTTTAAAATCAAAGACCTTCCCCTGAGGAACTGATCACCATTAATAAGGCGGCAGGGATGAAGTCCTTGCAACTGCATAAATATAACATAACATGCATGAATAAAATTTCAACTCTCCATATGAAGGAATGTTGGCTACATTTTCATCTTGTTTTACTTGCGGCCATCAACATACCTGCCTAGTTAAAACCACATCTGTGGGCGTGACAGTTCAATTACCCTCTATTACATCTCTATTAGTAGTTTATGCACAGGAAGGACATTTAGAGTTTTTTCCAACGGTAAAACACCTGCTATATGGGAAAAAATATTAAGTAACTTCAAAGAATACAACTTGAACCAAAACTAAATTCAGATCAATGAAATCAGATCAGATCAAATGGTCCCTTCCCAAAAAAAATTCTGAAAATCCGCAGCCCTAGGATAAGTGGTAGAATGGATGATGGATAAATAAAAAAATATGCCAAAAATAAAAATATATATTTAAAATAAAAATAATATATTCAGTAACTTTGAAAAGTAATTTAAAATAAAAAGTTTAACTTTAAAGTAAACAAAACTAAATAAGCTAAAGTTCAGCTAAATGCTTCATTGTTCCTCCAACTTTTTTTGCAGAAAATAAAATAACATATAAATATAATAACTATAACCAATATAATAACAGAAAATAAAATCAAGAACTTCAAATAATGAATGCAACTTATTTTTAGCAATAAAGTTCAGCTAAAATCACCATGGCCCCTCCCACATTAAAATGTAAATAAAAACAAGTTTATGACTCTGGCAATATATAAATGAACTAAACTTTTTTACAACAAAAATGAACAATCACTGAACTTACTTAAACAAACACTATTTTCTTCTAGAGCTGCTGTACAGCAGAAACTGTGTTGCATCTTTTTCCTGTTATCACTGTAAAACTGCTTTGAAACAATCTGCATTGTAAAAAACGCTGTGTAAATAAAGGTGACTTGACTCTGTCACTCAAAAATTATATTTTAATGGCTTTGCAGTTCGCACGCAAAGCATCATAATAAAGCCTGTAAACACATTAACCCTCTGGGGTCTGGGCTGTTTTTGGGGTCCTTGAGATGTTCTGACATGCCCTGACATTTGTGTTTTTTTCAGTTGCTTATAAACATATTAATGGCAAAAAAAAAATTACACACTATTTAGCACAAACAGGGCTACCATAATATGTGAGCAACAAGAATGTACATGTCTACATTTTTGAGAGAATAATGTTTATGCATGGTTATTGAAAAAACTAAAAACTAAAGTTTCTGAAATAAGGCCATAAAACACATTCTAAATATGTGCCAATAAGACTTTTGTCTAATGGATGTCATCACCTAGTGTTTTTTCTTCAAAATGATGTGAAAATCACCCTGCCTTATCATTCACATAACACAATACATTGATTTGAATTTTGCAAAGCACTTTCTGTTTGGAAAGGCAATATGCGGAGTGGGCGTCAACGATCATGCATATTTAGTGGTTCACACCTGAAGAGACAATGGGGCCCGCATACTTAATGACCCTTTCATTCAGGTGAGTCACTGAGCCACAAGAATGCAAGAGCAACAGTTGGAAGCATCTCAATTCTTTTTTATTTTTCCACAAATTGTGCTTGCAATTTGGCCTATAATATCCAAGGAAAACATGTCTAGTAATTGTGCAGTTAATTCTCATACTGTATTTTCAGTTTTGGAATATTTATCCTCTCCCCAAATTTGTCACTAATAAAACACAATAAAAATTATTTAAAGAAAAGGCTTATATTTACCTTTTAATAGTTTGTTTACATCTACCTTGTAAATATATTTTTTTATTAAAAAGGTTACAGTTACAACAACAATTCAAGTGTAATCTTTCTTTGTAAAAACTAAAGTATACATTTTATCATACATATTTCAAAGGTAAGGATTTGATTGATTATTTGATAACTTTATTTTTGACAAAACATACTATATTTAACATGAGCAAATATTGGCAAACAAAAGCTTATTTGAGGTGGCAGATATTTTACAGTAAAAATGTATAATATATCCAAAACTAATCAACGAAATGTTGTCTTTCATATGTCTGTAACATAGGTCTTTCATTTTTATTATAAGAACTATAAATGTTAATTTGCAGTTTAATACGTTGCTTATACAAATTGCCTACATTTTATTTCAACATATTTCTGTCGATTTTTACTCAACTCAGTATAGCAATACAGTTTGCTAAAACATCATCATTCATTCACACAGAGACGCTGAGATTTAAACTGTCTTTTTGCGAGCTGTGATAAACAGCGTGCATCTCTGCGGCTGCCGTTCATTCATTCACAGAAACCCGATTAACTTGAGAAGGAAAAAAAACTTACTACAGTATTCGGATCCTCTCTCCTGCAATACCCGCACTCTGAGGTAGATTCTCCATTATTATTATTCCTCACAGCGCTACCAGATGGTGTAAACACGTAGGCTACAATGATATGAATAAACTTGTGTTTTCTCGAGCTGATATGGGGGCGTTCACAGGTTTGCTTGGATTGCCTCAGTAATTTGCGTTTGAATAGCACGCGCTCTCCGTGGGCGGAGTCACATTACCTTTGAATGAGCTCTCATTAGCTCGACTGGAATCGCTCTCTTTTAATACAGATTTCACAAGATGAGAATATTTGTTTTTTATATAAATTACCTCATTTAAAAGAAGATAATTCAAGCTTCATGCCTGTGTGTCCGTATGCCTGTTTGACTGAGTATTCGCGTGTAGACGCATTTCAGAATGGTCTTCACTGACAGAGAGAAGGCAGAACTCGCATCACGTTTATTTTTCTTTATTTGGCAAAAAGCACAACACTTTGTTTTTATTGTGAGTATACACAAAAATAATACACATTTAACAGAATCGATTGATGTATGAAACTTGCTTGTAATATCAAAGTCCACAGAGCAAAATTAATTTCTTTTGAACAGAACTGAAAAAAAGCAAGCTGGTTTCGCCGGCGATACTGTCGACCCCAGGGGGTTAAAATGTAACTATACACATGTTATTATAAGCCAAGCTTGAAATGCAACACTCATTTGTATACAATATGTAACAGGATGTGCTTGCTCCATCTGTCTGTCCACATTTCTGTTTAATTAAAGCACCAGTCACAAAAAATAAATAAATGGCACACCACAGATCCATAAATAGAAAAAGTATTTAATGTATGTTCTCACTAATTAAAGCACCAGAAAAGGGCACCTGCCATATGGGGATACTTGTATATGTGATATTCTGACTCTTTTCGTGAACCGTGCCTGTATACATGATGAAGAAACAGAGGTGCCCTCGAGCACTCACACTGAAGAAGAGCAAAAGAACGTGGAGTGTTCTGAAGTGCTTCCTCTTTCTGCATTGTTTACGTGTGGTGATACTCTCTCAGTGTTCCGCTCCGACAGCTCATTGAATAGAGCCAGTCAGCAGTGCGTTCGTCGAGAGGTCTGCACACTTTGACTCTGTACATCGACTCAAGTGTTTATCAACCCCGATACACACCGTGCCTTTTGCTGACCTGACTGGAACTCAGTTCTCAATGCTACAGTTAAACTGAAGATGCACAGCAAAATAAGTGTTTAACAGCAACTTCATTTCCAGCCGTTACACTGTAAAACATGCCCATTGAATAACATTTGACTTTATATTTGAATTTATTATTTTCAGCAAAAATGCAAAAAATGGAAAATAAAATATATATTCAAATAAAATTGATACTATTTTTTGATAATAAACTAAATAAGCTAGAATTAAGCTTAAAATTGCATAATAATAATAATAATAATAATAATAAACAAGTATATGACGGTCATGTTCAGTTTTAGTTTCAGTTTCTTTTTAATGGACTGCATCCGAAATCGAATACTTCCCTACTATATAGTATGCGGGGGGGAAAACAGTACGCCAACAGAGTAGTGTGTCCGAATACATATAGTATTTAAAAAACAGTAGGCAAAAAGTCCCCGGATGACCTACTTCTTCCGGCGAAATTCTGAAGTGTGCATATGATGGACACTTTACTATCCCATGATGCCACGGGAGAGAATTTATGAACGGCAGTGAAGTGATGCAACTGACACTGGTAGGTCACATGACAGCATTGCAATTGTAGTATGTCCGGATTTCATTCATACAACCCATAATCAAACTATATAGAACATACTTTTCAAATGGTGGTAAAGTAAGTTCAAATTCAAATGGAGTACCTACTCAAGACTGTACATGATTTCAGACACATCGTTATTTTTTTTTATTATTATTATTATTTCCTGTGTTTCTAGTCATCTTCATTTATATAGCGCTTTTAACAATGTAGATTGTCTCAAAGCAGCTTTACAGAGATAAGCGTATAATTTAAGGTAACAGAGATTGTTTCGGCTTTACAGCAGAGTTAAGTTATTTCCATCTAAAGTTAGTTTTAATTGATTTGGTTCCGTCGCAATGATCATTTGTTATTAAATTAGGGGCCGCTAAGACGACACCATTCTCTCTACACAGACTTTAAACGCGAACCTGTGAGAAACGCTGATGGCAGTCACATGCGCATTTAGAATGGGTTCTATAGTTATGTGCGTTAGAATATACGCAGGTTTGGAATTCCCTACAAGCCAAGCCTAAACAAAATACTTGTCTTTCCTTATAAATTTTGATAAGGAATTTTATTTTATTTGTTGCTTTGGGGTAGGACCGCAAGACGAATTTTCCCGACAACGCCTTATCTGTAGAGTGGTAGTGGGATCCTCCATAGGGAGAGACTAGTTGGCACTTCAGCACTGCGTTGTCATCGGTCCAGGTGAAGGTCCTTCGTCAGATCTGGATACGGCCTGGATCCGGCAGGCTGCGGGAAAACCTTGGGATAAACACAGACACTAAAATTAGCGTAGATGCCATTCTTCTCATGATGTAACGAGTACATCAGGATTTTTGGGAAGTGTTCCCGGTTCCGGCTGACCTAATCTATGCAGCATAACATTAAATTATAGAAGTCTATAATGTATTATGTGAAAGCTAGGTCAAAGAGATGTGTCTTTAATCTGGCTTTGAACTGACAGAGTGTGTCTGCTTCCCGGACAATGGTAGGAAGACTGTTCCAGAGTTTTGGTGCTAAATAGGAAAAGGATCTACCGCCAGCAGTGGATTTTGATATTCTAGGTATAATCAACTGGCCGGAATTTTGAGATCGTAATAGACGTGACGGACTATAATGCGTTAAGAGCTCGCTCAAGTACTGCGGAGCTAAACCATTCAGTGCTTTGTAAGTAATCAGCAATATTTTAAAATTTATGCGATGTTTAATAGGGAGCCAGTGCAGTTTTGACAGAACTGGGCTATATGGTCATACTTCCTGGTTCTGGTAAGAACTCGAGCTGCTGCGTTTTGGACCAGCTGTAGTTTGTTTATTAAGCGTGCAGGGCAACCACCCAGTAGAGCATTACAATAATCTAGCCTTGAGGTCATGAACGCATGAACTAATTGTTCCGCATTTGTCAATGAGAGCATATGACGTAATTTAGATATATTTTTAAGATGGAAAAATGCAGTTTTACAGATACTAGACACGTGACTTTCAAATGAAAGATTGGTATCAAAGAGCACACCCAGGTTCCTAACCGAAGACGAAGACTTAACAGAGCAGCCATCAAGTGTTAGACAGTATTCTAGATTATTACGTGAGGAAGTTTTTTGTCCAATAATTAGAAACTCTGTTTTTTCAGAATTTAGAAGTAGGAAATTACAAGTCATCCAATTTTTTATATCCGCTATGCATTCCGTTAATTTTGTGAATTGATAAGTTTCGTTAGGTTTTGAAGAAATATAGAGCTGAGTATCGTCAGCATAACAGTGAAAGCTAATTCCATGTTTCCTAATGATATCTCCTAAGGGTAGCATGTACAGAGTGAACAGCAGCGGTCCTAATACTGAGCCTTGTGGTACGCCATACTTAACCTGTGATCGATGAGACATCTCATCATTTACTGCTACAAACTGATAACGGTCAGATAAGTATGATTTAAACCATGCTAGTGCATTTCCTGTAATGCCAACATAATGTTCTAATCTATTTAAAAGAACGTTGTGGTCGATGGTGTCAAATGCAGCGCTAAGATCGAGTAACACTAATAGAGAGATACAACCACGATCGGATGATAAGAGCAAATCATTTGTGACTCTAACGAGAGCTGTTTCGGTACTATGGTACGGTCTAAATCCGGACTGGAAATCCTCGCAGATATCATTTCTTTCAAGAAAGGAACACAGTTGTGAAGATACTGCCTTTTCTAATATCTTTGACAGAAAAGGTAGATTCGAGATCGGCCTGTAATTGACTAATTCTGAAGGATCAAGTTGCGTTTTTTTAACAAGCGGTTTAATCAAAGCCAGCTTAAAGGTTTTTGGTACGTATCCTAGAGACAAAGACGAATTAATGATATTAAGAAGAGGATCTATGACCTCTGGAAGTATTTCTTTCAGTAGCTTAGTCGGTATAGGGTCTAACATACATGTTGTAGATTTAGATGATTTAATGAGTTTAGTAAATTCTTCCTCTCCTATAGCAACGAATGAATCAAATTTTTCCTCAGGGAGACTACAATGCACTGCCTGATGCGATACTGTAGTAGACGGTTGCATAGTTATAATTTTGTCCCTGATATTATCAATCTTATAAGTGAAGAAGTTCATAAAGTCATTGTCACGGTTGGTCAAAAAGTGAAGCGAGGATTCAAGTGCAGGTAAGGATTTTAATAAATAATAAACAAAATCAAACTACAACAAAAACTCCCCGTGGGGGAAAACAAGGCAGGCATAACTCTGGAACATAACAGGGAAAACATAGACAACGATCGACACAGACTGCAAACAAGAGGGAACTAATAAAGGGAAACTAATCAAAGGGGAACAGGTGAAAGAACTCAAACAATAATCAGATAACAAGGGGGAGGGACCAGACAATGACATGAGCACATGGCCCAAAATAACAAAAACACCCATGTGCAGCACAAGACAGGACAGCATGTGACATTACCCCCTCCCTACGGAGCGGCTACCAGACGCTCCATCAGACCAGGGCGGGGGACGGGAGGGACAGACCAGGGCGGGACGGGAGGGACAGACCAGGGCGGGACGGGAGGGACAGACCAGGGCGGGACGGGAGGGACAGACCAGGGCGGGACGGGAGGGACAGACCAGGGTGAAACAGGGGGAACAGGAAGGACAGACCAGGGTGGGACAGGGGGAACAGGAAGGACAGACCAGGGTGGGGCAGGGAAAATGGACAGTTCGGGAGGCCAGGGCGGAGCTGAGAGTCCATCGGGCGGCCAGGGCGGAGACTTTCCCTCGGGCGGCCAGGGCGGAGACCTTCCCTCGGGCGGCCAGGGCGGAGACCTTCCCTCGGGCGGCCAGGGCGGAGACCTTCCCTCGGGCGGACAGGGCGGAGACCTTCCCTCGGGCGGACAGGGCGGAGACCTTCCCTCGGGCGGACAGGGCGGAGACCTTCCCTCGGGCGGACAGGGCGGAGACGACCCCTCGGGCGGACAGGGCGGAGACGACCCCTCGGGCGGCCAGGGCGGAGACGACCCCTCGGACGGTGGAACTGGCACCACCGGCTCAGGCACTGGAACTGGCACTGGAACTGGCACCACCGGCTCAGGCACTGGAACTGGCACCACCGACTCAGGAACAGGCACCAACGGCTCAGGCACTGGAACTGGAACTGGCACCAACGGCTCCGGCTCAGGAACAGGCACCGGCTCCGGCTCAGGAACAGGCACCGGCTCCGGCTCAGGAACAGGCACCGGCTCCGGCTCAGGAACAGGCACCGGCTCCGGCTCAGGAACAGGCACCGGCTCCGGCTCAGGAACAGGCACCGGCTCCGGCTCAGGAACAGGCACCGGCTCCGGCTCAGGAACAGGCACCGGCTCCGGCTCCGGCTCAGGAACAGGCACCGGCTCCGGCTCAGGAACAGGCACCGGCTCCGGCTCCGGCTCAGGAACAGGCACGGGCTCCGGCTCAGGAACAGGCACGGGCTCCGGCTCAGGAACAGGCACGGGCTCCGGCTCAGGAACAGGCACGGGCTCCGGCTCAGGAACAGGCACGGGCTCCGGCTCAGGAACAGGCACGGGCTCCGGCTCAGGAACAGGCACGGGCTCCGGCTCAGGAACAGGCACGGGCTCCGGCTCAGGAACAGGCACGGGCTCCGGCTCAGGAACTGGAACTGGAACAGACACCACCGGCTCAGGTTCAGGAACAAACACCACCGGCTCAGGTTCAGGAACAGACAGCTCCGGCTCAGGAACTGGAACTGGAACAGACACCACCGGCTCAGGTTCAGGAACAAACACCACCGGCTCAGGTTCAGGAACAGACACCACCGGCTCAGGTTCAGGAACAGACACCACCGGCTCAGGTTCAGGAACAGACACCACCGGCTCAGGTTCAGGAACAGACACCACTGGCTCAGGTTCAGGAACAGACACCACCGGCTCAGGTTCAGGAACAGACACCACCGGCTCAGGTTCAGGAACAGACACCACCGGCTCAGGAACAGACACAGGCTCGACGGCGGCCATCTTGTCAGGGAACACAGGCTCGGCAGACGTGACTTGAACACTCTCGGCGGCGGCCATCTTGTCTGAAGACACAGGCTCAGCAGACCTGACGTGAACACTCTCGGTGGCGGCCATCTTGTCTGAAGACACAGGCTCGGCAGGCGTGACGTGAACACTCTCGGCGGCGACCATCTTGTCTGAAGACACAGGCTCAGCAGACCTGACGTGAACACTCTCGGCGGCAGCAATCTTGTCTGAAGACACAGGCTCGGCAGGCGTGACGTGAACAGTCTCTGTGGCGGCCATCTTGTCCGAAGACACAGGCCAGGCAGACGTGACGTGAACACTCTCTGCAGCGGCCTCCGGGCCATTGGGGAGGCAGGAAGTCTTCCTCCTCCTCCTCCGCCTCCGGCCCACCGGACTCGAGACCACCGAACCCGGGACCATCGGAACTGGGACCATCGGAACTGGGACCACCGGAACTGGGACCCCTGGAACTGGGACCCCTGGAACTGGGACCCCTGGAACTGGGACCTCTTTAGCAGGAGGATTACCGTGACGCTCCAAGGAATTCACAAATTCCTCAAACGTCAGATGTTCCAATGCTCTCATGATCAGAGAGTTGATGGGTTCATCAAGGGCGTAATTAAACAAGTCCTTAAGAGCCTCAACACCAAGCCCCAGTCCCTCTGCAGCAGCGCAGAACTTCACAGAAAACTCTCTCATGTCAGTCCCCTTCTGACGAAGGGAACTCAGCGTGCTGAATCTTACAATGCGCTCATAATGTGGGCAGGAAATAGGAGGCTGGAGTGAATCCTTCCGCTGAATCCTCATCATTGGTCGATCGTTCTGTCACGGTTGGTCAAAAAGTGAAGCGAGGATTCAAGTGCAGGTAAGGATTTTAATAAATAATAAACAAAATCAAACTACAACAAAAACTCCCCGTGGGGGAAAACAAGGCAGGCATAACTCTGGAACATAACAGGGAAAACATAGACAACGATCGACACAGACTGCAAACAAGAGGGAACTAATAAAGGGAAACTAATCAAAGGGGAACAGGTGAAAGAACTCAAACAATAATCAGATAACAAGGGGGAGGGACCAGACAATGACATGAGCACATGGCCCAAAATAACAAAAACACCCATGTGCAGCACAAGACAGGACAGCATGTGACAGTCATTACTGCTGTGTTGCTTGGAAACTTCGGTGCTTGAAGCTTTATTTTTCGTTAGTTTAGCCACCGTTTCAAATAAATACCTAGGATTATGTTTATTTTCTTCTAATAGGGTTGAAAAATAAGCAGATCTAGCAGCTTTTAAAGCCTCTCTGTAAGTAATTGAGCTCTCTTTCCATGAAATGCGAAATACCTCTAGTTTTGTTTTCTTCCAGTTGCGCTCCATTTTTCTGGCTGCTCTCTTAAGGGCCCGAGTGTGCTCGTTGTACCACGGCGTTGGACTATTTTCTTTAATCTTCTTTAAGCGCAACGGAGCAACTGTGTCTAAAGTGCTGGAAAAGAGAGTGTTAAACGTTTCTGTTGTAATATCTAGTTCTTCTAAGCTATCTGAGATGCTGAGATGATGAAACTGATTAGGAAGATTATTAATAAAGCAATCTTTAGTAGCAGAAGTGATAGGTCTCACATATTTGAAACACGGAGTCGGCTTTGCAGCCTTGGCTAAATGCAAATTACACGAGACTAGATAGTGATCTGAGATGTCATCGCTCTGCTGCAGAATTTCAACGGCATCCACATCTATTCCGTGTGATAATATTAGATCTAGAGTATGATTACGACGATGAGTAGGTCCTGACACGTGTTGTCTAACTCCAATTGAATTTACAATGTCTTTAAATGCCAATCCCAATGCATCTTTTTCATTATCGATGTGTATATTAAAATCACCAACAATTAGTACTTTATCTGCAGTCAATATTAATTCTGATAGAAAGTCCGCAAATTCTTTGATAAAGTCTGTATGGTGCCCTGGTGGCCTGTATACAGTAGCCAGCACAAATCTCAAACGTGATTTATCGTTTACACTATATATTTTTACATTAAGCACCAATGCTTCAAAAGAATTATATTTAAAACTTGATTTCTTAGTGGTTTTGAAACTATTACTATAGATTACAGCAACACCACCCCCTTTGCGTTTCAGACGAGGCTCATGTTTTTAACAGTAATCTTGCGGGGTTGATTCATTTAAAGTAATGTAATCGTTTGGTTTTAGCCAGGTTTCTGTCAAACACAGCACATCTAGGTTATTATCTGAAATCATATCATTAACAATGAGTGCTTTTGAAGTAAGCGATCGAATATTCAGCAACCCAAGCTTTAGCATTTGCTCATCTGTATTATAGCTGTTTTTTATTTGTTGAACATCAATTAAATTTTTAACCTTAGTTGGGTTTAAACGTTTTTTGGATTTCCAAATTCGGGGAACAGACACAGTCTCTATATGATGATAGCTAGGTGAAAGAGGCTCTATGTGATGGGATTTATCTGACCTTGGTGACGAGAGGCCGCTAGCAGACGGTCGGTTTAGCCAGTCTGTCTGCTTCCTGACCTGAGCCCCAGATTGTCATGTTTGAGCTCTAAGACTATGAGCCATATTACTAGAGAGAAGAGCAGCACCATCCCAGGAGGGATGAATACCATCTCTTTTCAACAGGTCAGGTTTGCCCCAAAAACTTTTCCAATTGTCTATGAATTCTATATTATTAAGCGGACACCACTTAGACAGCCAACCGTTAAGCGAACACAATCTACTAACTATCTCATCACTCCTGCGAACAGGAAGGGGGCCAGAGCAAATTACAGTCCTTGACATCGTACTTGCAAGTTCACACACCTCTTTAATATTAATTTTGGTGATCTCCGACTGGCGGAGTCGAACATCATTAGTGCCGACATGAATAATGATCTTAGAGAATTTACGATTAGCATTAGCCAGCACTTTTAAATTTGCTTTGATGTCAGGCGCTCTGGCTCCCGGCAAACATGTGACTATGGTGGTTGGTGTCTCTATTTTCACGTTCCGTGTAATAGAATCGCCAATAACTAGGGCACAATCATTCTCAGTGGGTGTTTCACTGAGCGGGGCAAATCGATTTGTTATGGTAATCGGAACGGAAGAGTGGTTTTTAGATCCGCGACTAGAGCGATCCCTCACTGTCACCCATTTGCCCGGCTGCACAGGCTCTACTTCAGCCAGAACCGCGTCATGTAAAGTGTGCACTATTCTATGCGCATCCAAAACATCTAAAGCACTAGCACTCTTACTATCCTCAATTAAAGTTTGGATGCGTGTTTCTAATTCTGAAATCTTCTCTGTCAACCTAACTGTCTCCTTACATTTATCACATATAAATCCTATATTGTCGACAGAGAAGCCTATACTAAACATGTGACATGAAGTGCAAGTGACAATAACAGGACAAGACATTACTCACTGTGTTTGTTGAGTGATTCTTACTCACCTGAGCTTTTTATGAACTCAAAGGCGCGGACGCGCGAGAGAAAAATAAATAAATAAAATAGCTGAGCGCACGGGTGGCGCGTTAACAGGCTAGCGAATTACTAGCGTTTTGTGCTAGTAGTACTAATAACAAAAGCTAGCGATGTCAGGTTAATCTGAGATGTTGGGTAAAATGTAGTAGTATAAACAACTAGAAATGGTAGTTTCCTTTCCGTTGTCATGGTTGGGTTGCAGCCGTTTGTAAGTTCTTTTAAAAAATAGTACCTAAAGTTCACACTAGAGGCTTAGTAACTACAGGCTAGTTTGTAACTAACTCTGTACTTTATTCGGTTTCACTATTTTCTCTTAAGGCACAACGTAGCTAGTAGGTCGTAAGCTCTCCGTGACATAATGCGCAGTTGCATAATATGACATTACCCTCAATGATCAAATAGCAGCCTTCAAATATGTGAGCAGAAGTTGTGTAAATGCAGTGAATTTCAGTTTATCCTTCATTCTAACTTTTTTTTTGCCTCAAGTAACTAATGTTAAAAATAAGTTTCCATTAAATACGATACTACTTAATCATGAATATCACAAGTGTTTATATGTAAACGACCTTCAGAAACTGTATTTGAAACTAAATTAATAAGGATCAATAAATGAATGCTGATACAAAAAAAAATGTCAAAACTAAGTTGTTACTTGCAACCAGCCCATGCAACCCGTTACTAAGCATGTTTTAATTTGTCGTCATGGTTACTCATTGTTTCATTGATTTCATACATCTGATTCTTGTTTAGTTCATTTGTTAGCTGTCTATATATTTCCCTCAGTTTGCTCAGTGTTGTCTGTGCTTTGCAAGCTGTTTCGTTTACTCTCGTTTTGTTTTATGAAATAAAAGCTTCATCTTCTTCTTCTTCAGCCTGAAACGTATCAATGACTCTATAGCTCAACATTTATTTTAATGGCTTTGCAGTTCCTATGCAAAGTATCATAAAGCATGCAAACACATTAATTTGTAACTATACACATGTTAATATAGGGCAAGCTTGAAATGCAACACTTATCAGGGCACCATCCTGTTTAGATGTGATATCATGTGTGTTTGAATGGGAGTGTGTGTGAGGTTCAGGATATCATCCAAGGGTTTGATTTACACAGATGCTTTTACAGTAGAGCTCTATTGAGTCCTGCATTAATCTACGCCACAGAGCTCTCCAATGATTGATAACAGTGAGTTTGAGCAGCGCGGCAAAGCTCGGCCGGTTCAACTGTAACCGAAACCTGGATTAATGGAGCGATTTTCGGGGAGCATCTCCTATTAAACGTGCATATTTAAGTAAGGTGATGCATTATCTGTATCTGCACTCCATTGTCTGTTATCTATGAAATATCTCTGCTCAGCTACATTATTGCAGCATGTGGAACAGTTAGGGTGAAAAGTAGGGCTGTTTCTTCGTTTAACTGGAATAGGCGCAGCTTGAGCCTCAAAGTCATAATAAAAAAGTGTCAGTCAAGAAATTGGCAGAAAACGAGATGATGAAAATATGTTACAATGATAATTGTTGACTTTGCTTCCAAGATGTTTAGACGAACAAAAAAGCATATTTTTGCTGAAAGCTAGGTATTGTTTACATGTGTGTATATATTGTACACCACTTGGACAACTGTGATGAAAAATTAGTCAGCTTAGCATTGACATATACACAGAAATGTTATTATGTAATTTAATATTGTTTGTGAGTCATTGTTTGTCTTATGGAAACTAGCAAACCCAAAGAACAAACATCACACCTCAATGTACCGTGGGATCTCTTCCTTAATGAAACCATTTACATACCGATGCACAAACATTTAACACACATGTGGAGTTAATTAATATTTTCACAGCACGGCCTCGCTGAATATCCTGATGATACTAATTTGTGAGGAAACAATAGCACTGTACATAACACATGTTGCAAAGCCTGTAATTTGGAGTTGAGTTGAGAATCACATGCAATTAAAGCTGCATTGTATATATTTTTTCTTCAATGATCTTCTCTTATCTAAGCCATTCATATGCATATTTAAAAAAAAAAATGTCATTAACCCTCTGGGGTCTGAGGGGTTTTCTGGCCCTGGAGGTGTTCTGACATGCTCTGACATTTGTGCTTATTTCTGTTACTTGTGACATTTTCATGGCTAAAGTCTAATTACACTGTATTTAGCACAAACTCTGCTACAATAATATGTCAGCAGCATGTATGTAAAAGTTTGCAGTTTTGAGATAATGAAATTTATGTGTGGTTTGTGAAAATACCAAAAAAAAATTGTCACTGAAATAAGGCCATGAAGCCCATACTGATTATTTCTTCACAAGACTTTTGAAAATTGTATTAGAATATACGTAGCCTAGAATATTTGCTCCAAAACTATGTGAAAATCATCCTGACTGCTCATTCAGATAAGACAATGTATTGATTTAAAAATTGAAAGACGTGTTTTGTGTAAGAAAGCTTTATGTGAGGAGGCGTGATCACATCATTAATATGTAAGCCTTTCACACCTGAGAAAGACAAAGACCCTCCCCTAACGGCCCTATTAGGAGCTATCAGGCCCTGTCATTCTGAGCAACCTTGCACAAAGAATGAGGAGATTTAAAAAAGAATGGCTTTTTGATTGTTTGGATTTATTTACAACACAACATAATCCAAAGATACACAACAAATGACAAAAAAGCACTTATTGAAAACAATGATCCAAAGACAGAGACCTTTGTGCCATTCCTTAAAAAATTTGACATACCTTTCATTTCCAAGGTGTTTGATTTTCACTTTACCATGTTCATATACAGAGACTCATGTGAATGTTGAAGTCAGCAGGACTCTGCATCTGGTCCCTGAAAAAAAAAAAGAGTGAACATACTGATATCAAGAGGCCTGCACGATTTTGGGAATAAATTTTAGATTTTTCTGGTTAAAATTGCTTTTTAAAATTCACATAATACACACACACACACACACACAAATGTTTCCAACAATATATAATATAATGAACACCAGGTTTGTTGTGCCTTGTAGGCATAGGCTATGCGCAGTGCTGCATAAAATAATAATAACAATAACCTATAGCAGCCTATAAATCTTTCAAAAGATTTCAGTAACAACTACGCGAGAGAAAAATATGTTGATTATCATATGTTACTTCAAATGTTTCCATTCGTTATGATGATATGAAATGAGATAATAGTAAAAAGATAAAGCCTAATGTTTGGTGCGTTTTGCTTTTCAAACACGATCGCGCTCCAAAATATGATACATTCAAACGCACAGCATGCTGCAAAATATGATACATTCAAACGCACAGCATGCTGCAAAATATGATACATTCAAACGCACAGCATGCTCCAAAATATGAAACATTATGGTTACCATATTATACATATCTACGTTTGAGCAGATATCCACAAACACAGTAACAGTAAACACGGGTCTAAATATTATAATATTCACCATATATCTAGCAACAGTTCAACTGCAATGTGAAGTTTATGCAACAATAACTAACTAATAATTAAGAATTTCTTACCTTACATCTTTATTGTCTTCAAATCACGTTCTTCTTCTTCTGAGGTAAATTTAATGTAAGCTCTTCCAAACTCGACGAAAAGCAGAGACTTGTGAAGTTTTTTCGTGCTTTGTTTTTGAGGTAACGAGCGCGTTCGCGTTCCATGTGGAGATTTGCATGTGAATCTCTTTTGCGCGCGTGGGCGTGGTCAAATTAAAAATAATGAGCAAGCGTTTGAGATACTGGACATCTTGTTGGTTTTATACAAATTACTTAAATCCGATCATTTAAAAGTACACACTTAAATGTTTATAAAGGTATATGGCTCATAAATGTGTGACAAGTATTCGCTGAGTTTTGTTTCAGTTTATAGACGTGCTCAAGAAAAAAAAGTTCACCGCGACGGAGAGGCAGAAAGCACACCCTGTTTATTTTCTTTATTTTACAAAAGCACAATGTTTTGATTTGATTGTAAGTGGACACATACAAAAGTAGAAATATCACAGATTCTTTTTTCATATTTCATTTTTCTGTATGACCATAAATGACGGAGTAAAAAAAGTTTATTGTGCTACTATGTGAAGAAAATCCAGCAAAACGCGCCAGCGCGTTTGCCGACCCCAGAGGGTTAAAAATATGCCTGTGTTGCTAGTAGCATGTTTCACAGCACTTTCAAAGTGAAATGTCCAGTGACTGGCTCTAAATTGCGTTGAATTTTCTCCAAAACAGTTGAATGTGACTGTGGCAACATTTTATTATGTTGGTTGATGATGATGCAATGAAATATTCCCGTGAGTGAAATGAAAAGGTTAATGCTCTTGCATTTGAGAATTAGGTACCAACTACACTAAAGTCTACTATAAACCTACCTTACAGTGTTAATAAATCAAACTTGAGGTAAAAACACATTTGCTGAACCAACCATGCTGTTTAGCTTGTTTCTTTTAGCTCTTTTGTGGAGTGTCGTGATTTGGACTCCTACTAGAAATGATGTATCATGTGAGCTACTGAGCAAGTTTACTAGGTCAGAAAAGCTATACATATGGAGCTGGTTATGTGGTGCAAACATCAAATTATATTAGTTTACAAATCATGCACTATAATAAAAGTGTATTGTGGTCAAAACATAGCATTGTGAGAGGAACTGCGAGAAAATAAGTCGTCATTTATTGATAATATGCACCTTTAATCTAAATTAAAGCAGCACTATGCAGTTTTTTTAGCTTAATTTAAACAGCTTCGGAGTCATTGGAATAGTTATATGACATTTTTCGGGTCGAATGGTCGTCTCACACCCCCCGAGTGCCTGTGAGCCGAAAAACCACACTTGCAACTTTGGGTCGGCGGGTCGCCAGGAAGTATTGCGTGATATCAGGCCTCGCGATGTAACGAATTGCTTTACGGCACTGCATACATACACTATCTAAACATTTATTTGCTAGCCTTCTGTGTATCATACATACCTCAGTGGACATGGCTCTGTGCGTTCAACGGGTTCTTTGAAAACAAATGCACGTGACCAGCGGGAGAAGATGGGAGGGGTCACGTTTTTTCCAGTGAGTTGTTTTTTAAAATATAAAGCGAATGACACTTACAAATACTACACAAACCCAGCACATTCACAAGCCTACCCTCTTTCCCTGTAGATCAGAAGGCCCAGCGCACTAATGGAAGGTAACTGTCTGCATATCTCTGCAATGTCCTGACAAACAGTGACAACATCTCAATAAAACACATTTCAAAGCCTCAACTGCTTCAGTTTGTTTGTAATGGCAGTTCCAGAAGCAGCTTGCAGTGGCTAACACAACAGATTGCCATGACCTGTAAACTGGAAATTTACTAAGATCCACTTTACGCTATAGCTCCAACTTTTTAAAAACAAGCAAGTCTCTCCACTTTATGTTGTGCATAAGAACACCCATTAGACAGGGTAAAATACTATAACACCCATTCTCTCAGGTTCATTGCTAATAAGCGAAAATCCTGCTGAGACAAAAATACTCTCTTCTCATTACCTCGCTGTGAAAAGGAACATGCGACACATTGGATTCCATCTCCTGGCCTATTTTTAGCATGTGAGATCATCATAATCTAATGTGAACCCTATGGTTTTCCTTTGGGTCCACTTATAGTCATGATGGGCAAAACAACCTGCACATGATTTACTAAACAGTGCACTAATTAACAGGCTTATGGGAGAAAGCCATAAAATCAAACCAGAAGGGAAATTAGCAAAAAAATAAATAAATTGTATGCATGAGTCGAAATGAGTCAAAGTATACCATTTATTAGCAGAAATTAAAACTAAATAAATCAAGATTGACATTTATTTGTCTTGTTTTCTGAAAAAAATTATTTATAAAAAAAAAAAAAAATCTGCCAATAGGGGTTTTTTTTTTTAAGAAAGATTATCTTAATTTCAAAGTAAAACAAGTTTATTTTTCGCACGCCATTTTTTTTTTTTTTTTTTTATGTATCTTGATTTAATAATGTTTAGATATTTGCACTGGAAAACAAAACAAAAATACTGAGGAAGAAAATCTTATTTTTCTTTCTTCCATTTATCAAAGCCAAACAGGGACTCAAATGAAACCCAATATTTTATAGGTTCCCTTGTGACAGCTTATCCTATATAGTGTGACAACATACACCTGCTATTGGGGGCATATTGTCACAAAAAAATTGTGTATGTTAAGTGTTTTTTTTTTTTTTTTACCAACTAAAACTTGTTTCTGAAGACAGCAGGACAATAATCTGTAAAGATATTATGTGTGACATTGACCCTCTGTCTTCTAGATCTTTATTTATTTCAGTCATGAGCACAGATCTGTGGATGGCTCATGTTCTGACTCAGGTATGGAAAAGGTTCTCTTCGGTCGGAAGAAATTTCAAAATGAGTTTCCAGGGTACAGTTCAATCGATACGATCATTTGAGAATGTTAGACTTACAATCTCCTGACATGTCTAGAAGAAGAGGAAAAGGAGAATGTGAATGTCTTTACTGTCACTTTTAATCAATTTAATGCATTCTTGCTGAATAAAAGTATTAATTTCTTTCAAACGAAATAGACAGTGGTGCATTCTAAAAGTACATTACAGAAGAAAATAATGAATTTTAATGATAAAGTATTTGACTGGTTTTAAAGTTGATTGTATGTGAGTGCTTGACGTTATATTGAACTATTTTTGTTGTTTGGAATTTGAATTCGTTCATTTTAGCATTTTAAAGTTTATACTTAAGTAAAATGATGGAAACAAATAAAATACAGCATCAGAAATCACACAGAAGAGAACATAATCTTTTGCCATTCATGCCCAAATTTAAGACAGTGCATATTTGTGTGCTCATTTACACTTTACCATACTTTTTAAAGATTATTTATTACAGCAATTATATATTTTTAAAGTATATACTTTTAAAATACTTACTATAGGGTTAGGAATAGGAATAGGGGTTGGCTTGGGGTTAGTTGCATGTAATTATGCACAATTTATAGTTATTACTACAGTAACTTGTAACATGTGTAACAAGGACATGACATGTTACCTGAAAGTGTACTTTTTTTAAGTTCACTTAAGTGGCCTTTTATTACATTAATAATTATATTACATGTGCCAGCTGATCAGCTGCCATTGAGACGAATGGGAAAGCTGCCGGATAGCTTTCTTCATGTGTTATAGTCCTCCTTGGTGGCAACACTCAGAACAGTCCTCATAAGCCTCTCACAGTGCGCTCAGCTCTCCTCTATATGCAGTCGCTGAAGGCGAACTACCGTGCTCGAGGTGTATAATTGTCTGAGGCTCCATCAGGGGGGCGGCCATTAGTCAGGAATAGCACCACAGGTGGAATACCAACAACCGTTGTGATGACAACCTCACGAAAGGACGGATCACCACGGTAACTGAAGAAAATATGTGGAGCGTCTGAGATGAGATGAGATAATGGAGGCAAAATTGAAATGTGGTGTGAAGCCTGATTGTTTACATTTGGCACGGAGAGGAAAACAAAAACAATTTATGCAATAAGTAGTTGTAAATGAATAAGGCAGTGCATAGTTTCAGCACAGCGCAGTGTGAAACAGGTGGCGACTGTGGGGAGCGCTAATATGAACGTTTAAATGTACTTATTAGGGATACGTCTTAACTGCTGTAACATCCCCACCCGTGGTCCCCCTCCTAACAGCCAGAGGGCGCTCTCTCCTGTATACTGAACTCTATCCTCTGTTCCTGTCACATGGTCTGTGTCTCAAAGCTTAGGCAGTGACCAGGGTTGCCAGATTGGGCGGTTTACCGCCCAATTGGGCGGTTTTGCAATCTATTTTGCGGGCAAAAATGGGTTTGGGCGGGTGGATAAAAGTTGGGCTGGTTTCGGATCAGTTCGGCGGGTTTTTGTTCCCGAAACACCGACACTTAAGATCCTTATTCCTGCGACCCAATGTTCAGCAGGCAGCAGTCTCACTCACTCACTCACACACGCACACACACACACACACACACACACACACACACACACACACACTATAACTCTGGCTGATGTGCCCCCTAACCTCACAACACTCCCTCCCACTACCTTAAAGTAACGCACGCACGCAAACAAAGATTTGAATGTTGCGATATGATTTTGTCAAAGGTTTAATAGACAGACGAAATGGAAGAAGATCGCGTGAGTGTTTGAATCGAGATCACAGACTTTTAAAGAATGGTGCAGCTCTGTAACGACACATTTCATCCTCTGTTGAAACGAAAGTGGTTATAACTTCGGTCAACCTCATCTATAAGCAAGGGCAAAAAAAAAAAAAAAGGAAAAAAAAGAAGCAATTTAATTTGAATTAATATCTCTAATAAAAAAAATCGATTTTAAAATCACAAAAAAAAAAATCGATTTTTTTTCCTCCAAGACCTAATATGCATGTTTTATGTTGCCATTTGAAATAACTGAAATGTTAAAGTGGGTTATTTTTTATGTCCATATATCCACTGTTTTTATGTTACTGAATGCTTTTTTTCCAAGTGACTTTTATTGACAATAAAGAGACTCATTGATAAGTTGATCACATTATTTTCCGTAACATAAGCTTATAGTTTAGTAGAATAGTCTGATTGAGATCAGTCGCCTACTTTTGCGTTCATTTGATTGAATATTTTTTCTAAAATTGGATAGGCTAAGTCGAAAAATGGGTCATTTAAAGCTTGTTAATGATTTTAATGTGTTTAAACGAGAAACAAGCCACACAAAAAATTGGGCGGTTTTTTGGGCGGTTTTTGACGAGGTTTTGGGCTGGAAAACCTTGTTGGCACCTGGCAACCCTGGCAGTGACTTGTTGCCTCATTGCCCTATCAGGCAATGAGTCTGTGCAGGCAGCGTTTGCCTAGGAAGCTAATTTCGGCAGTAGCACCTCAATGCAGTACACAAGATCCGAGGGGAGGAGTCGGATCTTATATAAGGGGTGGAGATTGGTAGGTTTAGGGGTGGAGATGGGTAGGTTTAGGGGTGGGTTTAGGGATCAGGGGGTGGAGACGGGTAGGTTTAGGTATATGTAAGGTGGGAGGAGTTGGATTTTATCCAACTCCTCCCCCTGGATTTTATGCTCTGCATTGAGGACCATCTCAATTTCGGACAGACTTCTGAGGCAGCGTAACGGCTTAGTGATCTACAGCAAAATAGCGCAAGCTTTGGTGAGAACTAAACAAATATGTAATTACTACATTATAATTTCTCACTAGAAATGATATTAAAAGTGGAAAACATTGGTCAGTAACGTACATTTTCACAAAACTGACCACCAACCGCAACCATCAGATGCCAACTTTATTTATTTTTAGCTTAACTGTGACAGAATGGAAAGCACGGGATTGTAGGATATCAAAGGCAGTGAAGGATACATCTATGCTGCCTTCAAACATCGATCAGATGAAGGTATCTCAGGAGACAGGAAGTGAAGCTAACACTGGATTCGGACGTGCCTTGATGCCTTCCTACATTGGAATGCGTCCTCCGAAGGCAGCATGCCGATGTTGCCATGGTTTCTCCAATCTAGAGCCTGTTTTCCTTTGTTCATTGTGACGTATTATGCCTGGTCTGCAATTCTGAGCATTTTCACATTGTTGTGTCTTTCCTTGATTTTGGATTAACAGAAACAAAATATTGTTGAGTTTTGTTAAATTATTGCACTAAATACTGTAGTGATATACAAATATTGTATATAAATCAATAAATCATGATATATTTATTTTTAGAAATTGAACAAAATTTAAGACTTGTACTTGATCCAGGCAACAAATGATTTATACATTTTGCATCAGTATAACACTCTCCAAAGTAAACCATACATATACATATTTTACTGGATGAGCTATGTTTTATTTTATTATAAAATAGCCAAAATATGCACTGCTACACATCTATTGAATTCTATATTAAGTTGTGATGTTGCCCGGCAAATGTAAACAATCTAAACCATTTTTAAAGCGCAGCATTATGCATCGTCAAAATAAATCGAACTTGATAAAGGCATTCAACCCTAGTTTGAGTAGTCTAAGAAAGGTGAACTTTGGATGAAAGTGTGTACTACCAACACACTCTCACGGCATTTCATAATAACTAATTTACGTTTTGCCAAATTTATGGCAGATTAATACACATTTGTTTGATTTCATTGTTAAAATGGACGCTTGCATTTGTTGTTAGTGTAGCTGACTTCTAAACGAGCGAGCAGTTGTTCATTACATCTAGAGCATTGAGTATTGAGTTAACTCTACCGATCGCAGAAGCGTACACCCAACACCAACGGGAGGTAGGATTTTCTCTGTTAATTAGGCGTGGAGTGTTCGCCATTAGTGTACTTTTGTTTTTAGTTAGTATAGTTTGGTTAAGGCGGCGTATCCGCCGAAGAATTCAGTTTTGTTTCTACATTTTCCTTTGATAGTTAGTTTAGAGGGACGACTAAAACTAAGATATTACATTTATGTTTTGATTATTTCATGGGTTTGGCGACACTTTTTTCTTTTTTCCTTGTTTTGTATTAATCTTTATTTTTGATCATGTTGTTGATATTATCTTTCATTCATTGTGAATAAACGTCTTAACGTCTTAAACGTTTAAGTGATGTTTCCTGGTTGTTTTTCCTGCCTTCACTCACAGCAACAGTGTCTCACATCAATGTTACGCAATCATCCCCTTTTACAACTTTAAACACGTAACACGTACGTTTTTGTACAGTCTGCATATGCCCCACTGAGGGTTAGATTTAAGCTTAGTTTTCTTTTTCTTTTTTCTAAAAATTTTGTAACAATAGTTACATTTTCTCATGGGATTGGATTGGTGATACAGTGACTAATTACTCACTTATTGGTATAGGGCTGCATGATTCAGAATAAACTAAGAATTAATTTATTGTAAAAAAAAATAAAGATAACGATTCTCCCAAGACTCTGGATAGACAACTAAACAAAAAAAAAGTCTATTTAAAAAAACTATTATTTGGAATTAATTATTTAAAAAAAGAAAAGATAAGTGGTTTGAATTAATGTTTCAATGACTAAATCGGCCAGTATTTTCACATTTTTGAACAAATCTCTTGAGTGAATGATTCAATGACAAATACATTTGTTTAACAGTCACTTGTCGCCACCTACTGGTACATAGTACAATTGGTACAATTGATACAATATTTATTTGAAGAGTCACGTTACTTTCATAAGGTGATTTATTTTCTATCACCTCTATTTTGATCGCTACCGTAGACATCAGTTTATATCCGAACTATAAACTTTTATCCCAGTATATCTGAGATGATTTGAATTAAGACAGAAATAATGATACTGATGAAGCTGTTTCATACCTATACATGACAACTGCTCTAGGTTAGCGGCAGCGCCAACACAGACTTGAATGATCCGATTTTATTTGTTTAATAGGTTTAATAGACACAGTCAAATAGCTGTCATTTAGGAATTAGATTGTGTGGGTGTTTGAATAGAGATCACAATCTTTTAACGATTAATCGTGCAGCTCTACTTATTGGTCTTCATTATGTAATATATTCTGGACTAATATTAAACCAGCAGCTTCAGGTTATTCGTGTGTAACACCCTCATCACCCATCATTGGCCTGAATCCAGTTGTGAAATCTCTGTGAAATCTGACAGTCTGCAGTGCAATTAACCTGGATTTCTTCAAACTCTGTTTAGAGGTGTTTAACCGAATCAGCGTCTCAATGTACCCGGTATGCAGACGAGCAGGATTCACTGAAACTGAACCACTCTCAGGCTGCCAGAGAGATGCTCAGCCTTCATGTAATATTTAACATGATTCATGGCGGTTTGAGCTGAAAAACACACGGCCTCTCTCAGCTTCTTGGAGACTCTCGGATATTGTCCTTCTGAAAAGCTCTCAGTTTTAAGCCTTATGGGAGTGGGGATTTGATAGAAACTTTTCACAAATAGATTTGGCAAAGAGAAAGTGATTTCATTCATAATGTGTTGAATTGAAGAAGGGCACTTGGGATTTTTGCAGGGAGGCAATATTAAAGCACAGGACAGAACTGCATGAACATGCTTTTACTGACAGCATTAGGAAAGTACAGTGTGCAGTTGCCACAACTTTTAATAAAAGCAGTACAGATAAATTGTATACACTTTATTTTGATGGTCCACTTTAGACATTCCACTAACTATAAGTAACTTTGTAACTACATTTCAACTAACTCTCTTAAGAGTATTAGTAGACTGTCTGCTTAAAGGGATAGTTCACTTTGAAATTAAATTTTGGTATGTTTTAGCTTACCTCAAGGGCATCCAAGATGTAGGTGTCTTTTTTTCCGCAGTAGTTTCAATGTCGATATTTTTAGGTCAAACCGTTCTTGTCTGTCAGTCATATAATGCAGGTCTATGGTTACTGTCTCAAAGAGCACGCACAGAGTCCAAATTAAAACAATTCCCCGTCGTCCAAATTATACAATTCCCCATCGAAAGTACACATTGATGGCCTAAGACACGAAACGAGCAGTTTGTGTGAGAAAACGAACAGTATTTATATCGTTGTTACCTCTTGAACACAACCACGTCCAAGTGATCTGAGGGCGCGGGCGGGTATAGATATATACACTAGATGTCGCCTTGGCTGCGGTTTCGTTCCAATGAACTGCAGTAGCCAAGGCGACATCTAGTGTATATATCTATACCCGTCCGCGTTTTTGTGCAATTCACAAAAACTGATTAATTGAATGATATAATTTACTTCTTTTCCAACCATACAGTTACAAAGGTCCAAATTATTATAATCTCCTGGTGTCACAATTTTAATAGTTCACTTTTTTTAGGGAGGAAATAATGTAAATGAGTTGCACCTAAAATGTAGGATTAAGCTATAGCCTGTTATTTTTTTTTTTTTAGTTGCAATTAAAAGTTAAAGTTGCTACAATGAATTAAATATGTGTTGAGAAAGAACATCAACACACTTTTCTTACTCTTAGACTGGCATCTTTACAGTCATTTCTTTACAAGACGTGACCCTGCTTTATCTCCCTGTCAGGGTGAGAGAAGCTAATAAAGAGTCTGTAGTCTGCTGAATGTAGCTCTTTAACTGTACAGTAGAGGGCTGACGATGTTTTACAAAGCTGCTAATTGGCTGATATTACAGTTCCAGTCCTTCCTCAATCACACTCCTGCCCTAACAGACTCAACCAACAGCAATCTTCTGATGAGTCCCAATTACTCCAGTTCAGCCCCCAGACGGACTCATGCTCAGAGCTTTCACCATAACTACAGACATGGGTGCAAGACCTCAAACTGACACCTTAATATTACAGTTCCAGCTTCAATCATCTATTCACTCTCATCTCCTCACAGAGACGAGAGAGGTCTGCGGATGGCAGCTGATATTATCTAGCAGTAGTGTGTCGGCTTCTGAAATTGAAAGTCCCTCTTCAAAGTCAAGTTTTTTTTTTAGATCATCATTTCTGATTCATTTTGATTCGGATATAGTCCGGTTGAGTGACATTAACCATTTTTAACCACCAATAATAAAACCATTTTAGTATTTCTGAAAAGTCCAAAAAAGACTGACTTTTTTCTCAGAATTGCGAGTTTATATGTCAAAATTCTTGACTTTATAACATGCAATTGCGACTTTATATCATGCAATTATGACTTTATAACTCCCAAATGCTTGTTATAAAGTCAAAATTGCGTATAAAGTCAGAATTGCACAATATAAACTTGCAATTGCGAGTTTATTCTGACTTTTTTCTCGCAATTGCAAGTTTATATCGTGCAATTCTGACTTTATATTACGCAATTTTGACTTTATAACACGCATTAGGGAGTTATAAAGTCATAACTGCATGATATAAAGTCGCAATTGCATGTTATAAAGTCAAGAATTGTGACATATAAACTCACAATTCTGACTTTATAACACACAACTGCAACTTTATATCGCAATTCTGACTTTATAACTCGCAATTGCAACTATTGTGACGCAATTCTAAGATAAAGAGTCAGAATTGCGAGATAAAAAGTCGCAATTACCTTTTTTATTTCCAAACTAACCACATTTCAAAGACAATAGAAGTAACTATGAAATTAAATGTACTTAAGTCCTACTTAAGTGGGTCAAAAAGCACTCCAAAGTTCATCTTCGTCAGTTTATTATAAATGTAAAATATAATACATTTTTATTTAATAATAAAAAAAGTATATGTATAAAAAAAAAGATATATTCAGTGACACTTTAGTTTAGGGTCCAATTGTCACTATTAAAGGATTAGTTCACCTCAAAATGAAAATGTCCTGATAATGTACTCACCCCAATGCCATCCAAGATGTCCATGTCTTTCTTTCTTCAGTGGAAAAGAAATTAAGTTTTTTAAGGAAAACATTTCAGGATTTTTCTCAATGCCAATTTCTCAGGAGTTCAATGGCAACCAGAATGTTGAAGTTCAAATCAATGCTGTTTCAAAGGGCTCTAAAGTGCTTCAAAGGGCTCTGCACGATCCCAGCTGAGAAATGGGGTCTTATCTGGCGAAACGATCGGTCATTTTCTAAAAAAAAATTAAATGTATATACTTTTTAACCACAATTGTTCGTCTTGTACTGGTCTGCGATGCGCCACGTATTACGTCATCAAGTTGGAAAGGTCACGAAAAAAAAGAAGAAAATAATAATAATAAATTAAAACAAAGATGTCGGACGATTTTGAAGTTGGAAGAGAAAATGACATGGAATTTTTCGCCCTTCCCTACCTTTTTGAACCGGAGTACACAGACAAATAACTTAGAAAGATGACGTGACTCATGACCTTTCCAACGTGATGACGCAATGCGTGGCACGTCGCAGACCAGCACAAGATGAACAATTGTGGTTAAAAAGTATATACATTTTTATTTTTGTTTAGAAAATGGCCGATCGTTTCGCCAGATAAGACCCCATTCCTCAGCTGGGATCATGCAGAGCCCTTTGAAGCACTTCAGAGCCCTTTGAAACGCCATTGATTTGAACTTCAACATTCTGGTTGCCATTGACCTCCATTGTTTGGAGAAAAATACTGAAAAAGCCATGTTTTCCTCAAAAAACTTCATCTTGGATGGCATTGGGGTGAGTAAATTATCAGGAAATTTTCATTTTGAGGCAAACTAATCCTTTAACTAGTTGCTTATTAGCATGCATATTACTAGGATATTGGTTGTTTATTAGTACTTATAAAGCACAAATTAATGCCTTATTCTGCATGACCATATTCTACATCCCTTAATCCAACCCAAATCCTAAACTTAACAACTATTAATAAGCAGTAATTAGGAGTTTATTGAGGCAAAATTATTTTTATAGTTAATAGTGAGAATTGGACTCTAATCTAAAGTGTGACCAAATATTCTTTTAAAGTATATTATTTCTGTAATGTAAAAGTATGCAAGTACTTGTTTTCACAAGGGTTTACATACTGTCACGTTTTGCCTTTGTTTCACTTTCATGTTCATGATGGACATTTAGGGTACATTTACACGACAATGATATAGTTTTTCCTTTGAGTTTTCCGCGTACAGACGACACCATTGTCAAAACGATCCCCATTCACACGGATCAGCGCAAATGGTTAAAAACAGCCTGGCCATTAGATGGCAATGAAACACTATAGACTGAACATGTAATACGCATTTGCATGACGTCATCGTCTTTAGAGATTCGCTTTTTTGTTGTTCACATGGAGACCATTTTCAAAAACTTGCACTTTGAAACCCGTTTTCAAAACTTTGCGTTTTCAGGCACCGAAACTGCCATTGTAGTGTAAACGAGTGGCCAAAACACATAAAAATGTTTACATTTTTAGTTGAAAACGGTGTAGTGTAACCCCTTAGTTTGCTTGTCTTTGTTCCTATGTTCCTGCCATCATTAGTTGTCATAGTTACTAAGTATGCTACTAATTAGAGCACACCTGTTTTGTATGTGGTTTGTTTGCCTGTGTATTTAAGACATTCAGTTCTCTCCACTCTTTGTCTGGTAGTTTTTTTTAAATTTCCTATTATCACTGTAATGCTTTGAAACAATCTATATTCTTAAAAGCGCTATATAAATGAAGGTGACTTGACTAGTTCAGCTATCTAGTTTTTAAGGTTACAGAGAAATTGCATATTGCACACATACTGTAAAAATATTTGTACTATGGCAGTATGCTATTCTGAACATACTAAGAGAATTAAGAGCCGTATTCCTCTTTAGCAGGTGGCTCTAACATAGATGGCCTCTCTTTAGTATCTGTTTAGCCCCTGTTGGCTTATTTAGCCATGAAGCAGCAATTAAAGTTAATGGAGTCAGGGCTCTTAAATGCTCCAGATAAAGTACTGACCATGACAGAAAACAGGATAAATAGCTCTAATAAGTAATCCACGGAAATTTAGCTCTCACACTTTATGACAGAAAAGTTGTAATTGCACCACCACTCAAAAAGAAGTGGTGCAAAAACTACACAATCTGTGTAGTGCAGGAAGAGTCATGAATATCTTTGGTTTCTTTTCTTTGTACAAAAATACTGGTGAAAAGTTTGGGGTCACTATTAGTTTTTTTTTTTTTTCTTCAACGAGTCTGCATTCAATTGATCAATGAGAGTTAAAGACTTTAATAATGTTACAAATGGTTTCTGTTCAAAATTAAAGCTGTTCTTTTGAACTTTCTATTCACCAAATCATCATATTAGAATGATTTCTGATTTCTGGTCGTAATTATGTAATTATGCAGAAAATTCAGCTTTGATCCCATGAACAAAATACGCGTTATAAGATATAAAAATAGAAAGCAGTTATTGAAATTGTAACAATATTTCAAAATTTTACAGTGCAGCCTTGGTCAAATCTTCTTTCAAAAGCCATTACAAAATGACATGACTCAATGTTAATAGACAGGATGGTCTATTTCATGAGGTCTTTAACCAAATCACACAACCTCAACTTTTTCGTTTACAGTAGGTCACCCTCACAATGCTCCTTTATGTAAAAACCTATAGACAAAAATTATACATGGACACATTACCAGTAAATTTCATTCAAAACTGCACAGTTACCTTGAAATCATGGCTAGGTGCAGAATAAGTTTCCAGTGTTCATTTAAAAATTGATCAGAAAGATTTATATGGAAACCTCCTTCACCCAAGGTCTGAATCACGGCTCTGAGAAATAGAGTTGCAACTTTAAATGGGTGGTACTAAAGACATCTCACAGAGAAACATGACATTCCTCAAACTGCCTTTTAAAACTGTACCCTACTACAGCAGGTCTGAAACATTAAAAAAAAAAATAGAGAGATGAGATATACTTCCACACATAAAAAAGAAGCAACATCTGCAAAACATCACAGAAGAGAACCACCAATCATAGTCCATAAACCCCTTAGCCACCTTAAGATTCATTTAGTTTGTTTTTAAAAAGAAACATTTCAAGCTAATATAATTGATTGCATGTCACAAGCAATACAATTATCATGCACTAAATATATATATATATTTTTTTTTTGCTTTAATAGATTCCTATTTTTTTTTTTTCAAGTTTATCGATTACAGTATTTAGATGATGTAAATGTAAGAAGAATATTCAGTTTTATCACAAAAGGTTGATACAAAGTAAGTTAATCATTCGAATAGCTCTATTTCTCTTTTTAAATGTTCAGAAATCATTCTTCTGACAGGTTCAGTCAGGGTCAGAAGACAAACTCTTCATTATCTTGGGACTTCACAGCCCAGCCGCTGCTCTTCTGTCAGGACCGGAGGACATGAGTTCTTTCCCCAGTGGGCCAGGGGGCTGTCATAACCAATCATGCTGTTGGCCCCGAGGGCTCTGTCCAGAGGGATGACCTCACCGTGTTAATATCCCAGCATGCTCTCTTGCGCAGAGTTTAAGAGTAGGGATCAGACAGAATCAGGGTACAACCGCAACAACTACTACACGCAATTCTTCATTATTCATACCTCTGCCTCATTAATATCATACAAGTGGTAGGAAGCAACTTCATCTCGGTCTGTTAAACAACTTCTTGAGACATCATGAGCAAAGGATTGTTTGTTGTCTGGTCCGCAAAGGCAGTCAATAAAAAAATGTGTATTTTATGTTGTTGTTGTTTTTTTTTGTTTGTTTTTTTTATAGTTTATTTAGTCTTAATTTTGAAAATATGTCCATTTATGTATTTTACATTACAAGGCTTGACCAACAAGCTACCAACCTGCCAAATGCGGCTGGATTTCAGTTGAATTTGATATATAGGCTAATATGCATTTCATGTATACATACATTTTTCAAATATAGTCTATTAAAAAGGCATCTGAAATAATAATAAACTAAGAGCAAAGTATTGTTGTCAAAAATCAAGATTTGTCTATACATATCAATACTGAAATAAGCCTTCCAATACAATACAATAATCCTTGATGTTATACATGGCTCGAATTTCAGCGTGGGATTGTGCATAATTTTACTCATTCCCACAGATTTTGTGCTCACACCCAAAGCATATATTTCAAGCCTTTATTTGTTATAATTTTGATGATTATGGCTTAGAGCTTTATGAAAATGTTCAAAATTTCGGAGATTTTGAATTTGGTGTTTTCATAAGCTGTAAGCCATAATCATCAAAATTACAACAAACAAAGGCTTGAAATATCTCACTTTGCGTGTAATGAGTCTATATAATATATTAGTTTCACCTTTTAAGTTGAATTACTGAAATAAATGAACTTTTGCACGATATTCAAATTTTTCTTGTTTCACCTGTATATTAACACAGCTAAAGCGGTAAAAAAATGTAGCAGCTTAAGGCCAGGCTCACACAAAAACAAACTACAACAAAAACGTTAAACATGGGGGGAAAAATATAATATAACGACACAGAAGAATGATATAGTTGGAGACAAATATAGTTATCATAGTTATTGGTATGCTTTTAGCATACTAGTTTAGCATAGTGCTAGCTGGTTAAGAAAAGCTCTTTTGATTAATTACAACAAGGTATCGCACTAGGTTTTTTTCAAACGGGAAATGAGGAGAGGGGTGTGAATCTGCAAGGATATAGGCACATATATTAAACCCACCCACCCATTATACATTTGTTTCCAGTGTGAGTATGATTACAACAGGTGCACACATCTGTAAAATGCTACGATAGCTCAAACAAAACCTTACGGTTAGATTTAACAGGAATAGCTGAGGGGAGAGGAAATATATCCCTTAGTGTTTAGCTGTCATAGACAATTAACTCCCGATTATTGTTAATAAATTGTATGATGTTTTTGCATTCATACTGTATAAAATAATATAATAGGGCTTCAGCAGCATTTTCAAATATTAAAAATTACAACAGATGCATCTATATCATCTTGTTAAACTCCAGTGTTTTAGTTAGTTTCAGGTATTAAAACCCCCTTATCTATATAGGCCTATACTTTTCCTCAATATTCTATAATGTTTGCATCAGCCCTTACTTCCCCATTTTTGTAATCCAAGGTGAACACACACACACAGACATACACAGCAGTTCCTCACACAGACACACATTTCCTCTCGCTCATAGATTTTCAGCATGTTCACTGTCTATAGATCAGCATAATGGCTTGTGCATTGATGTCTGCTAACTACATGTCTCCTGTTCGAATTCCAGTTAGTGCTAAAAGCTGTGGCTAATTTACACCAAGCAATTCATTCTGATTCAAAAACAATCTTGGAGTGTGGTTAAGCCTAACAAATATTAGTTATAAAAACATTTGAGACAACCAGGACTTAATTATAATTTCCTACAATATTCATTTTTGTATTAGAATTTCAGTAATTAATGCTATGCCATCTTCTGTCATAACACAAAATTTACATACAGCCAATTTAAAAAAAATTGGCCTGTGTTTGTTTTTACACACGCACACACTTTGTGTATTGTACTTCAAATCTTAAAAAAAACAATTTTTAAACTTGCAAACAATATATTACTGAAATAAAAGGCCAATTAAGTGAAATAAAGTGTTGGTGTTGTCGCTTCAAGGATGTTCCGTTGATGTATTTAGTTCTGTTGTTGATTTACTTGGTTCTTGTGTTCTTTGTTCAAAGGCCCATTGAAGTGCCTTGGAACGCACAGCTTTGTACGATGGCGAAGCTAATGCAGGACATATTGAATGGCTCCTCCCCCTTTTCAAACAGCCAATAGCGTATAGTTTACCTCAGAGGGCCCTATTTTAACGATCTGAAACGCAAGTGTCAAAGCGCAAAGCGCAAGTAACTTTGTGGGCGGGTCTTGGCGCTGTTGCTATTTTCCCGGCGGGATAAATGACTCTTGCGCCAGGCGCAAATCTAAAATGGGTTGCTCTGAAGTAGCTTCATTATTCATAGGTGTGGTTTGGGGCGTAACGTGAAATAAACCAATCAGAGCGTCATCTCACATTCCCTTTAAGAGCAGACGCGCTTTTTCTAAAGCGGATTCCTATTGTAACGGCGGATTTGCCAGGCGCGCGCCAGGAGCGGTTCACAGCCAAGGAGAGCAACGCTCTCGTCAGGGACGTTGGGGATGGAGAAACCCACCACCCACCATTTTGGGTGCAAAATAGGAATGATACATGCGTCGGTGTACAAAGTCAATTGCGCTGGGTGCAAGATAGGGCCCAAAGACTGCAGTCGTACTTGACAGCACCATGGAAGCGAATCCGAGCGCTGATGATACGTTGGATTCAATAGTAGAGAAGTAGATATACTCTAGCCATTTCATTCTTAACCAACGTACAGTTAACGGAATAAAACTTGAGCGTTTGAGCAACCGAACACACATCTCCAACCCATATTGCTCTGTGACGCGTCAACGGTCGCTTTGGCCAGGTGTTATTTATTGCATAGGGGGCGGAGCTTTAGATTCTAGAGAGCATTTGATTGGACAGAAGATGTGATGAGAAGCTAAAGAATGCGGTGATGTCATAAAAATCTGTGATCCATTTTAGCGGAAGTAAGAGACTGTAAGTTTTGAATGCTTTTATCTCCTAAATTTGAACTGTGTCATTGTTTTGGAGCACATTAGCTCATTCATAACCTTAAGTCTAACATATTCAAACTAAAAGCTAAAAAACGTAAATTGTGATTTCAGTGGGCCTTTAAGTTGTCTTGTACCTTTGTTTATATCACAACAACTAGTGTGGTGTTGGTGTGGCGTAGACTTTTCTGGTAGATGTGTTGTGCTTGAATTTACTGCGGTGCCCATGAAAAGATGACTGTCTTTTTTTAAATGATGCTATCAGATGTTATTTATAAAATCTTTTGTGTTATTTATCCTGCTGTGTGCAGTGTCCTGATGATACAAGCCGATTTGATTGGACACGCCGTATTGCCACAGCAACACTCATCATGTCGGTACAATGTGACATCGAGTTAGCCAGCCAACTTCATATAAATGATGATCAATCTGATGAGAATGAAGCAGAAAACCAGAAGGACGGGAGGAAAAAAGGTGGAGATGAGGTAGAGGCAAGATGCCATTCACTGTTTAATCATAAAATCAACAAAGACTAGAGAGAAATGTAATTTTTGTTCTCTCTTCAATATGACAGTTCCTTTCCTTCACTCCATTTGTCTCTTGTCTTCCTGAATGATACATTAGATGAGCAAAAATCATCATTTATTAATCTGTCATACACAAGACATTGTTTGAGTTATATTAAAATATCAGCCGCTAAAAAATGTGGTGGGGGCGGAGCTTGTGCTCAGCCCTAGATATAAACAAGTTTACTAAAGAGAATCGACGGATGGATGTTTCAATTATAAAAGACAGCCACTTTGAGTAAGGCTTCACAGTTATGCACAGATTTCAACAGTAGTGAACAGAAACTAGTCTGTCTTTAAAAAAATGGTGTTTTGTGGATTTTGGCGGATTTTTGTGGATGACGGTTAGAGTTGAGGTCAACCTGCACTACACAGATTTTTTGACCAATCATATGCTCTCTACAATTAAAATGTCCCTCCCTTTATTACTTGCAACTGTCCAGCAAGAGAAACATCTGGAATGTTTGACTTAATATGGCGTTGCGCATCCCTATCAGTCCAACACAGCAACACTGGCAAAATAGCAAGAGTTTGGGGGTGGGGCTATCTGTTTGTCAACCAATGACAGATAGGTGATATCTGGAATCCTGATATCTGGAATCCTGTATGAAAACTGTAATTGTTTATTTTGGTGATGCTAGTGGTGCAGAAATTATGCACTTTACCTTTAAGCATCCCAAACAAAACATTCTTTGTACATAGAAGGCCTAGAAAGTCTGTTGTTAGCCAATCACTGCTTAGTATTTAATTTCCCAGGAAGAAAGCTGGAGTGAAATGTAGTATTTGAGAAACACGGCTCCTCATTAGAGAAATATTTCAATTTCAGTGGTTTGAGAGACACATTCATCTTCCAGCATGATTTGTGCTGCATTGTCTCCTACAAAATAGACACATTTGGCTCTCAAGTAATTGCCTCCATTCAGTGCATATTTCTCAATCCTGTATGACACATTGTGACAGTGCTTTGATAAGAAAGCAAATTCTTCTTTTTTCAGTCTTTTTTGCTAACATTTTTACCCCTATATGTTATTTTCCTTCCTATTTCATAACATTCCTCTTTCTTTGTTTGCAGACATCAAGTATCAGTTGGTGCTGATGGCATCTTTTAAAGCCCCCATAAAATCAGAATTATTTTTTTTTGCTTTTAGTATGACTATATTAGCCTTATTGGTATAAGCTAATGTGCTCCAAAACAATGACAAAATTAGTTTTTTAGAAGATACGTTCAAAACTTACGGTATCTCACTTCCACCAATATGGATCAATGATTTTGATGACATCATTCTGCACTTCAACTTCTCATTCGTTTTTCTGTCCAATCCAATGCTCTCTAGAATCTAAAGCGTCCCGCCCCCTACATTATGAATAGATGCTGAAGCTACGACTAAAATCGTAATGTAATTGAATGTAGTTCCAGGAGGTATACTTGGAAAGATAATTTTCCCTTCGATAAAGTGGAAATTAAGCAATTTTAGCAGAACAAAAGTCCTTCCTTCCTTCCGTCCTTCCAGTGTGGTTCCCCTGAAATTTTGCTTTTTGTTTGCTGTTTTTCACAGATCAACTTTGTCAGTTTTACAGTCATTTTTTAAACTATGAATGTTGCCATATGGCAGCTGTGTAAAATAAGTTTACAGTAATGTTTTTAAAATTGTATAGACAGAGACAAGTAAGCCTTTATTATTACTCTAATTTATTCAATGATTATGGTAATAGAATTGTATTTAAGCATAAATAACAAAACAATACAATTAATAGTGAGAAACAGATTCACTAAAAAATTGTTTTTAGAATTCCATGTGAATAAAATATGAATTCATAAAAGAAGCATTAAATGGATAAAAATATAAATTATTGTATTTAAAGAAAAGCTTTGTTTGGTACAGAAAATTTCCAATTCTATTCTTTTTCTCCCTTCTTTCTTCAAAATTCTCTCTTTTTTTGTTATCACAGCTATGTTAAAAATCTGATGGGAAAAATATGTTCTCTTACGAGACGTTCTCTCGTATTGCGTAAGCTTGCTTACGCTGCGGGAAAGTCTTCTTTTCTCGAGATACTGAAGCCAAAAATTATCCTTAATTTCATATTTTGTCAACGCAGTGCAGCTGCGGGCAGCTGAGCTAGAGCGGCATACTGCACGCTCATTGGCTGCCGCGCGGCAACTGCTTAAGCCTACCAGCGAGCCTGGCGTGACGTCACGCCCAATGAGGGCGCGCGCGCCCTCGCGCGTCCCAGCCCGCCAGAATGGGCGGCGTCAGAGCGTATATAAGGAAGGCTCGTAGGCTATATTCTCTGATTTCTGTCTTTTCAGCGAAGCACTTGCATCGCTGAACTCTGGGAGGAAGCCGTCGCCGTTGTCCTGCAAGGAACAGCTAACGAGCCAGCTTAGGACAGCCTGAGGAAGCCGGTCGAGTCTTCGCCGCCTTCAGCCTGCCGTGCCAGCTCAGCTATCCGGCGATATCCTTTCATTGCAAGCTCTTTGTGTGTGTGTTTTGCTTCCGCAGCACTATCTAAAAGAGCAGAGGCGTTGTTGCAAATGCCTCGCACCACGTGCGGCTCATGCCGCTCTACGCTCAGCGACAGAGACCGCCATCTTATCTGCGCTCTCTGCCTGGGCCGGGACCACGCAGCCGTCGCGCTTTCCACGGGCGGCTGCACCTTCTGTGAGGAGCTGCCGATGTCGACCCTGCGGGCTCGACTCGCCCTTTTCACAGAGCCTGCTCCAACCGTCGTTGGGCCGCGAAAGAAGAAGCGCCGCTCTCAACGACCACCGGAGCCTGAGACTCGAGCCAGCGCCTCGCCGGAGCCTCTCCCGCGAGCCTCGCTCTCTCCTTTTCCGCCCCCGCTTCCCGACGCGCAGCCGACGGCTCTCGCCCTCGATGCCGTCGCCTCAGGGGATGAAGCGGATGACGACGCGCTACTGGACACATGCTCGTTAATGGCGTCGGACAGCGAGGGATGGTCCGGTTCTGTCCGCTCCGCCTCCTCTACCAGAACGTCCAGCAGGACTCACGCCAGTGTGGACGCCGAGCTTCTCCGCCTCCTCACACTGGCAGTCGAGCACCTGGGCCTCGAATGGTCTCCGCCAGCGGTGCCCCCGCCCAACAGGCTCGATGGATGCTTCCTGCCCGCCAGTCGACAAGCTCCAGCGTCCAGACCAGCGCCTTTTCTACCGGAGCTTCACGAGGAGCTTGCTAAATCGTGGAACGCTCCAGTTTCAGCCAGACTCCGCTCTCCGGCCTCATCAACTCTCTCCCGCGTGGACGGAGCCACGGAGAAAGGGTATGACCGGATCCCACCGGTCGAACAGGCGGTTGCAGCGCATCTTTGCCCCCCATCCGCGAGATGGCGCTCAAAGACTGCCCTCCCGTCTAAGGCCTGCAGGACTACTTCGGCGTTTGCCAGCCGCGCTTTCTCCGCCGCTGGGCAAGCCGCCTCAGCCCTGCATACAATGGCGGTCCTTCAAGTTCTCCAAGCCGACCTCCTCCGCCAGCTCGACGAGGGAGAACTGGATAAGTCTGCCTTGACCGACCTGCGCAGTGCGACGGACCTCTCCCTTCGCACGACGAAGACAGCGGTCCAAGCTATCGGACGTTCCATGGCTTCGCTGACCGTCTTAGAGCGCCACCTATGGCTAATGCTAGCCGACATGGGGGAACAAGAGCGGTCCGTGTTTCTCAACGCCCCGCTCTCACCCACCGGTCTCTTCGGCCCTGCGGTGAGTGGCCTCGTGGACCGCTTCTCTGAAGTACAGAAGGCGTCACAGGCCATGAACCTCTTTCTGCCCCGCCGCTCGAGCTCCGCTGCAGGCCGCTCTAACACTCAGCCTCCTGCACGCAGCTCCACGCAGCGCCCGTCTCGACCTCCAGCTTCGCAGCAGCGCCAGCGCGGCCGACCCAGGTCCCGCTCCACCAGCCAGCACAGGCCGCCACCCCCGCGGGGTCCCCGGCCTAGAGTTTCGCTGAAACCCGAGCCTGCGAAGTCCTCCTAGCACTCGTCAGGAGGAAAAGACGGTTGAGTCCCGCCGCGGCCGGACCGCCATCAAAGCTAACTTGTATCCCTCTGCCAGTCCCCTTGATAAAGGCTACTGCAGTAGTGTCCACAGCAGCCAACGAGCCAGTTTCTCAACTCTCTCGCCTGCCCACAAACGCCGTTTTTACGGCGACCCAGATAAATCAAGTAAAGAGTGTAAAATCTGGTCATTCGGCTCACGCCGTCAGTGTTATGAGTGTAGTAAACATGCCCACGTCCCAGTGTTCATTGCTACACACAAGCACAATCTCCCCTGTGTACCCCACAGAGTGCACTCACATAAAGCGCGCTACGGCCGCTCGAGTGTTAGTTGTAGGTCACGTGCCCACGCCCCAGTGCTCACACCTACACAGTGCCCGCTCTGTCTCACACATTCGGGGACCAGAACACTCCGCAACCGGCTGTGTGTTAATAGAGAGCCCTGTGCCCGCTACACAGCACGCACACTCTCATGTAAACACTCACGAGCCCGCCCCGCTTCCGCGTCGCGAGCCGTCACACACAACGCTCTATCACAGCGTCACTCAGCCGGCTGCCGCTATCAGCGAGCCCCCGTCTCCCCTCACTGCCACTGCGCGACTCGCGCACATACCGCCACAGGCTCCCCGTCCCGCGCTGTGCGGCGGGCGGGACCCGGAGGCGATTCGACCCCTAGCTATGAGTGCGAATGCATGGAAAGCTATTCCGGGAGTGTCGAAGTGGGTACTAAACACAGTGATAAAGGGCTATTCGCTTCAATTCGCTCGCCGCCCCCCGCGCTTTCGCGCCCGGGTCGAGACTCAAGTGAAGGTGGATGCAGCTCATCTGCTTCACGCAGAAATAGCGAATTTGCTGCACAAAGGGGCGATAGAACGAGTTCACCCTCCGGTTACCGAGGCAGGCTTATACAGCCGTTATTTCCTCGTACCCAAGAAGGGCGGAGCGCTCAGACCTAAATTAGATCTGAGATATTTGAACAAAGCGCTCGTGAAACGACCGTTCAAAATGCTCACGACCAGTCAAATCCTCGCGCAGATTCGCCCGGGGGACTGGTTCATCTCTCTCGATCTGAAGACGCGTATTTTCAGATTCAGATTATACCCCGTCACAGGCCATTCTTGAGATTCGCCTTCGACGGTCAGGTATATCAGTACACCGTCCTGCCGTTCGGTCTGTCCCTGGCACCCCGTACATTTACGAAGTGCATGGATGCGGCTCTCGCACCCCTGAGATCAAAGGGAATGCGAATTCTGAACTATCTGGACGATTGGCTCATTATAGCGCACTCAACAGAGGAACTAGTTTCTCACAAGAAAGCGCTTCTCGGTCATTTGGAAAGCCTGGGTCTTTCCGTGAACTGGGACAAGAGCTCTCTAACCCCCAGCCAGTCTATCACTTTTCTGGGTATAGATCTGGATTCGGCGGCGATGACGGCCAGATTGTCAACACAGCGCGCACGCTGTGTTCGACACCTCGCCGCTTCCATTCAAGTGGGAAAAGTTTTTCCCCTGAAAACCTTTCAGAGGCTTTTGGGCCATATGGCGTCAGCCGCAGCGGTCCTGCAGCTGGGTTTACTTCGAATGCGCCCGCTTCAATGCTGGCTAAAGTCAGAAGTGCCCCGCAAAGCATGGATTTCGGGCCGTGCACCAGTCAGAGTGACTCAGCGCTGTGTCTCAGCCCTGCAGCCCTGGCTGGCGGCCGAATGGTATCAGCGGGGAGTGACGATGGGGGTCATCGCACACCGCAAAGTGGTCTCGACAGACGCGTCCAACATGGGTTGGGGAGCGACTCACGAGGGCAGTCCGATTTGCGGCCCATGGTCGAATACGGAGAGAAGCCTTCACATAAACTGTCCAGAGATGCTGGCGGTCGAGAAAGCGCTGAAGCACTTTCTACCGCTTCTACGGGGACACCATGTGCTAGTTCGCTCGGACAACATGTCAGTGGTGTCTTACGTGAACCGCCAGGGCGGAATCAGATCCAGAACCCTGCGCGCTCTCACAGAGCGCCTCCTATCCTGGGCTCAGGGCCCGCTGCGCTCCCTAAGGGCAGCTCATGTACCCGGTCGTCTGAACGATGGCCCGGACAGACTGTCCAGGGACAACGTTCCCCCAGGGGAATGGTCTCTACACCGCCAGACGGTCCAAACGCTTTGGCGTCGTTTCGGCGAAGCGCAGATCGACCTCTTCGCTGCGAGCGAGAACGCTCAGTGCCAGAGGTTTTTCTCAAAACACGAGGACGCGCTGGCCCAGACCTGGCCCAGCGTTCCGCTGTATGTGTTCCCCCCGATCTGGATACTGCCTCAAGTGCTAGCGAGGATCAGGGAGGCGGACTGCGCAGTGCTCCTCATAGCACCGCGCTGGGAAAACCAACCGTGGTTCCCCGAGCTAATGAGACTGGCAGACACAGCCCCATGGCCGATTCCGGTGAGGAGAGATCTTCTCTCTCAAGCCAGAGGATCGATTCTGCATCCCCATCCAGAGCACTGGTCTCTGCATGCGTGGGAAATCAACGGATATTCGTTGATCTGCCAGAAGGGGTAATTAACACGATCACGCAGTCCAGAGCCCCCTCGACGAAGCGGCTCTATGCGTCTAAATGGTCGGTGTTTAGCAAATGGTGTGTGGAAAAGGGTTCTAATGCTCAGTCCTGTGGAGTCCCACAGGTATTAAACTTTCTCCAAGAGATGTTGGACGCGGGCAGGTCCCCCTCCACGCCCAAGGTTTACGTCGCGGCCATAGCAGCGTTCGCCGATTCGGTGCGCGGCCGCTCACTGGGCAGGAACGAACTCATTACCCGCTTTTTGCGCGGGGCCAGGAGGATGAACCCCCCTCGGCCCCCGTCAGTCCCTATTTGGGACCTGTCTCTGGTCCTAGAGTCCCTAAAAGTGCATCCCTTCGAGCCTTTGGACTCTGTGGAGTTGAAATACTTGACGCTTAAAAACGTTTTTCTGCTAGCTCTGGCTTCAGTCAAACGAGTGGGTGATTTGCATGCGCTGTCCGTCAGCGCGTCGTGCCTCGAGTTTGGACCTAACAACTCGTTAGCCATTCTCAAACCGAAGCACGGTTATGTCTCCAAAGTGTTAGGTACTCCCTTTAGGGCTCAAGTCATTACCCTATCGGCCCTGCCGTTATCCGGCAGTGAGGAGGGTGTTAACCGCCTTTGCCCGGTCAGGGCGTTAAGGTGTTATGTCACGCGCTCTGCAGCCTTCAGGCTCTCAGAGCAGCTTTTCGTTTCGTTTGGAGGGCGCGCTAAGGGTCGCGCCGCCTCGAAACAGACGCTATCCAGATGGATAGTGGATGCTATTGCAGCAGCATATGCGTCAAAAGACCTGCAATGTCCGTTGGGCATACGGGCTCATTCCACCAGAGGCATGGCCTCATCGTGGGCATGGTCCAGCGGGATTTCCATTCATGACATTTGTATGGCGGCGGGCTGGGCATCCCCCTCTACATTTGTTAGGTTTTATAACCTGGAAGTTCCCACCATGCAGGCTAAACTTCTGTCAGTCTAGTCGTGTTCATGTCCTGCTCATGTGCACAGGCTGTACTATCGATTAGCTTATCTGTTGAGCTGCACGCTCAGGGTATCAGTATGCATAGACCGGCCGTGCCGTTCTTGTGTTCCCTGGATGTGCTTATGAACATGTGTTGGCCCGCACCGCTGGCCACCTGTCATTTCACCTCTATGCTTTTCATAAAGTGTCATATGTGATTGTTAGGCGCGCACGGCGTGGACAAGGGGTTCCCGCAGCGTAAGCAAGCTTACGCAATACGAGAGAACCTCTCGTAAGAGAACGATACTTGGTTACTCACGTAACCTCGGTTCTCTCTAGAGAGGGAACGAGTATTGCGTTCCCTGCCGTGCTTAAAGCCTATAGCTCGTGTCGCTTCATTCGACAGAAAACAGAGAATATAGCCTACGAGCCTTCCTTATATACGCTCTGACGCCGCCCATTCTGGCGGGCTATGACGCGCGAGGGCGCGCGCGCCCTCATTGGGCGTGACGTCACGCCAGGCTCGCTGGTAGGCTTAAGCAGTTGCCGCGCGGCAGCCAATGAGCGTGCAGTATGCCGCTCTAGCTCAGCTGCCCGCAGCTGCACTGCGTTGACAAAATATGAAATTAAGGATAATTTTTGGCTTCAGTATCTCGAGAAAAGAAGACTTTCCCGCAGCGTAAGCAAACTTACGCAATACTCGTTCCCTCTCTAGAGAGAACCGAGGTTACGTGAGTAACCAAGTATCGATATCATTACTGCAAAATGCAGATCATATAGAAGACAAATGAAAGGAATGACTTCCTCTGAGTTAAAATAATGTGACGCACACAAAATGTGTTGGGATTTCTGGGACAGGCAAAGGCTGAATGTGAGGGGCTTTCAGAGCATAAGCTATAGGTAACTTTGGCAATGGATTTATGTCAGTGCCATTAGAGGCTGAGAGTCATGTATCAGCTTCGCACTATTTACTGTGTGACTCATTCCATTCCAGTCATTTTCATTATGGACCAGACCCTTTATCCATACACCCTTGGGCCAAGCAATCAATAAAACACACACACACACACACACACACACACACACACACACACACACACACACACACTCTCTCTCTCTCTCTCTCTCTCTCTCTCTCTCACACACTCACACACACACACACACACACACACACACACACACAGTCTATACCATAGGTTATACTCAATGTATACACTAGCACACACTTAAAATCAATACCTAGCATACTTAATGACAGATATTTATTGTTTCAGATATGGTAAACAGTTACACTTCATCCAATGGTCATTCTGGTCTAATAAATATTCCATTGCTGTATTTATAACAGATACTAAGTTGCACTAACTATGCAAAGCTTTTCTGGAAGATACTTTTATTTAAGCTGTTATAATGAAGTTTGAAGTTTTAGTTGTTTATCACCACAAAAAGCACACTGAAGTCAATTCAAATGTATTAGTAACACTTTATAACAAGGTCCCTTTAGTTAGTGTTAGATAATGCCTTAACTAACATTAACTAGCAATGAGCAATACAATTGTTACAGTATTTATTAATCTTTGTTATCATTAGTTAACCCTCTGGTGCTCTTCACGTGGCAGATTTTTTTTACTATTATTTCAATGAAAGGAATGTACCATATTTTAGTTTGATGTTGTTAAAGGTCCCGTATTATGCCCCTTTTCACAAGATGTAAAATAAGTCTCTGATGTCCCCAGAGTGTGTATGTGAAGTTTCAGCTCAAAATACCCAACAGATCATTTTTTACAGCATGTTTAAATTGTCATTTTTTGGGGCTCAGAAAAATGCGCTGTTTTAGTGTGTGCCCTTTAAATGCAAATAAGCTGCTGCTGGACGACCCAGGGGGCGGAGCTTCATGAGCTCGCGCACAGTCTCTCAGGACAATTTCATCTCACGGAATGATGATAATATCAGAAACTCTCAGTAACGGTGTTCAGTTCGAGTCGGACAATAATGCCTACAGAGTCAGAGTGCTGTATAGAGATGAAACAGGTATAGTTTATTAGTTTAATTACGGTTATTATAACGTATTTGTCATCTGCTTGTATGTATCCATTATTTATTAATAGCCTACAAGTCTGCTGTCTGAATGATGATCAAACATATACTGATGAGTTTAATAAAGTTTATTGTACATCACACAAAAGATGAAGCGTCAGTTTTACTTCAGAAAATCACCGTAAGAGCTGAGTAAACACAGTAAGTTATTAGAAGTGCGCAAGTACATAAACGAATTTCGGTAGAGTTGAGGGAGCATTCCTGTGGGCGGAGGTTAGTCAAAAAACGGTTCTAATGACGTCATTAAAGAAGGAAGTAGAGGGATGTAGTCCAAACGGGCCGTTCGATGTAGTCAACTTCTGTTAAAGGGATAGTTCACTTTGAAATTAAATTTTGGTATGTTTTAGCTTACCTCAAGGGCATCCAAGATGTAGATGTCTTTTCTTCCGCAGTAGTTTCAATTTTGATATTTTTAGGTCAAACCGTTCTTGTCTCTCAGTCATTTGATGCAGGTCTATGGATACTTTCTCAAAGAGCATGCACAGAGTCCAAATTAAAACAATTCCCCATCGTCCAAATTAAACAATTCCCCATCGTAAGTACACATTGATGGCCTAAGACACGAAACAAGCGGTTTGTGTGAGAAAACGAACAGTATTTATATCGTTTTGACCTCTTATACACAGCACACGTCCAAGTGATCTGAGGGCGCGAGCGCATCCTGCTGTGTGACGTGTGCGCAGACTGGTGCATAGATATATACACTAGATGTCGCCTTGTCTATGGCAGTTCATTGGAACGAATGTCTTTAAGGCGGCATCTAGTGTATATTTCTATACTGCGCCCTCAGATCAGATCACTTGGACGTGTGCTGTGTATATGAGGTCAAAACGATATAAATACTGTTCGTTTTCTCACACAAACCGCTCGTTTCGTGTCTTAGGCCATCAATGTGTACTTACGATGGGGTATTGTTTAATTTGGACGATGGGGAATTGTTTTAATTTGGACTCTGTGCATGCTCTTTGAGAAAGTATCCATAGACCTGCATCAAATGACTGAGACAAGAACGGTTTGACCTAAAAATATCAAAATTGAAACTACTGCGGAAAAAAAGACACCTACATCTTGGATGCCCTTGAGGTAAGCTAAAACATACCAAAATTTTATTTCAAAGTGAACTATCCCTTTAAATAAAATATCTCGCTTGGCATTGAACTTTGAGCTTTATAATTTTACAGATATTATTTATGCTCTAACAGCAACATTACACACTAACTAAAGTTTGAAACATGGGATCACGAAGAACGGGACCTTTAATGTATTTTTGTATTATTTATTTTTTTAGGGGATTGTATGGTACTACATTATATTTACACAGTAGTTATAATCCATTTATTCATGTTTTCAGCATTGACCTGAAAATTAAATTTCCAACTTAAACTAATGTAAATCTTGAATGCTTTAAAGCACAGACTTAAGTTTGATCTCTTTTTAAAGACGGCACTTAGCAAATTATTGCTGAAGTGAAAAAAAAAATTTTTTTTAAACTGAACTTAAAAAAAGTTACAGAATTTTACATTTATTGTTATGAAAAATGCACAAAAATACTATTTTCAATTTTTATATTAAATCAATATTTTCAAAAACACGTTTTAGTCAAAAAACGGCAAGAAAATCAAAGCAATAAATCTAAACAAGTTGTGTTCCAAATTTGAGCTTAACATCTAAAAAATTATCTTTCAGTATTTTGTTTGGCCGCAGTACCAAAAGATTTCACTAGATGAAATTTACCTCCCATTCATTTCCAATGCGGTCCTTTTTGACTGTGAGAAGCACAAGTATTTTTTTCAGGACCATTTAACCTGTTCGAATCATGTCCATATTTATTTATTTTTGTGTGTGTGTGTGTGTGTGTGTGTGTGTCAAACCTTTACCAAGTTTTGTACCATTCCAATTAAAGGTGCATTGCGCAACATTTCATGTTAAAAATACCCGTTTTTCTAACCCATACATGCTTGAACAATTGCCTGATGGGCTGAATGAGCCCTTCTCTGATCACTGCGATTGCCTCTATAATCCTGTACAGTAAAATAAATAAGAGGGATTCGGGTCGGAATTTGAGACTGGGTCTATTAAATTGCCTAAATTGCAGTTTCGCTTGTCGCCAGAGGGGGCATAGTTCTGCAAAAACTCAGAGACTTGCGCAATGCACCTTTAAGTAAAAAAAAAAAAAAAAAATTACATAAAGACCAGAAACATCAGAGTTTAATAAAAACATAGCTTTTCATTGTTAGTTCATGTTAGCTCAGGTGTATAAAATTATATTAAAATACAACTTTTGATTTTTAATAATGGATTAGTAAATGTTAAGATTGACACAACCTAAGATTAATAAATGCTAAATATTTTTCATGTTATCTAATGTCTGTCACGGAGTCACTCAACAATGACACACCTCAATCAGCCTTAACTCAGCGCACCTGGTCCCGCTCATCATCTCCGGAGTTCTAATCATCTGCACCTGCACCTTATCCCACTCACCTCTGATGCACACTCTATATAAACCTCAGTCACTCTACAACCAGCGTCCGGTCTCGTCTTTTGATACCTGTGACTCCCTGGTTCTCACAACGTTTGTCTGATTCCAGGAATTACCTCTTGCAAGTACCTGTTGTTATTTTCTAACATCTTGTCTGTGTTCCCCAAGCAGCCGCTGGCGTGGTGAGCACCCCTGAGCACTTCATTGGTGATTTGCTGTTCCTATCTCCGTCTCCTCTCACGTGCGGTGATATTCCTAAGACTGTTCAAGCTTCAGCATCTATAAAGTCTGTTCACTCTTTAGCATCCATAAAGACTGAGATTTGAGTTTTCTGAAGAGACCCCGAGCCTTCTTGTTTCGTGGAGTTGCACTACGTGTCCAATAAACATTGTTTACCTATTTCTGTGTCTTCGTTCCTCAGTAGATTGTGACAGAAGACCGGACCACACAAATGCAAGCTCCACCGGCTCGTGAGGTCCCGGCCGCAGGAACAGAGGCCGCTCGGGGTGCCACCGCACAAGCTGCCACCGCATCCCAGCCTCACACCGCCGCCGCTACTGCATCATCCGTTCCACAACCTCAGTCATGCATTGCAAGCCCTCAGACCTGTTTCAACCAGTCCCATGGCCAACCTCATATTCGGGTGAGGAGGAGTGCAGTGGTTTCCTTTTGCAATGTCAACTTTATATGGAGATAAATGCTACTTAATTTGTTTCTGAAAGAGCAAAAATAGCCTTTATTATCTCCCTACTCACTGGACGCGCGTTGAGTTGGGCTCAAGCCTTGTGGAATGCCAACGTTCCCGCAATACAGACTTTGAATAACTTTGTTGAACATTTTCGAGTGGTTTTTGCTCAGACTTCTAGTGTAATTTCAGTTCACGACCAATTGTTTCGATTTCACCAAGGCAGATCTACTGTTTCAGAGTATGCGTTGCAGTTCCGGACTATCGCCGCTAACAGCGGCTGGAATGAAACGGCATTGATGACCGCCTATCGACAGGGACATCTGACATCTGCCTACAGCTGGCCATCTATGATGACACAATCGGAATTGAGAAACTGATTCAACGATCCATTCTCATTGATCAACATCGCGCGGCTTGCCTGGGCTCTACCACTGCACCTTTTCCACGATTCTCCTCGCCCGTCGCCCCTCTAGCACCCGAGCCGATGGAGATCGATTCAGGACATCTAACCGCCGCGGAACGTACCCGTCGGCGCAACAATCATCTGTGTCTCTACTGTGGAGCCTCGGGTCATTTTCGCCTGGATTGCCCTATTCGTCCCAGGCGTTCGACGGTGAGTTCTGTTGATCTACCTTTCCCAATTACAAACCTGAAACAAACTCCTGTATTCCTCACCTATCGTAACCACTCTATTTCAGCAAAAGCCCTGATTGACTCAGGCGCGGCGGGGAATTTCATCTCCGCATCATTGCTCAGCCGTCTTCAAGCCCGCCGCCAACGACTGTCTCAACCACTGAGCATTCATTCCATCTTGGGTAAGCCACTCGGAAGAGGAAATATCCGGTATTGCAGTCCAGTCTTACATCTATCTATGGGTTGTTTACATTCTGAAAAGTGCTCGTTTCTGGTGCTGGAGGGCTCGACGGCAGATATCGTCCTGGGACGCCCGTGGCTTATTCAGCATTCCCCTGACATCTACTGGACCACGGGTGAGGTGCGTCAATGGAGCAATCAATGCAAGGAACACTGTCTCCGACCAGTCAAGAAATCCTCTTCTAAGCCTACCACACCCATGTTCCTGAGTTCAACCTCCATTGAAAGTCCAGCCACAGATTCCACTCCGAACATTCCACCTGAGTATCGGGCGTTCCAGGTCGTATTCAGCAAACAACTGGCCTGCACACTTCCACCCCACCGGCCATGGGACTGCGCGATTGAGCTGCTGCCTGGGGCCACTCTACCACGTGGGAAAATTTATCCACTGTCCATCCCGGAGCAGAAGGCCATGGAGGAGTATGTGGAGGAGGCTTTACGTCAAGGATACATCCAACCATCTACTTCCCCTGCCGCTTCTAGTTTTTTCTTTGCCGGTAAGAAGGATGGTGGTCTTCACCCCTGCATCGACTACCGTGTCCTGAATGCATCCACTGTTAGGTACAGATACCCTCTACCGTTGGTCCCTGCTGCTCTGGAACAGTTACAGTCGGCTCAACTCTTCACCAAGCTCGACCTGAGGAGTGCCTAAAATCTAATCCGTATATGCGAGGGAGATGAGTGGAAGACGGCATTCATTACTCCAGCCGGCCACTACGAGTACAGGGTCATGCCCTTCGGCCTTTCAAACTCACCAGCGATTTTCCAGGGTTTCATGAATGAGATCTTCCGGGACTTCCTCAACCGGTTTGTGATCATATATATAGACGATATTCTCATCTACTCTACCAGCCTCAATGAACACATTCGTCATGTACAGCTAGTCCTGAAGCGTCTTCGTGAGTACCAATTGTATCTCAAGTTAGAGAAATGTGAATTCCACCAAGAAACCATTCATTTTCTGGGTTACGTGATCCGACCAGAAGGAATCTCGATGGACCGGAACAAGGTGAAGGCAGTCATCCACTGGCCTAGACCTCAGACCCTTAAGGAGCTGCAGCGTTTCCTCGGCTTTGCCAATTTTTATCGGCGATTCATACAAGACTATAGCAAGATCTGTGCTCCTGTGACGTCGATGGTACGGAAGGGGGTCAAACAATTAACCTGGTCTTCCGATGCCACTGCAGCATTCGAAGCATTGAAGAAAGCCTTCTGTTCCGCCCCTATGCTCTGCCATCCCGACCCTGATAAACCATTAATTGTAGAAGTCGATGCCTCTACCAACAGAGTAGGAGCGGTGTTGTCACAGCGGCAGGGGACCCCTCCACAACTCCGACCATGTGCCTTCTTCTCACGCAAAATGTCACCGGCGGAGCAGAATTATGATGTGGGCAATCGTGAGCTGTTAGCCATTAAGCTGGCATTAGAGGAGTGGAGACATTGGTTGGAGGGAGCTAACCACCCATTCCAGGTAATCACGGACCATCGCAATCTGGAATATCTGAGAGACGCCAAGAGGTTGAATCCTCGCCAAGCACGGTGGGCGTTATTCTTCACTCGCTTCCACTTCTTCGTAACCTACCGTCCTGGATCAAAGAACCTCAAGGCAGATGCTCTGTCCCGCTTGTACCAACCTGAAACCTCTACGGAAAGTGATGAGACCATCCTCCCTCCAGCTCTAATCATCAACGCCATTCAATGGAACATCAATGAGCTCATAGCCGACGCCACCCAGAATGAACCTGCTCCGCCGGGAGGTCCTGAGGGGAAGATCTTTGTTCCATCTAACCTCCGTATTCCCCTCATGGACTCAGTGCATACCTCTCCGGGCTCTGGACACCCAGGCAGCCAACAAACCCTCTCACTCCTCCAGCAACGCTACTGGTGGCCCAGGATGGCCCAGGATACCTCCCGGTATGTACAAGGATGTACCGCTTGTGCCATGGCCAAGGTACCCCGGCGTCTACCCGAAGGAAAACTAATGCCCTTGCCAATCCCGAACCGACCCTGGTCTCATATTGCAGTTGATTTCGTAACGGACTTACCTCCTTCTGACACTATGACCTGCATCCTCGTGGTTGTGGACAGATTTTCCAAGTCCTGCAAGTTACTCGCACTTCCTGGCCTCCCTACAGCATTCAAAACTGCCGAGTTATTATTCTCTGCAATATTTCGTCACTTTGGGATTCCTGAAGACATAGTGTCTGATAGAGGACTTCAATTCATCTCTCGCGTCTGGAAGTCTTTCTTTAAACTATTGGGAGTTTCAGTCAGTCTGGGTACCATCCCCAATCTAACGGCCAAGCGGAATGCAAGATCCAAGAGATTGGGAGGTATCTACGAACCTACTGTCACGAAGCACAGGACCACTGGAGCCGGTACCTCCCATGGGCAGAATATGCCCAGAACTCCCTTCGTCAGTCCTCTACCGGTCTAACACCGTTCCAGTGTGTCCTGGGATACCAACCGCCACTATTTCCATGGACTGGTGAACCATCGGACGTCCCAGCAGTACAACATTGGTTCATGGAGAGTGAGAGGGTCTGGGACTCAGCCCATATTCATCTCGAAAGGGCAGTCCGGAGGCACCAACAACAAGCTGATACCCGTCGAAGAACCACCCCCCACTACACTCCAGGCCAGTTGGTATGGCTTTCGACCCGGGACATCCGCCTCCGGCTGCCCTCACGTAAGCTGAGTCCCAGGTACATCGGGCCTTTCGCGATTTTGAGGCAGGTCAACGAGGTGTCCTATCGTCTTGTACTTCCCCGTCACTACAAGATAGCACCCACCTTCCATGTATCATTGCTGAAGCCTTACATTGCACCTCTTACCCCTCTGTCCACAGATTCGGATGCCGGCGAAGTACCCCATCCTCCTCCTGTGGACCCCGCAGAAGACGCCGTGTACCAGGTCCACACCATCTTGGACTCCCGACGATGGGGGAGTCAGCTTCAGTACCTTGTGGACTGGGAGGGGTTCGGACCAGAAGAGCACTGCTGGGTCCACCGGGACGACATCTTGGACCCCATGCTCCTCCAAGATTTCCATCGCGACTATCCGGATCGTCCAGGACCCCACCCACGGGGTCGCCCTCGTCATCGGGGTCTACGGCCCTCAGGAGCTGGCCGTGGAGGAGGGGGTACTGTCACGGAGTCACTCAACCATGACACACCTCAATCAGCCTTAACTCAGCGCACCTGGTCCCGCTCATCATCTCCGGAGTTCTAATCATCTGCACCTGCACCTTATCCCACTCACCTCTGATGCACACTCTATATAAACCTCAGTCACTCTACAACCAGCGTCCGGTCTCGTCTTTTGATACCTGTGACTCCCTGGTTCTCACAACGTTTGTCTGATTCCAGGAATTACCTCTTGCAAGTACCTGTTGTTATTTTCTAACATCTTGTCTGTGTTCCCCAAGCAGCCGCTGGCGTGGTGAGCACCCCTGAGCACTTCATTGGTGATTTGCTGTTCCTATCTCCGTCTCCTCTCACGTGCGGTGATATTCCTAAGACTGTTCAAGCTTCAGCATCTATAAAGTCTGTTCACTCTTCAGCATCCATAAAGACTGAGATTTGAGTTTTCTGAAGAGACCCCGAGCCTTCTTGTTTCGTGGAGTTGCACTACGTGTCCAATAAACATTGTTTACCTATTTCTGTGTCTTCGTTCCTCAGTAGATTGTGACAATGTCGTTAAGTAATGTTAACAAATGAAACTTGTTGTAAAGTGTTACCAATTTATTTAATACACATTTCAAACCAGCATTACAGAAAATCATGATGTTAATGTTTTTAAATAATCATGCTTTAGAGGTCAGTGATAAAATAGTAAACATTTTGCAAGGATACAAGTTGAGAAAAATAACTTTTTTTTCAAAAAAAGATAAAAACATTGAAAACAAAAGTCTTCTTGTTGTTATGAGGCTTTTTTTTATATAGTTGTATCACCCTGACATTTACGACTTTAAGTCAAAAATAATAACAACAATAATAAAAACAAGTTATTTTTATTGTATTTTTTTTATAAATTACCAGATTAACATAAAAACCATGTCCTTGTCTCATGTCTATAAATGTTGAAATATTATTCTGTCTGACTGGAGAAAGTTGCAAAAGTGCAGAACAGAAGTCATTGCTGTAGCTTGGTTTCATCTTTGTTTTGAGTTCTGGAAGTTACAGTATATTTTTCACAGTACAATGAACTCTTTTATCTCAAGAGATCAGGGAAAAAGCAATTTAAGTGGTGAATAGTTTTCAGAAGCTGTGCAATTTAGCTAATAAAGACTTTTCTTTTGAAGGGTATACTTTACGGTTTATTCACTTTGACTATTTGAATGAGTCAGTCAGGATCTTACCTGAGCCTTAAAGAGGCCCTTAAGTGGTCCTGCATCATTTTTTAATGGTATCTGAATAGCCACTTCACTTTGTAGTTCTGCAGGGATTTGACATTCGAAAAACACGTGTGAAATCCCCAACAGAAATCAGAGTGCTTCAAAGCCAGAATCAAAGACAGAAGCACCAGAATGATGGAGAGCAGGTGTCTGTTTCTTTAAGCCCTGAGCTTTGCTAGTTCTCTCATTACAGGGTTTGAGGACTGCTTGGATGTTGTTTTCCTCAGGCCTGTTCTTTCTGAGAAAGAAAGAAATAATGGAGGAGAGGGGTGCGTATACAAGTGGCATGAAGCAGAATAAGAGAAAGATGGGACAAAAGCAGGAGAATAAAAGATTTATTTCTATGTGCCGGATCTTAGACATAGCTTTAGGACACAACTTCACTCATCCCACCCTCTTCTCCAAGTGCAAGCCAAACATTTAATTGGAATGCATTTTTACTTATCACTGCATAATCCCTCTGTGTGTTTGCGAGGCGATCAGGATAATTAATTTACAACTTAATATGACTTAATAAAAAAACACGTGGCAAAGTGTTTGTTTATGTGAGGGTTCAAATCCCCACCTAACATTATGTTTTAATGAGCTAACCTATTCCATAACACAAAGTTTAAAGGAAAAATGACAGAAACAAATAAAAACACTGAGCCTCATTCACTAATAATTTTGCACAATTTGTTCTTCCACAAAATATTAGGCGGACATCACTTTTTTAACTTGTGTAATTTAAGTGTGTAATATTGCTGTTTGAGCATAAACAACACACACAAAGTTACAATGCTCAAAGTTCAAAGCAAAGGGAGATATTTTCTTTTACAGAAATAGCTTTTTAAGGACTATACAAACGGCTGGTATGAGCTTCTTCATGGGTTAGTGACATCACTTACCCTAAAATATACATAAATGCGATTTATAGATTATCATGACAGAATATGCTAGTCAGTTTCGCCTGTGTCTTTCTATTCCTCACTCACTTTCTCTGGTTGCCCAGCTGCTTCAGTATAATTACCCACAATCCTCATCCTTACAGCCTTGACAACCATTTGACTCAGCTGCTAGTGAAGGAAAGAAAGAGAGAAGGTGTGAAATTGAGGGTGAACAACGCATCACACGGAAACATGCTTGTTATTTTGACCCAAGCTGTTTGCTCTACCTCGCTGTCTCGCTCGCACACTGTAGAGAGGTGAGAGTCTTGCCTGATTGAAGCAGCTCTTGGAGGAGGGTTAAACGAGTGGGGCATGAGATGTAAAGGAATGAAAGAGAGAACAGGAACTCTCTACTGCTGTCAGTCAGGCACACTGAGCAAACAACAGTGTTAATGAATCAGCGTATTGCCTCACCCAGAGCATGACTAAAAACAACATCCAGAACTCTACAACCATGATGGAGGGCAGGGGTGGAACAATTCATTTGTTTGCTTCATAGACCTTCTTAGTGCAAACCAAAGAGGTATAATTCCTGGAGAAGGCTAATCTTTAAAGGGATAGTTCACCCAAAAATGAAAATTCTGTTATTACTCACCCTTCAGTCGTTCCAAAACCGTAAGACTTTCATTTATCTTTGTATCTTTTTGATGAAAAGATACGAAGGTACGTTAGATACGAACGTAAAAGATACGTTCTTTCAAGCTGCTATAAAGAAAACGTTGAAAATATACATTAAAGTCGGCATGAAATCAAATTTGACAAATCTTCTTTTTATATGTAATATTGTAGTGTTTATTATAAATGATTTATCTGTGCACTTCATTATTTTTTTAAAATTCAAGTACCCTTATAATCTTTAATCAAATGCATTACCCTTCCCTCCCCCCTCGAAATGACCTCTCTTCTCTTTCGGTCACGTGCCATGGCGAAAGGGTGCGGCCAGAGCCGATGAGGGTGCGGCTATCGAGATGCTCTCGAGGGTGAACTTGACTGATAACAGAGAATGTCTAATAAGGATGATAACTTGACTTGACTCATCTTGGTTCGCGGGAATAATAATAAAATAAAAAAATCTTTCATGGGAGGGTAACGGTGGAGAGTCCGGTGGAGAGAAATCCTCCACAACTGAATGTAAACTGGCATTCAAATCTGCCTCCATTTTGTTTGCAATGCCCAACCTCCAACGATCCAATCAATTCCCGAAGGACGAAATCAAGCCCCGCCCTACATTTTTTTCTAATTTCGGAAGCCGTTTCAATCGGATATACGTCACAACTAGGAAAAAATTACAATCTCAACTTCCATTTCATGCCGACTTTAAGATGTTTATTTTATTACATTTTGTTTACTTGCGGCAGTAAGTTTCTCCCGAATTTACCAAGAAGTTAGCATTCCAACGTGACATGCCGAGTTCCGTCTGTTTACTGAAGTCTGTCGTGGCCGTTTTCTCAAAATTAGGTTTTTGTCATTCTCCAGTACAAACATCTCAGCCTATGTAGCACATATGTACACCAAACTTCCCAGTTATACACTTAACAGTATTCTGAAGATATTTTCAGAGGGATTTGTTAATAAATCATTCCTGGCCTGATTTATGTGACATTTTAATTTAAAAAAAATGGCGAAAAAATCGATTTTTTAAGGCTATGGACAGTATATTTTGATTTCCTAGGTAATGAAAGCATATATCCTGAAATCCCTCTGATTTTTTTTTTTCATCTTGTGTGTAAACAAAATGAAAAAAGAATTTTGCACCTGGCTTCATCATATGTTCAGATCTATCTACCGAAAATATATGCAAAATTGTGCATATTTAATGAGATAATGCCTAATTTGCATAATTAAACATACAAATTTCTAAAACTTGTAATACATTTTTTTATATACTTGTGTAAGAAATCAACTGAGGAAGTTTCATGGTGATATCTATTATTTAAAAATGTTACCCTATTCATCTGTAGTGTCTCGCCTTAAATGATGAACAGATTTAATTAAGTCTTTTATTCAGATATAAATATTGATCAGCGAACATAAACAGAAGCTCAACCAACGTGCAAGAACAAACCTCTTGTAGAAGCTCAAATATGCTGCGTAACACGAGAATGAACCTCAATGGTTCTTGTAGAAGCTCAAACGTGCTGTGTAACACGAGAATGAACCTCATTGGCTCTTGCTGAAGCTCAAACGTGCTTCGTAACGCGAGAATGAACCTCATTGGTTCTTGCAGAAGCTCAAACATGCTGTGTAACATGAGAATAAACCTCATTGGTTCTTGCATGTCAAGCGAACATGCTTGAGCTTCCGTTTACCTCAACTAATGTATGAATTGATAAATGTTTATATGTGAATAAAAACCTTAATTAAATTTGTTCATCATATAAAGCGATCGAGTCTCTTCAGAAAGTTTGGACTACACCGCTCAATTCATATGAATTAGTATTACGATCTCTTTATGAACCATTTGAAGCGTCAAAATAGTAGTTGTGTAGACTCTCAATGTAGGGACAGAAAGCTCACAGATTTCATCAAAAATATCTTCATTTTTGTTCCGAAGATGAACGAAAGTCTTACGTGTTTGGAACGACATGAGGGTGAGTAAATGATGCAGAATTTTCATTTTTGGGTGAACTATCCCTTTAACATTCCCATTAATCTCAATGGAAATTACTTGATCTCACTGAAAAACTTAACTATTTCACAAGGTGCCGTACCCCTAACCTTACATACTGTCGGGGCGTAAGCAGATGATACAACTGAGATCATACAAGTTCATATGAATTAGCCACCAATTCACCAAAATGTATTACAGCAGAATACACCGCTAATTTTGAAGGGCTTAAATGGCTAATTTTCAATTGAGAGATGGTCTTTGCAACCAGATTGTGTAGTTACAGCATCTACCAGCAGAGGCTAAAGTATGGAAGCTTGTTTCCGCCACAAAATAAAAAAAAATAAAAGATAATTGCGACTTTTTATCTCACAATTGCGAGTTTACATCTCGCAATTCTGACTTTATTTCTCAGAATTGCGAGATATAAAGTCAGAATTGCGTGTTTTAAAGTCGCAATTGCGTGTTATAAAGTCAGAATTCTGAGATATAAAGTCAGAATTGCGAGATATAAAGTCAGAATTGCGTGAAATAAAGTCACAATTGCGTGTTATAAAGTCAGAATTCTGACTTTTTTTCTCGCAATTGCGACTTTATATCACGCAATTCTGACTTTATATCTCGCAATTGGGAGATATAAAGTCAGAATTGCATGATATAAAGTCGCAATTGCGTGTTATAAAGTCAGAATTGTGAGATATAAACTATTCTGAGGTAAAAAAAAAAAAAAAGTCCGTCTTTTTTTTCCCCTTAGAATTGGACTTTATATCTCACAATTCTGAGAAAAGATGTCAGAATTGCGAGATATAAACTCGCAATTATGTGTTATAAAGTCAGAATTGCGTGATATAAAGTCAGAATTCTGAGATATAAAGTCAGAATTGCGTGATATAAAGTCGCAATTGCGAGAAAAAAAGTCAGAATTCTGACTTTATAAGACGCAATTGCGACTTTATATCTCGCAATTCTGACTTTATATCTCAGAATTCTGACTTTATATCACGCAATTCTGACTTTATTTCTCAGAATTCTGACTTTATTTCACGCAATTCTGACTTTATATCTCGCAATTCTGAGAAATAAAGTCAGAATTGCGAGATGTAAACTCGCAATTGTGAGATAAAAAGTCGCAATTATCTTTTATTTTTTTTATTTTGTGGCGGAAACAAGCTTCCATACTAAAGGCCCTGATATACATCAAGAAAAATTGAAAAGTCTGCTCCATCTGGTAAACGCCTTCAAACTACCATTTAGTCCGTGGTGACGATGTAATAGGTATGTAGGTGTGCTCTGTGGCTCCGCCTTCTTTAACATGCTCAGGTATTTTGAACGTCTTTTTACCCCTGAGTGAAGAAAGAAAAAGAACTTTGCTGTGAGGGCCTCAACATGGCCACGCTAACCGTAATATCATACTACTATGTTACTTTTATTAAATTCAGAAAGTCTGAAATTCCAACTTTCTTTTTGGAAAACTAGAAACTAAAATATATTACATCAAGCTTCAGGTTACAACTCAAATACAACTTAATTTCACCAAAACAAACATGGTGGCACCCCAAGAGATGTGCAAAGTTAAGGATAAACTTTACTTTTAAGTACATACTGTACTATTGTAGAAATAACACTAACTGGGTAATAACTAGGTGACCCTGAACCTACCCCTAAACCTTAACTTAACCCATGTAGTTACCTTGCACAACTCTGTACTTTTGTGGGTAAGTACAATGTACAGTAAGTACATTGAAAGTGCTCATACTGTAAAATAAAGTGCAACCAAGAAAACACTCTTAAATGAGTCACACATGCCATGATAATTAAACCTCTTTCTCTAACATTTGCAGATTCAATTGTGTAAAACACAGTAAGTTATCTCTCTGTCAACAAATGCTAGCACTGGATAGCTTCATTTGTCTTCCACAGTTTGTTTATGACAATGAATGATGTAAAATCTCCTCCTGTTCACATCTGGCACAACAGTTTTAATTCATGTTTTACTTTTCCAAAACATAAACATCACAGACTTCACAACTAATCTTGTTTTATTAAAATAACTTGATTAACCAAGTTTTTCAGACATCTACTGCCATTATTTCTGGAACAGTTAAGAACATTTTACTACTGTTGCTAGCAAGCAATCCATAGATTCACTCCGGCTCAGGATGAGGCTTTGTGCCGCAAGCATTTTTTAAAAACGGTGTCACATCATGCAGGTTTTGCAGATGTTGTCACAGCATGTATGTTTTAAAGAATGTGTCATTGCTATTTGGGCCATCTCACATGCGCTGACAATCCCCATGAGCAGCAGCTGAGAATGAACCGCACCACCACATGGAGCTCTCCTGAAGCGAATGTTTTTAAATAAATAAACACCTGACCTCGTTTAACGTGCGTTTCTTTCGTACATAAGCACATGATCTGCGTTTTCACGCACTGTGCGTATGTGTTTGTCTCATTCCACTCTCTAGCTGAACTCCCTCTTACGTCAATCATTAGTGCTTATTCAGTTTAATCTTTTCTAATCAGCCCTACTCATTTTCAGCAAAATCAAATGCAAATCTGTCAGAATCACAGGCAACAGCCACAGTTTAGAGTTTTAATTTGAGCATTTGGCCACCATTCCTGCTCCTCTGGCTCTTTAAACCGGGTGTTTTTTTTTGTTGTTTTTTATCCTTTATGATTTTTGCTTGTCATGAAATGAACTAAGATTTTTTATTTTCATTTCCAGGCAAAACATTGACATCATTTGCGAAAATTCTCACTTGATTACACACTTTGTATTTCAATTTCACGCATAAATAAGGATGTCAGAATGTGATACAATTAGAATGTGAAAAGGCTATGCAATGCTGTCAATCTTGACCAAAGTCTTAGTTACAAGCTGGTATATTAGACAGTATGACATATAGAGCTCATAATAAATAATCTGACAGTCTGCGTAAAAGGACAGAAAAAAAACAAGAGTGCATCCAACTTTAGCTAAAAGTTAAAGAACACTTTATGAGATTAATGGACGTCAAATTGTGTGACTTATAAGGCAACAGTGATGACTGTAAATTTTACATTATCAATCGTGTCTCGTTCTGACATTCTCATTGACACTCGGTATTGCAACTCAGGCTCATTGGAAAAACATGCCTGTGGCAACATTTCTGCAGAATAATATTACATTGCTTCTCGCACTTTTTGCAACACTTTCAAAGTGAAATGTCCAGTGAGTGTCGCTAAAAGCATGTTTAGTTTTCTCCGAAACAGATGAATGTGAATCTGGCAACATTTTATAATGTTGGCAGTTCGGAAATGAAATGTCCAGAGAGTTGCTTTAAAAAGGTTAATGCTCTATTGCGTTTGAAAATAAAGTACCACCTACACTAAACCTGATCCGAAACCTAATCGACAGTCTTAACAAAAGCAAACATAAAATAAAAAAAATATTGTAACCATGTCATTGTTGCTTGCTTCAAGTCTTTTATTGTTTACATCGCTGCTGTTCTACTTAGGTGCACAGTAAAAATGATTTGTTGGCAAGTAGCCTAAGTTGCCTTACAATTTTGAGTTCATTTAAACTAAACATTTGAATTGATACAAAGGAAAAAGGAGCTTCCCCAGCTCCACCTGTATAGATCTACTATGTGTAATTGATATATGCTATTTGTGCAGCAGCAGTATGTCTTACATACTCACAGCAGTGTTTCAGCATATGTATTGGCAGTAGCAAGTTCCTGTACTTGCTCTGCAGCAGCAGCAATAATCTACAACAACAAAAATAATCAACAGCCGCAGCAATTCAGCAGCAGCGTAGTGGATCTATTTAGCCAAGACCAAATAAATTAACACTGTCGATGTCCAAATTAACAATTACCAAGCTAAAAATCTTCAGAGAGTTATCATGATAGAAATAAGTCTTTATGAATTGATAATCTGCCCATGTACATTTAACATCTGTGTGAAAAGGTATTAAAGTTGTTGGTGTTTTACCGCCACTGGTGTTCATTTTAACCGGAAACTCCTGTGAATTGGATGTATAGGTATACTTTTTTTGGAGTTTTGCAAAAATGTAGATAGAGGCACATTTTTTTCAATGAGCCTATGCTGCGAAATTGAAATGGCACCACACAAACGCAAGCAAACACTTGCACTAATGTAAGAAATCTTTTAACCATTCACAAAATTTGTCTCAGACAGCAAAATGGTGGTAAAAATCGTACAGTGAGCACCTGCTTTATTTATGGATGAAGAGAGGAACGGGAGAATGTAGAAGCATGAAATATTCCCTCCTTGATGAAATGTTACATCCACCCTTCTGCTGTAGGACGCATCTGCTGTGATCAGCAAGGAGTGTGAGTTTGTCTGTGTGTGTGTGTGTATGAGCATGTGTGTAACTGTTAAAAGCAGCTTGTCTGTGCACGGTTTAAATGAGCATTGGGCATGAAAAAGTAAAAGTGATGTGAGTGAAAACCGATGTGTGTGTTTCTGAAGTAGCTGGGAAGATTGCTGAAGAAGAAGGGTAGTTGGTGAAATAGCGTGTCAATTGACTTTATCATCAACATCAGGATTTACGATTAAAAAGTGTATGCCTGTAAGGAAAAGTGAGATTTTGGCCATTGCTCTCACCCATACTCTTTAAAGCTGTTTGTGAAATTTATGAAACAGGAATGATACCACAACATATGAATACTGCTTAAATTTCTCTCATTCCAAAACCAAACAAGGATCACACACAATGTTCCAACTGCCGTCCAATATCATTAATTAATGTATATTTTAAAATTAAATGCATTGGCAGGTAGACTAGAATCTGTGATGCCAACAGTGATGCTCCCCGATCAGACTGGCTTCATAAATGGAAGACACTCCTCAGAAAATAGAAGGTTAATAAATATAGTTGATTTCTATAACAATTCATCCAACACACACAAACCACCATTTATAATTGTATATTTAGATGCGGAAAAGGCCTTTGAATGGCCCTTTCTCTTCACTGCACTCAGTCACTTTGGTTTTAAATCATATATCATCAACTGGATTAAAACACTATAATACACCAACAGCATCTGTCATAACTAATTAAATTATATCAAATCAATTTCACTTAAAAAGAGGTACCCAACAAGACTGCCCACTATCACAGCTACTCTTTGCACTCTTCATTGAAACCTTGGCAGCTGCAATACGACAATCACACAACATATCTGGAATCCAATCGAAACATCATCATCATAAAATAAGTTTCTATGCGGACAACATTCTTTTAAATATCACTTCTGTCAGCCCATAATCTGATTAAGTTATTTTAGTAAAGTAACAGGATACCCAATTAACTGCTCATAATCCGAGATTCTGCCTATTACTAAATTGAATAGGGAGGCTGAGCTAGAGACTTACCCATTCAAATGTAAAATCAAAACTATAAAATACCCTGGAATTCATATTTCACCTAATTTCAAAGATCTGTTTAAGCTCAACCATGTCCCCTTACTACAAGACATACAAAATAGCTTGGAGAGATGGAACAATTTGCCCATATCTCTAATCGGCCGTATATCATCTGTAAAAATGAATATACTTCCAAAAATCAATTATCTCTTTGCCATGATCCCTGTCACTCCACCTTCAGACTGGTTCTCCTCTTTAAATAGTACAATATATAACTTTCATTGGAAAAAGAAAAAAAGCCTGTATAAAATGATCCACTCTTCAAAGGCCAAAAAAGTTTAGAGGACATGGAGCACCCAACCTTTACCTGTACTTTATTTCTCAACAGTTAATTTACATCTACCACGGGATACATAACTCAAATCTCCCATGCACAGAAAATTATCTGGTACAATCATTAGATATAAAGCTTCTTCCATTAATAGTTAAATCAATAAAAACTCTCCCCAGCTATAAAAACAATAAAACTATTAATACCATCATGAATGCTACATAAAGGTACATAATCTACTACATTGCAATTTGGAACCATCAGCCAACGCACCAATATGGTATAACCCAAAGTTTTTTAATTAATAATAAAACTTTTCCACATCTAGTCAAAGAGGAGTAACCAGCCTAAACCACTTATACAATGGGGGTTCAATAGGTTCATGACCTTTGATCTTATTCAGTCAAAATACAAGTTACCTTATCAAACTTACTTTTATTATAAACATTTAAAAGAAGTCATTCAAAAATCAATTGGTTCTAGTACTCCATATATTCCACCATATACCAAACTATTAAATCTTTAAAACCAAATAAAATACTATCACAAATATATACATTATTAATATCTACAGAAAATTATATCCAATTCAACAATGGACTAACTGGCAAGAAGATGTCTTGCAATACCAAAATCCAAATGATTCTGTATAAGGTTATCCATAGAGCACACATCACAACATACAAACTACAGCGCATGGGATATATTAAAAATATATATATTATAATCCATACTGTCCAGCCTCCACTGATGATTAATTTCATGCATTGTGGAGGTGTCCGCTTGTTCAGTCATTCTGGTCGGAGGTCATGAGCTTGGGCTCAACAACCCAGTTTGTCCCATAATAGCTTTACTGGGAGACATGTCTACATTACAGATTTCTAATCATCTCAAACCCTTTTTATTAATTTCGCGGTCCATAGAAAAGAAACACATTCTACTTAATTGGAAAAACAGAACAGAACTCTCAATAAATCATTGGCTCAAAATATTATAAGTACACTCAAACTTGAAGTAATTAACTGCATTTGCACATGATATTGATTCCTTCGAACAAACCTGGTCCCCTTTTTTCAATACCTAAATAGGAGAACTGATTCCTCTTTGTCATAAACCATGAGAAATTCATAAGGAAAGTTTTTTTTAGTTTTTTTATTTAAATCCTCTTATAAAAATGTATCCTTCTTTCCTCTCCCCTTCCTATAATATTTTTTTTTCTCTTTTGTTTTTTCCCCCCTCCCCTTTATGTGTACTTGTGTGTATACACATGTCATTGGTATCTTAATTTCTATAAGCAGCTATGTCTTGTTAATAATAATAAATAAATAAAAAATTAGGTCCTGTTATTGAGCAGCAGATCTATAGTGTTGTGAGACCACCTGCGTTGTGTACCATTCCATTCTGCTCCATCTAGCTATTTGAATGCAAGAATGCATCTTATGTAAAAGCCCCTAAGAGTGGTGTCTGATTGGGGTCAGGTGAACCCGAAACCAGCCGAATTAAACAGTTTAGCAAATAGTAATTGGGTGTTTCTTTAAATATGGACACTTTTGGCCCTGTGGACTTTTAGAAAGTAAACTCTCTTTTAAAAACACACTCACTAGTTTAATTTGTCTATTAAAAATGTCAAATAGTTGACATACTGTACATGCATCACAGGAGAATTCTGCCATTTTTTTCAGAAAGTCATCAAATGATGACTCTTTTGCCTAGCTATGGGTTTCATAGCTAGCATTTCATGTATATTAAATACACACAATATAATAAATCAATTAAATTACATTAAATAACATTTCACACATTTGTATAACTTAAATTAAAAATACTGAACACTTTTGTATAACTTAAACTAAAAATACTGTTTACAAGTGATATTTACCTTGATTTTTCACATCACACGTCTCATTTCATTTTCAGTTCTTCATTGACAATGTTTGTGACATTTGTGTAAATGACCAAAATAATTTTAAAATATTTGCACACAATAAATATTGAAATAGGTTATGATTATTGTGCTTTTTGTTTAGATCCTAGTTTTAAATGCAATAATTCTATTTGAATGATTTGAATGGTGCATGCACCGTTGAAACATTTGAGGTCGGTAAGATTTTTTTATGTTTTTGAAAGTCTATCATTCTCACCACGGCTGCATTTATTTGATACACATTATTTTTGCATGGTTTGTTTGAGAGCGAAGCATGCTCATTGCGAACGTTGGGCTCACTCTCTGCAAAGGTTCTGCACGTTTTATGTTGTTGCTACGATGTAAACTACGGGAAAAGCTGTTTGGTTCTGCTAACTAACATTACAGTGTTGATGTAGTGTTTAGCTATGGGGCTCTAGCTTTTGTAAGATTGTTCTCAGATCCATAGGAACTTACCACTCTGAAACGTCCTGTTAAATCCATGCTTGCAAAGGTTCTGCACAATCCTCTTGTTCGTCAACATTCTCAGGGTCTGAATCGGGCTCGAATTGGTATTGCAAAATTTACAGCATCATTGATATTCACCTGAACAGATGAAACTTATGGTAAGGGGCGTGACATTTCCGGAACATGCTCTAAGCGGTTCGCCAATCACAATGGTCTCCATAGTCTCAACTATCACTGCTATGCCGATGATGTTCAGCTCTACATATCCACCAAATCCATCACCTCCGCCACCCACTCCACTATCTCCAACTGCCTCACTGACATTAAATCCTGGATGGACACCAATTTCCTTAAACTCAACTGCGAAAAAACAGACATGATCATCATCGGTCCCAAACCTATCACTAAAACCATTCACAGTTTCTCCCTCACTGTCGACACCTTCATCCTGTCTCCATCCCTTCACAGTCGCAACCTCAGAGTCATCTTTGACAATAACCTCTCCTTTGAACACCACATAAAACAAATCACCAGAAATGTAAGCTTAGCATTAAGTTCTGCCAGGAAGACTCAATCAGCGCGTCATGTATTAACTCACTTCTAACCAATCATGTGTTAACACTCTTAGTATAAAAGAATGGTACTTACATTTGTCTGAGTTCGCAGATACTGGCGGCGCCAATTACCTCCATCCTCCCCAACCACCTCTAAGATGGTTCTTTCCATCCATCCTCCCCACCACCACCAGGATGGTCCCTTCCTTTACCTCCAGGGGGTCGGCTGCGCCCCTGCCTTCATCTTCAGGCGGGATTTGCAGATTCCGTTACCCTCGCATTGCTTGCTAAGGACGGGGCCTACGCCAAAGACTTTATAAAATTATGCTTGCTGAGCTATTAATAAATTTACACTTGTTATATCATTTTATCTCCAGAGTCTTTCTGGTAGAACTGCCTTTTTTCACCTCAAAAACATCGCCCGACTCCGTCCATCACTCTCTTTCTCCGCTGCAGAAACCCTCATCCATGCCTTCATCACCTCCAGAATCGACTACTGCAATAGCATCCTGTACGGCACAACATCCAAAACCTTAAACAAACTCCAAATACATCCAGAACTCTGCTGCCCGTCTGCTCACCCACACCCGCACCCGTGACCACATCACCCAACGAATTCAATTCAAAATCCTTCTCCTCACACACAAAGCCCTCCATAACCAGGCCCCTTCCTACCTCACTGACCTGCTCCACCGCCACAACCCATCTCGTAGCCTCCGCTCATCTGATGCTAACCTCCTGACTCCACCTCCCAAGACCTCCTTCTCTGTTGCTGCCCCCTCCCTCTGGAACTCTCTCCCCAAACAAATCCGTGACTGCACTGACCTTCCAACATTCAAATCATTGACAAAAACTCACCTTTTTAAAATTGCTTTTAATGTTTAGCTTAGTCCAGTGTGTTTTTAGTGTTTTTTACTATTTGATGTTGTTCCTGCTGCTTTTATGATTCTATTCTATATAAAGTGTCTTTGAGTACTCAGAAAAGCGCTTACAAATCAAATGTATTATTACTATTATTATAACACACTGGGCCAGCTGACCAATCAGAGCACATTTCGTATTTTGGAAGGAGGGGCTTCATCGAAACAGGAACTAAATGGGGCGTTTGAGACAGACTGGGAAGAGAGGTGCAGCAATAAATGTTAGGGATGCACCAAAATGAAAATTCTTGGCCGAAACCGAAAAAGAGGAAACAAAGGCAGAAAACCGAAAACCGAAACACTGAAAGGAATTATGCCAATTATTAGTACTATTGCATTTATGGCTATGACTGTGCACTAACTTTACTAAAATCAAGACATTGCAATTGCATAAATTAATATTAAAGTTTCAAAGAATAAATAAATGACAAATTGTGCAAATATTTATTTAGCACATTGCAACAATGCACAGAAACTAAAATGTTTAACTTGACCCCACTCATGTGTACATTAAATAATAATGTACAGGCCTACTAGCCTGCAGGAAGGTTTTAAAATTAAATGTTCTCTCATAAAAACAAAGTGCATTTAGGTCAAGTGCATTTTAAATTTTTCTCTGTAGGACTGCTACAAGAAAGTGCATTCAGAACAAGTGAACTATATGCTATACTATAAGCTCATGGACGTGAGTTGCAACAACATTAAACAGCTCAGGTAAACACACCTCTGAGAAATGTCGTCTGCTCGGCATGACATAACGGGGCTCAATGTGCTCGATCAGCCTACGAAATCCCACATCTTTTGTGTAATGCCCTTTGCCTTGACATCATTGGGAAACTTCCTTGCCTTTTTAAAAACGTCCGCCACAGACGGAGTGGGCGTGCTCGGAGGCGTTTTCCTTTTCTGTGCCGCGTTCCTCTCATATTCAGCGTAGCGATTGGAATGTTTGGATTAAGGTGATAAATTAAACCCCATGTGGAGAAAGTCTTTGCAGATGCACCCCCTCTTGAAATTTCGCCATTACATGTTTTGCAAATCGCTGTCCGTGGGTCTTTCTCAGATATACTGAAATACGCTCACACCGCAGACATGTTGCTTCAGACAAGCACGTGCAGGTCGCGGTCTCTGTTTGCATCATCACAACATTTCGGCCGTATTGTTTCGGTGAGTCAAAAGTCTTTCAGTGGCTGAATATTCGGTGCATCCCTAATAAATGTAAATGTAAAACATTTGAAAAAGAATGCGTTTTTTAACAATCAAGCATAGAAGACCTATTCTAATACACCCCAAAAACAAAATCAAGACTTCATTAAAGGACATAATAGGACTCGCAATCACAGTGGTTGAAACCTCTGGCAGAGACAGTAGCAAAATTTGTGAATGAGAAAAATATCCAGACAAAGCAGTGACAATTCAGCTAAACTTATTATCTTAAAACAACCACAACGGAACACCTTATTGCATGCTATAAACGTAAGCACACAAGCTCTAGATGGATTGTTGATGCTGTTCATTTACAGATGGCTGTTTGTGGATGAATAGTGCTCTTGTGTTGGTGTGCAAGTCTGCATTTGTGGGCTTTGTGTGCATCTGCTAAATCTACAGCCTGGATACACCAGTCTGACAGCATGCTGTGCTTCCGTTGTGCAAGCGGAGAGATACAGGGTCAGACTCATTTATCATGAGATGAAACACCTTTGTGTGTGCATGTGTGTGATGAAGCAGCTTCTGTTCTGGAACACATGCTATGCACACACACACACACACACACACACACACACACACACACACACACACACACACACACACATTAAAACTGAGATCAACCATGCATAAACGTGACTCTGGCCTTGTACAGTTATACGTGTGGGTGTAGAGCCTTTGAAGCTGCATTGAAACTAAATTTTGGACCTTCAACCCGTTGATAACCGTTGAAGTCCACTACAGTATATGGAGAAAAATCCTGGAATGTTTTCCTCAAAAACCTTCATTTCTTTTCGACTGAAGAGGGAAAGACATACATTTCTTGGATGACGTGGGAGTGAGTAAATTATCAGGAAATTTTAAATCTGAAGTGAACTAATCCTTTAAATCTATATCTATTTGTGTTGAGGCCATAGCTGGTGATATCAAGAAAGCGCATAAAAGTTGGCCTTTTTTGTCATGAAGAAATAGTTAGCTGCTGTCTAGGTGGTGGGTGAACATAATAGCAGTCTTAATTACATATCCCTCTTTTAGCACAGAAACTGGCCATGTGCCCTGTCCAGTCCAAACACACGCGCGCGCACACACACACACACACACACACACACACACACACACACACACACACACACACTGGAGCCACCAGGGTGAAACATTTCAAGAGGAATTAATCAATTCGATTAATTAACAGGCTGGTATTCTGCTAATGAGAAACAAGCAGGTTTTTTTTTTTTTTTTTTATGTTGGCAACCTTTTCACCTAAACAGTTTAAAAGCCTCTGAAAAGTGCTGCTCTCAAGAAGTTTATTTGTTGTTATTTGTTGTCATTGTTAGTTAAATGTTTGTATGAACCGCTATTCTCAAACCTGACACAGAGAAATACAAATTCTGTCATTGTTTATTCACTCTCAAATTGTTCCAAACCTGTATAAATGTACTTGCTCTACTGTACACAAAGGAAGATATTTGGAAGAATGTTTGTAACCATATTTCGGGCCCTACTATGGTAGTCAATGGGGCCCGAGATCTGTTTGGATCTCAATTTAGGTTTTTAGGTTAGGATGTAATTTAAAGTTTGTGGTTGAACACAATGTAGCAATATGGCAGCACGCACAAGACAAATCACACACGAATATTGGTGAAGTATGCCATTTTTTCAGTGATATTCCTCATAGAGAGTAGCTTGCAACACTAATGCCCTGCATCTCCGATGAAACATTATCAACCAATTTAATGGAAACGCAGACACGAGGAGCCTTGGAGTCATCTTGGAAATAGGAATTATTGATTCCTAACACATTTGCTGATATGATGTATATTGTGAGAATTTAGGGTCACTTTTAATTTCCCGGCCATAGATATATTAATCATTTCGAGTTTTTACACACATTCTTACTTTGTCCAGAAACCTCCCTGGACATCCACTGGTGAATGTGGAGGATGGGATATGGGTTTTGTGAATGATAATTAAGGTTGAGTGTTTGACTGGTATATTGAGCAGCACTGCACATGAAATGAGGATTTCTTAGTCTGTCCAATATTAGAGAGGTTGTTTGAGGACCATCGTCCTGGACATTTAGGGAAAGTTCTAAAATGGCATTTTGCACCCTAAAGTTATTTTGTTTGTTAAAATTCTGAGGTGGAAATGATATTTTAAACATTTTCGGGATAAAAATGTTACACTACTTTATCTTGCTGCTGCCCATAGTTGTCTAACGGCACACCCCTGAACAGGAATCTGCTGACCGACAGTAACTGAGCAAAAGACGTTTCAGTAATGAACTGGAACAAATGTTTTTGGTGACAGGATAAAAAAATAAATAAAATGATAAAGATTCAATGGGATCAAAATGACCATTGGTGCCAACTTCTTAATCCTTCCGTCTCTATCTGTTTCTGCTCAACCGGTGACCATGGCACAAGTCGCATTTCCTTTTCCAGCTCGACATCCGCTGGGGACTCAATAGCCATGCCGCTTTTAACACCCTGTCTTTCTCACCAGGCGGGGAATTGACCACCATGGCTTGGCTGCAATTGCTTTGGCTTATTTCTGCTCTGTTTCCTTTACATGCATCTGTGGGACGTCCTACCTGTCACTCTAGTGGGTACCACTTCCCTCCTTTCAGTCTCTAATATTTTGCCTCTTCGCATCCCATCTGACTTTCTGCCTGTTTCCAACCCAACCGAGAGGTCGTGTCTGTGGGCAATAGCTGTGACGTTTCCTGATCTCACTTCCTTTGTCCCTTGTTCATCAGCACATATTCTGGTACACGCTACACACCGTGACTCTTCTGGCCTTTCCACCTGGCTGAGGCGCTACCATCTATCCATCTCTTTCCGCTGCCTTCAAGAACGATTATCGACTTGTCTCTCCTCACCTCACTCCCCTGGAGTGTCTATCATGCTACTGCATATCATCACTTTCTCTCTAATAAATGTAGCACATTTGCCACACAACACAAGCAACTTTTCTAAAAGTCTTCAGGTGTAACTCCTGGGCTTATACGCAAGCTTTTAATCATCACTTGTCTTACATTATGATATTTCTGACACTGTACTAATATTTATTATTAATGTGTATGGCTATTTTTTTTTTTTTTTGAGTTTTTGAGTTTTTAGTTGTAGTTTTTTTACAGATTTCAACTTTTTTTAATGTCAAGTTCACATTAAATGACTTTCATTTTTTTAATACTTTATATTATTATTTTTTATAATGCTCTCTCTCTCTCTCTCTCTCTCTCTCTATATATATATATATATATATAATTTATACTATTTAATTGCATTCATTTGCTTGTTTTATTCATTTATGTTTTCAGAACATGTCAGAATAAATCCAGATATATTTGAAAACGTCTCAGGTTACGACTGTAACCATAGTTCCCTGAGAAGAGAACGAGACGATGCGTCAATGACGCTTTGGGAACGCTCCTGCGTGATTGCGTCTGAAGCACCTATGTCAACTAGTCCAATGGCGAGAGTGGGCGTCACGGGCGGGTGACGTGACGACCAGGAAAGGATAAAGGACATCCGGTTTAGAACCGCGCTAGCTTTGAAAAGGGCCGAAGCAAGTCGATCACAGGGATGTAGTAAGTATGGCAAAGTGACGCATCGTCTCGTTCCCTTCTCAGGGAACTATGGTTACAGTCGTAACCTGAGACGTTCCCTTTTGAGGGAACTCGCGATGCGTCAATGACGCTTTGGGAACGAGAATGCCCAACACGCCATACGAACCAGAACCTGTCTGTGTGAATACTGCACAACTAAGACAAGAGAACTGGAGAACCTGGGGAAGCACCCAGGTCGAAGTTGCAAAACCTTACGAATGTGAGCGGAGAGGACCAGCCTGCCGCATACCACACCCTACAGGGATATCTACATATATATAATAAGGCTTCTAAGCCGCCATACTCCTGTCCTGGTCTAAAATCACCACGGAGGAAACAACCAAAGGTCCCCCCCTTTCTCCCCCTCCTCAGGGAAATACCACCAAAAGGGACATGTAGGCACTAAGGCTGCCACGTACACCTTCAGTGTGGAAGGGGATAACCCTGCGGAAAAACAAGCAAGCAGTAACTCCAGCACTGTACCAATCGGGCAGTAACTGGGCCCGAGACCCGCAATATGAAGTGAAAACCCATCACTAAATACTAGGGGTGTAACGATATTCAAACCGAACCGAAAAACCGCGATACAACAGCCACGGTTCGAACCGCGATACTCTCATGTCGAACCGAACGCGCCCCGCCCCCTGCCCCCCGCCCCCTGCTGCCCAACTCTCACTTCACTTTGTCACAAAACTATTTTTTCTTCCTTGACATTTGATTAAATAGTAATTAATGAGTACACTTTTAACAACTAATAAGAGCTGTAGTTTTAATAAATATTATTATAATATTATTTACTAAATAAAGTGCATGTCACGTGATTTGGGTGATCGATCACGCTCGGGAGTTTACATACGCACTTCAGGATGGCAACTCCACGCCACGGCATATTGTGATTGAAGACCCTGCGGTCACAACCACTGACTGATATTGATACAGCAGCAACAGCAGCAGTGCTGATCACGAATCTTGAGAATGATCACCGACACCTGTCATCATCCAATATGATGACATATCACAGCTTTTTTTAATCATTGTTTGATTTGCGAACATAATCCTTTGCCGTCTGGCCGCTTCCGCTTCAGGCCTGACTCGTCTCGCGCTAACGGTAATTTCCTTTCACTGTCCACGTTTTGATTTCGGCAAATCACTTTTGGCGAATGCAAACAACGTGATTATTGTTCATGAGTCCAACATCCAGCCACGCAAGAAAACATGTAATTTACCTGAGGGAATAATATGCTCACAAAACATTTCTGATTATTATTTGTTTAAAACGGTTTTGTTCCCCCCCCCTCCCACCCCCCCAGGATTCTTTGATGAATGTAAAGATCATAAGATATTTAAGTTATTTGAAATAGAAAGCTTGTGTAACACTATAAATGTATTGTCACTTTTGATTAATGTAATGCATCCTTGCTGAATAAAAGTAGGCAATTACTTTCTTTAATTACTTTCCCCAAAAAATAATCTTAACCTCAAACTTTTGAACTGTAGGCCTATGTATAATGTTAAAAAAGCTTTCCATTTCAGATAAATGCGGTTATTTTGAATGGTGGTTTGTTTGTAATGTGACATATATTTTTTTGTATGACATTAAAATTATTTTTAGAATTAAATTGTACATAAATAGGTTAAGCAATACAAATGTGTTTGTCTGATAACCTTTTAAACATAGCCTATACTTAACTACAGTTTGCAGACACTGAAATTATGTACATTGTGCGATACAGTAAATATTTTGAGTGTCCCTCATTTTCCTATAAAGAACCACAATTGTCCCGCATTTTACTTTTCTGAAGTTGGCAACCCTACTCAGGTGTGCAGTTTATTTCTGACTAGTCAGTGGAGACATTTAGGCTATTTCATTTTAGTTAACTCAGGTGTGCTAACTGCTCTAAAGAAAACATGAAGCCAATGAATAAAATTAATAAAGTTAAGTTAAATTATTGTTGTTGTTATTTTTATTAAGTTAAAAGTGAATCTAGTGTTATTATTGCTGGTGGTGCCCTGCCATGAACCCTGCCCCCACAGCAAACAGAACCGAACCGAACCGAACCGAACCGTGGCTCCAAAACCGTGATATGAACCGAACCGTGGCATTGGTGTATCGTTACACCCCTACTAAATACATAAAGTTTCCTCGTGGAGAGAGCTCTGGAGTGAAGTATGGTCTCCACAACCTCAGTTGAGAGACCAAGTCAATGAGTTTGGCCCCCTCAGAGGCCAAACCCACAGGTTCCATATATCTCCCACTTAAAACCAAAGGTCCCTCCTGACTGGAATCTCCAAGGGAGAGCCATCGAGTAGAGACACCGGGTCTGAGAACCAATCAGACCGGCCAGTACGGTTCTACAAATAGTAGACTTATTCCGTCCCGGCGGACCTTCTCCAGAACTCCTTGGAGCAGAATAATCGGGGAGAGATGTACAGACGTAGCCTCGGCCATGTCCATACCACAACGTCCAGCCCCAAGGGAGCTGGGTGTGTGAGGGAGAACCAAAGTGGACCATGCGTCGTATCCTGAGACGTGAACAGATCCACTTGTGCCTGGCCATAAACCCCCCAAAATGTGCTCCACCACCTCGGTGTGGAGCCTCCATTCCCCGGGCCTCAGCCCCTGCCTCAACAGGATGTCTGCTCCTACATATTTATGTAAGAGACCACTGACGTGTTGTCTGTAAGGACAAGCACATGATAGTCCCTCAGGTCTGGGAGGAATGTCTCAACGCATTGAAGACTGCCATCATCTCCAGGTAATTTATGTGCCAAAAAGATGATGACTCCTCCACAGGCCCTGAGATGAGTGGCCTCCCAATACCGCTCCCCAGCCGGTGAGAGAAGCATCTGTCGAGATAGCAACTCGATGGCAAAGAGCTCCCAACACCGGAACCTGGGAAAGGAACCAGTATTTCCTTTATATAACCAAGGCGCGGAGACACTGCCACGTGATCTTGATCGTACGAAGTGGGTTTCCCCTCGGGGAGAACCCTCTGGTTCTGAGCCACCACTGCGAGAGTCTCATATACAGTAGGCCAAAGGGTAACACATTGGACGCTGCTGCCATGAGGCCCAACAGTTTCTTAAACTGTTTCACAATACGTGACTGCTCACGTGAGACAGGAACCAATAATTCCTCCATATAACCAAGGCGCGGAGAAATCGCCGCGTGATCTTGATCATACAAAGTGGGTTTCCCCTCGGGGAGAACCCTCTGGTTCTGAGCCACCACTGCGAGAGTCTCATGTACAGTAGGCCAAAGGGTATCACATTGGACGCTGCTGCCATGAGGCCCAACAGTTTCTCGAACTGTTTCACAGTGCGTGGCTGGCCTAGCTTCAACTCTTTTGTGGTTGCGAGGATAACAGCTACACGAACGGGCAAAGTATGGCTCGCATCGTGACTGAATCCCATACCACACCAAGGAAAGTGGTTCTCTGTAGTGGAGAAAGCACACTCTTCTTGGCATTGAGTCTCACCCCAATTTCTTCATCTGAGTGAGGACGACATCTCGATGCCGAACTGCTAACTGCTCCGATTCCGCCAGAATCAGTCAGTCATCGATGTAGTTCAGAATGCGTAGCCCTGCAGCCTGGCGGGGCCAGAGCTGCATCTACGCACTTCGTGAACGTGCAGGGTGATAGAGTTAGACCGAATGGAAGCACCCGATAATGGTATTCTTTGCCCCCAAAAAAAAACCTCAGGAATTTCCTTTGTTGAGGGAAGATGGAAGTAAGCGCCTTTTAAATCTATTGTGACTATCCAGTCCTCGGATCTGAAAAAAGTCACAATCTGTTTGAGTGTGAGCATAATGAACTTGAGTTTCATGACTGCACGATACAACAGACGAAGATCTAAAAATGGGAACGCAGCACCCAATCCTTTTATGGAACAATAAAGTAGCAGCTGTAAAACCCCGATTCTCTGTCGGGAGAGTACACCTGCTCTATAGCTCCCTTCGCTAATAGAGACTCTACTTCTTGCTCCATTACCAGAGCCTGCTCGGGATGTACTAACGCGAGTAGCACCCCGTTGTAACGAGGTGGAGGAAAACTAAACTGTATTCTGTAACCTCTCTCTATTATCTGCAGGACCCATGGAGATATATTCGGCAGATTCTTCCACTCTGTCAGAAAATCTACTAAGGGTACCAGTCTCTCGAGACTGGCCTCTGGTGTTATTGTAACAGCCACTTCGGTGACCTGAAGCATTCTGGCAGGAAACAATCGAACTGACTCTTTTTGAACCCCCTCAGAGGGTGCGAGTTTGACACAGTGTCGTGGTGACACTGAGCCATGTGCTCGCTGGAAACCGCTGCGCCCCGAGACCAAGGGTGCGGGGTTGGCAGAACGGCCTCCTGAGGGCACCGAGGTGGGGCGGGCACCGTATAATGAGGTGTACACCGCTCCACCCCGGTCGGGGTTGCCCTCAGAGGTCTGACACCAGTGGCATCAGGACCTTGGCTGAAAACCTTTTTCACAGAAAAACAGTCCTCAGATCCATCTTCTGCTTTAAAGGCTTCTGTTGAGAATGCCATTCTGGTCCCCAATCTTTCTGAGGGGGAGCACAGGAAATGACACTCTGTCTGTACAATGAGTTTGTTAATGGCTAGAGCTGCTCCGCCCAGCAGCCCCAATTGCAAAGTTATAAACTCTAAACTCATTGTCCACAGAAGATTGAGATGTAGAATCTTCAATTCCCTTAACTCGATGCTCAGCACATCCATCTCCTCGGAGGTGGACAACTGTAGCACCAAACTATACCATTTAATTCCTCAAAATTAAATATAGAAAAAGATCAACCAGACAAGTTAACACGGTCTGGATGAATTACTGAACATATACATGAATCTAACTAATGAAAGTCAGATAAGCACATTTTAAATGCAGCCCACTTATTTAATTCCTCAGAATTAAACAGCAAAAAATCAACCAGACAATTTAATATAGTCTAGATGAAAGGCTGAATATATATTTATATATAGGCTTATATATATAAAATAGTTTCAACATGCAATAAAAGAATCATAAATTCATAGCTTGCAATACACAATTTTATTTATTTATTTTTTAATAAATGCATTGCATTTGCATAACCACTGGACTCTTATTGCAGTCTTTTTTTAAATAAACAGTAGCATGGGGAAACTCTTGATAGTGAACACACGTCGGAAATGTTCATGAATGAACGTAGCCAGTCCACTATTATTGTTATAGCAGACCCCGTAATCTACGCGCTGCCTCAGCACCCGCGAGATCCGAGCCAAAAAATCTTTATTGACTTTCTTCCCTCGAGAAAAAAGCCATCGGGAGCAGAGCTAAACTCTCGATAGTGCAAAAATTACACGTCGGGAATTTATGAATGAACACTGTCAGCCTCCTTATTTTACTAGAGCTGACCGTGCACGCTCCACTCCCAAACAAACAACACATGAATCGCGTGTGTCCCCACTCGTAATGAAGCGAGGGCGGGGAGGAACACACAATCCAAAGCTGTTTGCTCCCCATTCTCCTGTCTAGATATATATATATAATATGCTTGTGGTTGTGGACATGTATCGATGCTCAGCACTCTACCTCCTCAGAAATAGACTGCTGAAACACCGGGCTCTCTAACCAGGACGGAAGAAGCCGCGGCGCGTGCTTCCGATCGCAGAGAGAGAGCGCTGGATCCCCCGGATAAAGCCAGAGAAAAGGCGGAGCCCGTCTCTAACCTCTCCGCGAGATCTATTTGCGAACCCACAATACCAACTTCCGTGCTGCCTCGGCAACACAGTGTCGGTATTGCGAGGAACGCGAGCCTGAACACCCTCCTCAAAGAGTGACAAGCGGGAACGGAGCGAGTACGATAGTAACTCGCAATGCTCGTAGTCAGCACCCTCGAGCGCTGACAGAACATGCTCCGTTTCAAACAAACAACACATACACCGTGTGTATCCCCACCCGTAAAGACAGAGGGCAAGGAGGAACACACGATCTAAGGTTGTTTTGTTCGCCATAATATTTATGCTTGTGACAGACAACAATAAATAAGACAGACAGTATAACACAGAGCGCTTGCTGAGGCACAGAAGCTAGCGCGGTTCTAAACCGGATGTCCTTTATCCTTTCCTGGTCGTCACGTCACCCGCCCGTGACGCCCACTCTCGCCATTGGACTAGTTGACATAGGTGCTTCAGACGCAATCACGCAGGAGCGTTCCCAAAGCGTCATTGACGCATCGCGAGTTCCCTCGAAAGGGAACTGCATTTTTTGTTTCAAAAATAAAAAGCTTATGTTTTTAGTTAAAAATGGTGTCATGTAAACAGCCCCTTAAATATGCAAGGTGATTGAACTCAAATGACAAATAGGTGATGACTCATGAATCAGAACCCAAAGTAACAAATTAGGAGAGGGAAACTGGAACAAAGGAAAACGTACTCGGTTACTAACGTAACCTCGGTTCTCTCTAGAAGAGGGAACGAGTACTGCGTAATATCTTACGCTATGGGGGAAATCTCTTTTCCGCAAGATACTGAAGCCAAAAATTATCCTTAATTTTGGAATAATGTAAAACGCATTGCGGCAGCATGCAGACATAGGCGAGACAGCTCGCACGCCTATTGGCTGCCCTGCGGCAACTGCAGCAGCCTATCGAAAGGCCCCATCGTGACGCCAGCTCCAATGGGGGCGCTTCGCGCCCACTGCGTCACGTCCCGCCGAATCGGGCATGGCCTCGGGCTATAAATATAGCTTCGACAGGCTGGTTTAGCTGGTTTTTCATCGCCAGAGCGAACCAGAGTGTGTTGCAGGCACGGCAAAGATACACAGTACTCGTTCCCTCTTCTAGAGAGAACCGAGGTTACGTTAGTAACCAAGTACGTTCTCTTACGAGAGGTTCTCTCATACTGCGTAATATCTTACACTATGGGGAACACAGTGTAAAACGCCGCGCATGCTGAGATCCAATACCAAAGTCCCAAGGGCAAGTGCCCGGGGCTCATATAGTACATGATCATCAGGAACTCACAGAGAGTCCAGGAAGAGGGGCTAGAATAGCATCATTCCTGTAATAAACAGCATCCTATAAGGAGCAATTATGCTGATAGTGTTCCACACAGCCAGGGCGAACAAACTCGGCCTGGTCTGATGAATATTGTGGGTCTTACACACTGCCCATAGAGCTGCGTGATCGATCAGCGGGTGTTTGCTCAAGCAGTTTCAGTATTCTGAACATGTCAGTATTATTAAAACGAAAGCAGCTTAGCCTGCAAAGCGGGAACCTCTAGGTTATAAAACCTTATAAATGTAGATGGGGAGGCCCAGCCTGCCGCCATACAGATATCTTGCAAGGCAATCCCACTCGACCAAGCCCACGACGAGGCCATGCCTCTTGTGGAGTGCTGCAAGCCCTTTGAGGCGTAAGCCAGCGCTATAGCATCAACTATCCATCTGGATAGGCTCTGTTTCGACACGGCTAGTCCCTTAGAACGTCCGTTGAACGAGACAAAGAGCTGCTCTGTCTGTCTGAAGACAGACGAGCGAGACACATAAGCCCTTAATGCCCTGACCGGGCAAAGGAAGCTGGCGTCCTTCTCCTCGTTAGAGACCGGCAGGGCCGACAGGGAAGTCACCTGAGACCTGAACGGTGTGTTGAGGGATTTAGGAACGTACCCGTGCCTCGGTTTGAGTATGACTTTCGAGTCATTGGCCCAAACTCCATACATGTCGCGCTCACTGAGAGCACTTGTAAGTCCCCTATACGCTTTACTGAAGCGAGAGCCAGAAGAAACACTGTCTTGAAAGACAAGTGTTTGATATCTATTCATTGGACCGGCTCGAATGGGGCACATTTCATGGCCTCCAAGACCGTAGAAAGGTCCCATATGGGAACTGAGGGAGGTCTGGGAGGATTTAACCTCTTAGCTCCTCTAAGGAAGCGAATGACCAGATTGTTCCTTCCAAGTGACTGGCCAAGCGTTGGTTCAGTGAACGCTGCTATAGCCGCCACATAAACCTTGAGCGTGGATGGGGTTCTGCCCTTGTCCAGTAGCTCTTGCAGGAAGGAGAGAACCTCCGTCACCCCACAATTTGGGGGTGATATGCCACAGGCTGTGCACCAGCTAGAGAACACAGACCATTTTGAGGAATAGAGCCGTCTCGTAGAGGGGGCCCTAGCCTGCGTGATCGCGTTTAACACTCCCTCCGGGAGGTCAGCGGGTACCCGTTGATGGCCCACGCATGCAGGGACCAAAGCTCCGGGCGAGGATGCTAGATCGAGCCCTTGGCTTGAGAGAGGAGGTCCCTTCTCATTGGTATCAGCCATGGGGCAGTGCTTGTCAGCTGAATCAGAACTGGGAACCAAGCCTGGTTCTTCCAGAACGGAGCCACTAGTAGCACTGAGCATCCATTTTCCCTGATCCGCTCTAATACCTGAGGTAGGAGCGCGACGGGGGGAAAAGCATAGAGCGGGCAGCGGGGCCAGACGTGGGCCAGCGCATCCTTGCTCTTGGAGAAAAATCTCGGACAGTGAGCGTTTTCTTGAGACGCAAACAGGTCTACTTCCGCTCTGCCGAATGTCTCCCACAGTAGCTGAACTGTCTGCGGGTGTAGAGACCATTCTCCTGCTGGAACATTGTTCCTGGACAGTCTGTCTGGTCCCACATTCAGGTGGCCAGGCACGTGTGCTGCTCTCAGCGAGTGCAGATTGTGCTGAGCCCAGACCAAGAGGTGCTCCGTCAGCCTGTAAAGGTTTCGGGACCAGAAGCCTCCTTGGCGATTTATATAGGCCCCCACTGACACGTTGTCTGAACGGACCAAGACGTGGTGTCCTTTTATCTGGGGACAAAAAACGCCTCAGTGCGTTGTCAACTGCCATCATTTCCAAGCAGTTTAAGTGTAGAAGCTTTTCCCGTTCTGACCACTGGCCGAAGAACAGTCTGCCCTCGAGCAGCGCTCCCCATCCCGAGGTGGAGGCGTCTGTAGACACCACCTTCACACTCAAGGAAGTCCCCAGGCTTACACCTGACTGGTACCAGTCGATCACTCTCCAAGGTTTCAGAGCTGAGACGCATCTGATTCTGATCATTCTGATCGACCTTGAGGCGAGAAAGACCAGAGGTCCACGCTCGGCAGACCCGGGATTCGAACACGGGTCTCTGGCGCGAAAGCCTAAGATTCCACCACTGAGCCACAGGGGGAAACACATAAGCTTTCAGTTAGCGCGAGCATATAAGAGAGCGTCAACACGTCTTGTGACGGCGTTTGTTTGCAGGCGTGCATGTATTTTAACAGGCTCGTTTACTGCAATTTTGACATTTCCAGTCGCCTGAACTTCAGAGGGGACTGAGAAATGTGTGGAAAAAAAGGAGGTTTGTCCGGCCTCTGCGGGACTAAAAAAACACTCTCTTTCCTCCTTTCGCCGGCGACGCACGCGAATGGGCGCAAGGGGCGGGGTAGCTTTCTTGTACGTAAAGAAAACTAGCCCAGTGACCATCCGTTTCTGACATCCCTTGCGAACGGCGCAGGTTGAGCGGCACGATCAAAGGGAGAGAGAGCGGGAAGAGAGAGAGCGCCATCATGTTTTGCTTCGGCGTTTGTTTGCAGGCGTGCGTGTATTATAACAGGCTTGTTTGCTGCAATATTGATATTTCCAGTCGCCTGAACTTAAGAGGGGACTGAGAAATGTGTGAGAAATGGAGGTTAGACCGGCCTCGGCGGGACTAAAACACTCTCTCTTCTTCTTACGCCGGTGAGTGACGCGTGAATGGGTGCAAGGGCGGGGTAGCTTTCTTGTAACTTAAAGAATAACTAGCCCCGGGACCGTCCGCTCCTGACCTCTCTTGTGAACGGCGCAGTTTGCGCGGCTCGAACAGAGGGAGAGCAGGTATCATCCCCCACAGACATGGCTTCTTGGTCGATATCCACGACGGAAACAGCGGCCGCTGTCCATCAGGAAGAGACTCTAGTGAAGCGGGTGAAGCAGGCGGGCGAACTGGCGAGCTTTTGCGGGTTGGGGGAGGTTCCGAGCACGGCGCTTTTTACGGCGCGGTACCGCGGCGGGCAGAGGTGCAGTCTCAGAAAAGGATGCCAGGCGAGTCCTCAGAGTCGCCATAGGCAGTAGCTCGCAGTGAGGGCAGCCGCCGTCAGCGAGCGGGAGAGCTGCGTGATCCTCACCCAGGCAGGAAAGGGGCATCTTGAAAAAGACGCCCGGTTCTTTTAGTGCAAGAGAGTGTGTGTCGCGGCGGCAAACACACACACACACAAAACACACGGCGGCTGAAGGTGGCGCGGCCAGCGGCTTCAGAAGCAAGGCTCGTCCCGCTGAAAGGCTTTTTCTGACGGCGCGGCTTCTTCTCTCAGGATCCAGCGATGCGTGAGCTCCGCTGAAGAGATGAAAAATCAGCTAAACCAGCCTGTCGAAGCTATATTTATAGCCCAAGGCCACGCCTGTTTCGGCGGGACGTGACGCAGTGGGCGCAAAGCACCACCATTGGAGCTGGCGTCACGATGGGGCCTTTCGATAGGCTGCTGCAGTTGCCGCAGGACAGCCAATAGGCGCGCAAGCTGTCTCGCCTATGTCTGCATGCTGCCGCAACCCGTTTTACATTATTCCAAAATTAAGGATCATTTTTGGCTTCAGTATCTCGTGGAAAAGAGATTTTCCCCATAGCGTAAGATATTACGCAGTACGAGAGAACCTCTCGTAAGAGAACAGGCAGGGCCTAACTGCTAGAAACAAACAGAAAGTCAATAAAAACAAAAACAAAACAGGCAGTTCGTGACAGGTATGTTTACTTACTAAGGCTGCAAGAATGAACCCTTCAACTGAATCACAAAAAACATACAGTGAGGAAAATAAGTATTTGAACACCCTGCTATTTTGCAAGTTCTCCCACTTAGAAATCATGGAGGGGTCTGAAATTGTCATCGTAGGTGCATGTCCACTGTGAGAGACATAATCTAAAAAAATAAATCCAGAAATCACAATGTATGATTTTTTAACTATTTATTTGTATGATACAGCTGCAAATAAGTATTTGAACACCTGAGGAAATCAATGTTAATATTTGGTACAGTAGCCTTTGTTTGCAATTACAGAGGTCAAACGTTTCCTGTAGTTTTTCACCAGGTTTGCACACACTGCAGGAGGGATTTTGGCCCACTCCTCCACACAGATCTTCTCTAGATCAGTCAGGTTTCTGGGCTGTCGCTGAGAAACACGGAGTTTGAGATTCCAAAGATTCTCTATTGGGTTTAGGTCTGGACACTGGCTAGTCCACGCCAGAACCTTGATATGCTTCTTACAGAGCCACTCCTTGGTTATCCTGGCTGTGTGTTTCGGGTCATTGTCATGTTGGAAGACCCAGCCTTGACCCATCTTCAATGCTCTAACTGAGGGAAGGAGGTTGTTCCCCAAAATCTCGCAATACATGGCCCCGGTCATCCTCTCCTTAATACAGTGCAGTCGCCCTGTCCCATGTGCAGAAAAACACCCCCAAAGCATGATGCTACCACCCCCATGCTTCACAGAAGGGATGGTGTTCTTGGGATGGTACTCATCATTCTTCTTCCTCCAAAACACGTTTAGTGGAATTATGGCCAAAAAGTTCTATTTTGGTCTCATCTGACCACATGACTTTCTCCCATGACTCCTCTGGATCATCCAAATGGTCATTGACAAACTTAAGACGGGCCTTGACATGTGCTGGTTTAAGCAGGGGAACCTTCCGTGCCATGCATGATTTCAAACCATGACGTCTTAGTGTATTACCAACAGTAACCTTGGAAACGGTGGTCCCAGCTCTTTTCAGGTCATTGACCAGCTCCTCCCGTGTAGTTCTGGGCTGATTTCTCACCTTTCTTAGGATCATTGAGACCCCACGAGGCGAGATCTTGCATGGAGCCCCAGTCCGAGGGAGATTGACAGTCATGTTTAGCTTCTTCCATTTTCTAATGATTGCTCCAACAGTGGACCTTTTTTCACCAAGCTGCTTGGCAATTTCCCCGTAGCCCTTTCCAGCCTTGTGGAGGTGTACAATTTTGTCTCTAGTGTCTTTGGACAGCTCTTTGGCCTTGGCCATGTTAGTAGTTGGATTCTTACTGATTGTATGGGGTGGACAGGTGTCTTTATGCAGCTAACGACCTCAAACAGGTGCATCTAATTTAGGATAATAAATGGAGTGGAGGTGGACATTTTAAAGGCAGACTAACAGGTCTTTGAGGGTCAGAATTCTAGCTGATAGACAGGTGTTCAAATACTTATTTGCAGCTGTATCATACAAATAAATAGTTAAAAAATCATATATTGTGATTTCTGGATTTTTTTTTTTTAGATTATGTCTCTCACAGTGGACAGACACCTACGATGACAATTTCAGACCCCTCCATGATTTCCAAGTGGGAGAACTGCAATTTTGCAATATTTCACATATGCATAAACATGCTGTATGGTACAATTCTAGCACACACATACCCATAAACACACACAGACACATCTGCTAGATGCAGAACACAACGCAGCTGGAGGCATTAAGCAATGCTGTATAAACACTATTACAGCAGAGTCCATTAAACACAGAGATTGCTGTCATATAAGCATATTCACTTTACCACTCAAACATACTAACACACACACACACACACACACACACACACACACACACACACATTTGTTTTTCTATGATCAGAACTTTCTATTGACTTCTATTGATTTCTAATGAGTAATGAGCTGTACCCCTAAACCTCTCCCTGACATAAACTTGCATAAAAATTTGCATTTTTATGTTTTCATTAAGATACGTGGGTGCTTTATTGTCTGTCAAATGAGCTCTTCCTGTCTAAGTTTGCAGGTCTTGCCCAAATATTGTCTGCTTGATCTCAGATATAACATTTAAACATACAAATTGACACATACACATATTGACAGCATATACTGTAAATAAACATACTAATAAATGGAGTACTGTCTCACATACCAAAATAAACCAAAATAAAAAGGTATATATGAAGAGTTCAGATGCAAAAGCCTCTAAGTGCCATCTGAAATTTACTTCTAGAATGATAATTTTTATCAAGCTTGTATATTTAAGTTAAGTAATTTCACTTAAATGATAATTAATAGGTAATTTGCATTGCCATTTAAGTGAAATTACTGAACTTAAATATACGAGCTTGATAAAAATTATCATTCTAGAAGAAAATTTCAGATGGCACTTAGAGGCTTTTGCATCTGAACTCTTCATATATACTTATATTAAAGTAGCATTAAGAATTAAAATAATTATTGAACATGTTATACGCACAAGCATGACATAATTTTTTGGTTTATATACGGAGACAATAATGGTATTGTTTTCAAAAACTTGCACTTTGAAACCCATTTTCAAAAGTTTTAGTTTTCAGGCCCCCAAAACGCAGTTGTCGTGTAAATGAACGACCAAAACACATAAAAAAGTTTATCGTTTTTAGTTGAAAACAGTGTCTTGATAACACCCCCTAAAAGTCCATAAAACAAAACATACACCTGACAATTAAACTTGGTTTAATCCTTTCACGTGGAATTTGCTATTTTCTTTTCCCAGCAGATCTTACCTTACAGCTCTCTTTGTTCGCTAATGAAGTCTCACCAAAAGTTGGCTTCTAACGCTCCAGTAATATATATAGATGAGGGAGTGAAAGAGCGAGAGGCAGATAACTGACAGAATGACAGATAGACCATTAAACATGAGCCAGTTGTGTGTCACTTCCAATTTAAGACTTCCCTCCCTAGAAGACTGAAATTGCATGTATCAAATACATGTCAATAATTCAGTCAGAGCATCTTCAGCCAATCACAGTGTGACGGTTATATAATCAGCTACTCCTGCATCTCATCTCTTTGCTTTATGCTGAATTGATTAAACTGAGATGATCACATGCCTGTTAACACTATATTTTCTGCTATGATCATAGAGGAAATATGTAAAAGTGTTAAACAAACAAAAACACACAAAAAATGTATCACACAAAGCTCATATAAAATAGTAAATAAAAGAGTTTATTTTCAAGGTCACACTTTATATTGTGTCTTTACTATGTACTTACATTAAAAATGTAAATATTGTGTTCATATTGTATTGCAAAACACTTTTGCTGCTATTGAGGTTGGATACGGGTAAGGTTAGGACAGGTTTGGTGGTATGGAAAATTAATTACAGCTTTATTTACATCACGATATAAAAAAAATATATAAAAAAATAAAAAAATATTTATATACATATATATATATATATATGTAAGCTACAATGTAAAAACATGTATGTACATGATCAGTGCACTGTATCAAATGAATAATTTAAATGTTAGTAGCCTACATAGTAGTTAAAGACAAAAAGAGAGAGAGAGAGACAGAGAGAGAGCTTAAAGTGCCCCTATTATGCTATTTTAAAGTTTCCTAATGTTGTTTTGGAGTCTCCTACAACAGGTTTACATGCATCAAAGGTCAAAAAACTGTTTATTTCCTCATAGTATATATCTCTGCACATTACCACATTTATAATGATTCTCAAACGACTCGTCAAATGAATCAATCTCTCTAAATCCCTCCTTTCCGCAATATACTCTGCTCTGATTGGCCAGACAGCTCAGTCTGTTGTGATTGGTCTACCAACAGCGCGCGTCGAAAAACAAAAACACCTATTGCCATAACAATGTCAGCTGTCCTGAGGCTTCCTACACCTTAAACTAAAGACGGTAACGAACAATGATGTCGATTTTATCATATCAATCCGAGCGCGAGTCCGATGATGAAACAGTGGAAGAACTAGTTATTCAACCCGAACCTCCATCGCAAGGACGACTCGAGCAGGACGTTTCTCAGTGATACACTACTCAGTTTGAGGTTCATTATTTGAGGCCACTGATTCTTCACACGCTCGTCCTTGGGCAGTGAAAATAAACTGGCTTTACCTTCACATTGTAGAGCACGCCGTCTTCTCGACATGATGCTGTCCAGTATCCACAGGAATCAGCTGCAGGTTTGAGGTTCAAGTTTTCCCTTGTGTCTGCGCGCGCAATAAGTGGGCGGACAATATGCTAATGTTTCATATTGACGTCACAACGAAACGGCTTATGACTCGTCTGAAAAACAATTCATTTCATTGACTCAAAGTCGACTCTTACTTTTGAAAGACAATAACTTTATATACGGTGCACTTTCAGATTTAAAACTTTGCAGGATGTTTTCATTCACTTAGAGGTATGTTACACACTACATGAATGGTCATTTTCAAAAATCCATAATAGGGGCCCTTTAAAGGTCGTAATCATTATCATCTTATACCCCAATCCATCTCATTTTTGCGATCCATGGATGAAAATAAAAATCATACACAGCCAAATAATTTGTAGAAACATGTAAATGACGATGGACTTTAGGGATCAACAATTCCTTTAATTGTATTGCTTTTAATACTTTTTTAATAAAATGAAGTGTGTGGAATAAAAATATATTTCATTCATTATAGCCAAAGTTCTGAACGTTCCCGGTCAGCTGGGTATGACTTTCTTTCTTTTCTGGAACACAAGATTTTGAAAACCGTTGGGAATTGAACAACATTGGAGACTTTTATTGTATAAGAAAAAAATAAAAAAAGTGATGACTGAGCGAATGATGTCAGAATATTCATTTTTGTGTGAACTATCCCTATGTCATTGTGTGTGTCAGTTTCAATAAAAAAAATGTTACATATCTTCAATATTATTGGCTCCTTCATATTAAATTGCTTGTTTTTCTTTACTATTTGTTGCTGTGGGAAAAAGCATCTGCTATATGAATACATATACATTTTATTTTATTTTTATTACTCAATGTTATTAGGTTGTCAACAATACTGACAGACACTCAGATTATGATCATGGGGAGTAAAAAAAAGTCTGTTCTAGTTTCAAAGGTGCTTGGGTGTGTGACAAATAAAACGTGGGACCATTTGTGGATCACGCTGTTCTGAGCAACACTTCCGCACAAACCTCTGTTGAACAAGCCACCCTGTGATCGCATTTCAAAGCACAAGCTGTGTGAGAAAGAGAGAGAGAAAGAAAGATTTTAATTGCATGTGAAAAGGGATTAAGAGCTGAGGAAGCTTTCGTGTATGAGACGTTGTGAGACAATGCTCTGTGATTGCAGCGTAGCTTTGCCTTCCACAGCTGGCCTTTATTTTCACTGCTGAAATTTAGAGTGCCTCTACACATTGCTCACCATCTGTTATATCACACACAGACCCACACACACACATTTACACTACATGACTAGCAGTAGATTCTGTCATCATATTCTTTCTGGGCATAATGACCTACTGTAATAGTTTGAGTGCAGATACAGTTAAAGTCCAGTTCCCATCAGTAGACCTGTCCTCAGGCCTGTGGAATCTCATATCTGAAACTTGATTTACTCCTTCAGCAAAGTCAAGCCACTGGAGATCGACCTCGACTTGACAGTTACTTGACATGTTTCAAATTCTTTTCACAATAAACTTTCACCTTTTACATATTTGGAATAAATATGTAAAATTTCTGCATGCTGGGTAAATTAACAAAAACTAAAACTACTGGAACATTTTTGTTAATTAAAATAAAGCTGAAATAAAATAAATATTAGATGAAAAATGTATTCCAGTTAGATACCAATCGAACAACTCTCATTTTTGTTACTTAATTTGTTTTTCTTATTTTAAAACTGAAATAAAAATAAACTAAAGACCAATTTTTATTTAAAAAGTAAAAACTAATAAAAATTACAAAAACACATAACAAATTTCTAAAAAATGTACTAAAAACAAAGTATAAAATAAAAGCTGATTCAAAATATCAATACAAAATATAAAATTATATAAATCATGCTAAAATAACTGCAAGGTATCCTGAAAACAAAATTGATCACGGTTTCAACAAAAATATGAAGCAGCACAACTGTTTACAACATTGATAATAATAATAAAAATGTTTCTTGAGCATCAAATCATCATTTTAGAACGATTTCTGAAGGATCATGTGCAGGGCCGGCGCTCCGCACACGCACATCACGCACTGCGCGTAGGGCACCAAGTGCTTGGGGGGGCACCAAAAAATCTGGGTCGTGAAAAAAAAGAAGCGTTTTTTTATTTATTTTTATTTGGTGATTTTCGTTTTTTTGCAGAATCTGTTAGTTTTACAAGCCTCTGTATGTTTGAGATAGCAGTATTGGTATATTTAAAAGCGTACATTTTGATTTTGAAATCGGCTTGTTTTTCGGAGATTCTAGCACGCAGTAGGGGCGTGTCATTGTCTGTGTGTATTTCCATACTGAATAAGCCGGCGTGGCTACTTATTATGCAGCGCTCTGGCCGGCTCTATCTGATTTCAAAATTCAATGACGATGGACGCAAATAACATTACGATGTCCAGCAATCGATTTAAATAGTAGGTTACATGGGGTTTAATTTGTCGTTTAATGATATGTAGCCTAGTACATGTTGTCAGTCCCAATATATAGATCCGCCATCTAAATTAACGTGTATCTCAATGGTCCAGTGGTAGAGCTTTCGCCAGCTGTGTCATAGGGTGTGGGTTCAAATCCGCCCTTGTATAGGTTTTTTTTTTTTCTCGTATAGTTTTTTTTCTCTCATCAAAACGATTAGGCTATGTTCATCAGTGGTTGTATATCAAGCAGGGACAAGCAAACGTTTGCATTATGTTTTGTGATTTCAACAGAATGAATAGAGAGTATTCGCAAGTTGTTTTCACTCAACGCGCGTGTCACAGTTCTGTTCTGTTTGAGTGTTTTTGTCACTGGTCACATGTCTTCCTTTGTTCTGTTTTCCCGCCACTCCTTGGTTTCCATGGTTACCCTCATTAGTTCATTTGTATCACCTGGTTCCTCGTTAGTCTTGTCAGCTGTGTCTTGTTTCCCTGATCTGTTCTCCCCTGTATTTAAGCCCTGAGTGTTTCAGTCTTCACTTGTCGGTCAATGTTTAATGTTAGGTTCCTGTCCTGAGCACACGCTCCCTGTTTTTGTGTTATCTGTTATCATTGAGAATTAAAACCTTGGAATTCTTCATCTTTGAGTTTGCCTCCTACTTCATCTACCCAAGCAGCCTGACAGATTGACCGACCTTAAAAAAAAAAAAATATGGAGACATGGAGGCAGGCCTTTGTGGGAACCCGCCAAGCTGTGTTCAGGGGGACCCGTGGAGGTCACAGGGGAGGATGTGGGCGATATGGGGCCGGACACTTTATCCAGAGCCAACATCTACGTGTCCAACCAGATCTTCACACCCAGTCCTATCCTCATCTCATCAGTTCAATCGAACCAATCTCCAGGGATGATGACTTCTCTGATCTCCCTCCTCTCATCAGCCCAACCAAGCCTGCACTTCACGCCAGTCCAGCCGAGCCTGCACTTCACGCCAGTCCAGCCGAGCCTGCACTTCACGCCAGACCTGCCGAAGCCAAGGCAGTATGCGTCATGCCCGCCGCCCCTGAGACTGTGAGCGTTATGCCCGCTGCGCCTGTGACAGACAGCGTCATGCCCGCAGAGCTTTTGTTTTCTTTTATTCCGTCGACCCTGAAGCTCCCTTCGCCGCTGGTTCCGTCCAGCTCAAAGCCTTCACCGCTGGTCCCGTCCAGCACAGAGCCCTCTTCATCGCTGGTCCTGTCCAGTTCAGAGCCCTCTTCGCCGCTGGTTCCGCCCAGCTCAGAGCCCTCTTCGCCGCTGGTCCCGCCCAGCTCAGAGCCCTCTTCGCCGCTGGTCCCGCCCAGCTCAGAGCCCTCTTCGCCGCTGGTCCCGCCCAGCTCAGAGCCCTCTTCGCCGCTGGTCCCGCCCAGCTCAGAGCCCTCTTCGCCGCTGGTCCCGCCCAGCTCAGAGCCCTCTTCGCCGCTGGTCCCGCCTTCGCTGGTCCTGCCCAGCACAAAGCCTTCACCGCTGGTCCTGCCCAGCACAAAGCCTTCACCGCTGGTCCTGCCCAGCACAAAGCCTTCACCGCTGGTCCTGCCCAGCACAAAGCCTTCACCGCTGGTCCAGCCCAGCACAAAGCCTTCACCGCTGGTCCAGCCCAGCACAAAGCCTTCACCGCTGGTCCTGCCCAGCACAAGGCCCTCACCGCTGGATCTGCCCAGCACAAAGCCCTCGTCGCTGGATCTGCCCAGCACCGAGCCCTCGTCGCTGGATCTGCCCAGCACCGAGCCCTCGTCGCTGGATCTGCCCAGCACCGAGCCCTCGTCGCTGGATCTGCCCAGCACCGAGCCCTCGTCGCTGGATCTGCCCAGCACCGAGCCCTCGTCGCTGGATCTGCCCAGCACCGAGCCCTCGTCGCTGCCCTGCACCGAGCCCTCTCTGGTACCCGGGACTTTTCCCAAGTATTTTTTGGGGGGGGGCCATAGGGCTCCGTCCTGGCCACTCGAGGGGCCATGGCCACCTGAGGGGTCCTCACCACCATGGCCACCTGAAGGGTCTTCACCACCATGGCCACCCGAAGGGTCTTCTCCGCCATGGCCACCTGAAGGGTCTTCTCCGCCGTGGCCACCCGAGGGGTCTTCTCCGCCGTGGCCACCCGAGGGGTCTTCTCCGCCGTGGCCACCCGAGGGGTCTTCTCCGCCGTGGCCACCCGAGGGGTCTTCACCGCCGTGGCCACCCGAGGCGTCTTCACCGCCGTGGCCACCCGAGGGGTCGTCTCCGCCATGGCCACCTGAAGGGTCTTCTCCGCCGTGGCCACCCGAGGGGTCTTCTCTGCCGTGGCCACCCGAGGGGTCTTCACCGCCGTGGCCACCCGAGGCGTCTTCACCGCCGTGGCCACCCGAGGCGTCTTCACCGCCGTGGCCACCCGAGGGGTCGTCTCCGCCATGGCCACCTGAAGGGTCTTCTCCGCCGTGGCCACCCGGGGGGTCTTCTCCGCCGTGGCCACCCGAGGGGTCTTCACCGCCGTGGCCACCCGAGGGGTCGTCTCCGCCATGGCCACCCGAGGGGTCGTCTCCGCCATGGCCACCCGAAGGGTCCGCACCGCCATGGCCGCCCGAGGGGTTGTCTCCGCCATGGCCGCCTGAAAGGCTGTCTTCGCCCTGGTCACCTGAACTGCCAGCTCCGCCCTGGAGGCTCCCTGTCCTGCCAAGCCACGCCCTTGTCAGCCTCCAGGGCGCCCACCCTCCCACCCTATTTGTTGGTCTGTCTACGGCGCGAGGACGCGCCTACCGGGAGGGGGGAGTTATGTCACAGTTCTGTTCTGTTTGAGTGTTTTTGTCACTGGTCACATGTCTTCCTTTGTTCTGTTTTCCCGCCACTCCTTGGTTTCCATGGTTACCCTCATTAGTTCATTTGTATCACCTGGTTCCTCGTTAGTCTTGTCAGCTGTGTCTTGTTTCCCTGATCTGTTCTCCCCTGTATTTAAGCCCTGAGTGTTTCAGTCTTCACTTGTCGGTCAATGTTTAATGTTAGGTTCCTGTCCTGAGCACACGCTCCCTGTTTTTGTGTTATCTGTTATCATTGAGAATTAAAACCTTGGAATTCTTCATCTTTGAGTTTGCCTCCTACTTCATCTACCCAAGCAGCCTGACAGCGCGCTTCAATCCGTTGCGTTGCGATTGAAGCGCGCGTCGAGTGAAAACAGTGCGGTGTGTGCGCGAGCCACGCGAGAAAACTCCGTATCCGTAGTGCCACTGATCGCGGCGGCAACGAGCACTTGATTTAAAAAAACACATTTCAGCGCTAGTATCTTATTTAAAAAACGAACAAAATGAATGCTCTGCCAGTTAACTGGAGATTTATTTATTTGTAGAATTGGTCCATTCGTGTCGCGAGGGGGAGTGGGGGGGTACCACCAAGCATTTGTGCCTAGGGCACCCAAATGGCTAGCACCGGCCCTGATCATGTGTCACTGAAGACTGGAGAAATGATGCTGAAAATTAAGCTTTGATCGTTTTATTAAATATAATATTTCACAATATTAAAATATATATAAAAATCATACGTATTATTTGTAATTTCAGGTATCTTTGATACCTGATTTTGATATGACTCTAATGGCCTAAACCCCGGATGCCATTTGTGTCTATCAATGCCCCTGAGTGACAGCTAAATCCATGCAAAGATGCATGTATCGTGTGCTAAGCAACTACGTGATCAATGTATCAGTTGTGTGTGTGTCCACGTGACTCCAAAATAAAGCTTGTAACATCAGGGAGCATCACACAGCACTCAGACTCTTATCTCCTGGTGTAGCATTCCAACACACAGCTATATTTAACTCCCAATCTTAACTACAGTGCTGATCAATTTCCTCCAGTCTACCCGGCTCTTTGAGCGCCAGTGCGGGATGGATTGAAGTCTGCTCTAATGCCCATGACAGCAGGTTTCAAATTGCAGAGCACAGAGAGTGAGGGAGCAAGAGATCTCCGATTATACAGCAAGTGTTCTGAAATACTTCCTCTAATTCCTGTATCAGTTTTATGCTGTGGCCCTTTGACCGTGTTTCTTCAAGTGAGAAAACAACATGAGAGTCCGAAACAATTGTGGTTGACGATGAAACTGGAAAAAGCTCTTATGGTTATTAGTGGGACATTTTATCTGTGTTGTGACAGACAGTATGAGCAGGATGTGGACCATCATAGAAAAATTAATAGAGGTCCTGTCTTTCAGTTTAAAGAGCCAATCATTTTCTGATACCACCTCTAGAATGAATGCACATAGTTGTAACAGCATACTGTATATATACTATATATACAGGTCAAGATGGCCGCTGAGTGAACCGACTGGAAGGGATTTTGCTGTAGTTCAAGTCTCAAAGATGCAGGTAACTAGAAAATACTGACAGGGACAAACTATCACTTACAACATCTCAGTTACAATGAACTGATAGAAGAGAGTTTGGGTCACCAGAAAAGAATCACTTACTTTGTAGAAGACAGCAATGGACTTTCAGACACCAGACATGTCAATCTTTCTCTCTTTCTGTTCTCAAATCAACTGAACAATGTGTGTGCGTGTGGTTTAGGTAAACCCTTATGGGCAGGGCTTGACATTAACACCTAAAAACCTGCCAAATGCGGGTGGATTTCAGCAGTGGCGTGTAACACAGTCACTCCTACTAGCCACTTTGGCGGCTCGAATTTTATATATAATATAAACGTAGTCTTTTAAAAATGCATCTGAATGAAGTGCAATGTAGTGTTGTCAAAAAAATTCGATTTTTCGATACATAGGCCTATTGATACTGAAATATCTGAAACGCTTCCAATACTCATTTTCTGCAGAACAGATACATGATTCCAGCTGCGCTTTTTCACCAGTTGACACACAAACCCGCCTCTCCTCACTCACTAGTTTCATTTGCTTTGGATGAATTTTGTTGGTGTTAAAATGCTTTTAATTGTGCATATTGCCCATAATTGTACTTATTCCCACATATTTTGTGCTCACACCCAAAGTTCACACACATAAAGCCGCCTCTCAGTACTAAATTGAGTTATTTTCGCTGCTTATTGCACATAAACAATCAAATATACACATAATAATGTTAAAATGCCAGTCTTGATGATTATTCACGTTAACACAGTCAGTTATGTTTTAAGTGAACGTAAACAGTTGAGAAAGAAAACACATGTGTAATAGTACAACGGATCCACGCTTTAGGTCTCAAAGTGACAGCAGCCTAATATACCTGTTGCCAAATTATGAGATAATATATGAAATATATATATATGGCAGTTTTTCCCCATGGTATTGATGACAAAATTGTGGCCAGTGAAAATGCTGAGTGTCTAGTAACTTTAGAAAACCACTAGCCACAGTGGCTGGTGAGCAAAAAAGCCAGTGTCAATGGCAATATCCAAAATATATGTTCTTGTGGGACATTTTTTGGTCCCCATAAGGAAAACAGCTTATAAATCATAGTAAGTGATTTTTTTGGTAACAGATTTTTGTAGTAACACATTACTACATGTACTTACTCCAGTGATAACAGTAAATTATGCATAACAACAAGTAACTAACCTTAACTCTAAAGTAAGTACATGTAGTTAATTAATTTTACTCAGTACTTGTTTGAGTAAGTACAATGAAACTATGTCACTTTAAACTAAAGTTTAACTTTTTTTTTAAATGTAAAACTGCATAAAGGTTTTCTTTGACGGGTAGGTTTAGGAGTAGGGTTAGATAAAGGGGATAGAATATAAAGAAAACACAACATGTGTGTACGTGCGTGTGTGTGTAATGTGGCTGTGTAACTAAACTGAAACACAATGCTGACAGAAGGAACATTAGCATCCAATGCTTCTCCCATCTTCCAGCATTGCAGTGTGCCAAAAATGTAAATAATTAAAAAGTCATTAAAATCCATTAAGCCTTACTTCAATACAAACTCATTACAACCCTAAAAATAACTGTCCATTTTAAACCCGTGCGACTGTTTTATTAACCTTAGTATTGTGGAAATCTATAATTACATATAAATGCACCAAACGTTCAAAATGCACACACAGATAGTTCCATTTAATGTTAATGTTCTATAGTTAAATGTACACTATGTAACTTTCGGCCCTCTAGCAGTTAAAACACAAAACTGCAAGCATTTTGCGGATGAACATTGTTTTGGTTGTGCTTCGGCTCTGCGTGATTGTGCGGATGAATATGGTTATTATACCACTCATAAAACATTCACTACAAGGCTTAAGAGATTTAACCAGTTTAGATGGAAAGGATCTCAAGCTGACTAGCTGAAGACGTTACTGTAGTTTTACCCATTATGCTTACTTGAAAATAAATTCCAGCACAGCATTATAACAACCATAATGAAATTACCCTTCACAATAGATAATGTTAACAATCAACTCTGTTAGAGAGATACATAATGGCAATTTATTTGTTCAATTAAACACCTTACTCGCCTGTTGAGAAATAAAAACGCCATCTCTGCGTCGCTTTAACAACTTTTCTCGTCTTCTTTAAAAAGCCCAGCCAATGTCGATTCTTGTTTTATTACGAGCTCATTTCTTTTTGCCAACAGACTCTCCTCTGTTTGAAGTTTTTTTCTCCTCTGTACCCGAGATCATTCAACCCAACCTGACCAATACAGTTACATTTTAAGCCTGAACCCGAACCGACCGGAACCCGAAGTCCGTTTCTCACAGCAAAAAACTTTTAGGAATAATGTATTTTAGGATTGCATGCATCGCAGTAAACAAATAATGTAATCAAACACAGCTTCATCAAGACACAGTCAGCACACCGGAGCAAAAGAGAACAAACGTGTGAATACCAATTATGGGTCAGGTAGCAGACCTCTAATATGTACAGAATTTCCTGTGTGTTTAGACCTTTAATATGTACGCGATTTCCATTGTTTAACCCTTAAACGCACAATACTGTGTCATTTTCTATGAATTTCTATTTGATTTGTAAGTTTGTTAGCAGCGTCATGTTGACCATTCTAAGATGGAAAATTGACTACTTAAACTTCACAAAGATGGTGCTTGAATGTGTGCAAAAGAATAACAATATTTATTTTTTAATGCAAAGATCTGTTGTCATTCATACTGTAAACTAATAGTGTAAACTATACTCATCACACTCTCGTGGCAATTCGCAACTATTTAACATTTTGGCAAATCAATGATTAATTTGTATGAATTAGTATGATCTCATTTCATATGATCTTTAAAAAAATCATGTTTCCATACTAGTCACGTGGTACGAATTCATAGGAAATCCTCATGAAATATGGCTGATTATACTTCATATTGCACTGTTAACTATAGACTACTGTTTACTTCTGTGAATGAGCTGAATTTATACAGGAAAAAGGGAGCCATACACATGTAAATAAAAAGAAAATTATAAGAAAATGCCAACTTTTACATACTGTAGTAGGTAGGTATATTGATTTATCAAGCTTTTTCACTAACTGCAGCCTTTAATGATGAGTTTGGGGCAGTGATGCAGTTATACGGTTTCTGATGAAATGATTTTTGGAGAGGAATACATTTATAATAGGAACAGATCGATAACCACGTCATAGTAAATAACAGCTGAGATGATGTAATGAATGCAGCACTAATGGTGATTGGTTCAGATTTCTGGGTGAAGGCACATTGACATTCCTGTAAATCAAGTTGTGGTTAAATAAATGCCAGCACTCAAAAACGGCATGGGAAAGACTGAGGGATATTTATGAAAATAATTTTTTGCGCTAAATGCTTACTGAGCTGAATGTGGGTACGTTATATATTACATTTTCATAGTAGGGGGTTATGAGAAATAAATCTATTTAGACACGGTAATGAATTTTTTGTAATCCTTAAAGGGGACCAAAAATCAAATTGCTCTGTGGGGCTTCAGTTACACACAGCACATTCGGAGAAAATCCCGGGGTCAATGCCAGTCTTTTTGCAAAATAACTGCTCATGAATGTACATATCGCTCCAAAATATATATTTCACATAATTTTCTTACCAGTTACAGTTTTTTTCAGTTGCTTAAGCACAATTTTGAAAACAGGGCCCGGTTTGTCAAAACACTACACACAATTAACACAACCCTACACCAAAGTAGCACAACACTTTAGATCATTTGCAAAATGGAACATTTTTGTCAAAACTATACACAAATTTATAAAAACAATATTTTGTTACCAGACGAAACACACACATTTCATATGACTTCAATCTTTTTGAACCAGTTACACACTGCTGTTGCTAACCTAAAACACGTTTAGCAAGTCTAATTCTCAGTGATTAGAGTACTGTAAATGAAGTACACAGAAAGTGCAACTATACAATAGTTCACCAAACACTACACAAGACCAATGCTGCAGACTGAGGAAAATATCATTTATTTCTCTCCATATACCCAAATCAGTCAACATGTCAACATGGAGAATCACAACAAAACATGTCCCAGTTTTCATGTTACAACAGTAGTGTGCATAACACTGTTAGCTCAGCAAACAACAGACAAATGTAAAATACTGTATCCAGTACAGGTTAAAATTACAGTAAACAACAACAACCAAAAAATAATCTGAAAAAAAGACAATATTGTACAGAAAATACTACAGTAAACATAATATACATGATCTCTTCGCCTAGCTGGATCTGGCCAGAGAATTTCATCAACATCACAAGCAATATCCTCATTAGCAAGACAACGCGGGAAGAACCGTCTTGAATGTCGATTCTATCCTTGCACAGCTGCGGAGTCGACTTTATGTATTTTATATACTTACAGTAAAGTGAAGAATAAGACGACACAGACACGAGAGTCACGAAAGTGTCGAGAGACATGTGTCTGTGTCGTCTTATTCTTCACTTTAAGTATATAAAATACATAACAAAGTTATTGATAACAGTGTATTGCATCTGGTGCATTTCATTACGGAGGTGAACCCCATGCTGTGAAATGGCAGCGCAAAGGGTGATGTTACCCCCATGTTGCCCAGGGACATTGATTATATTTTATATATTTTATCACATTTTATAGTGCTTAAACCTGATTGGTGTGTCTACAATTTTGCAATCATGTGTTTGTGTACCTGATGGCTGTGTTTAACAGATTGGCTCAAAGGTGTGGTAATTTGACAGTCAGTGCTTTGGAATTGCAAGGAAGTGACATTATGATATACTTCTGTGTCTGATGTATACAAGTGTGTTAAGTGTTTTGCAAATCACTGTGTGTAATGTTTTGCAAATAGTGTGAAGCTGACAATGTGCTTCCAGTTGTGCAAATCTAGCCTTGTGTTTTGCTCCTTGAGTGTAAGGTTTTGCTAATTGTGGGAAAAGTTTAATTTTAGTGTGTAAGCAATTGAAAAAAACTGTATTGGGTCCAATTATTAAGTCACAAAATCCATTTCTAAATCTCTTGGGGAAAGTTTGTTCATCAGGACCCAAAGAGAAAATAAATAAGATTTTTTTTATTTTAATTTTTGCAGAGTGAGTTTGTCAGCATTAATATAATAAAATATATAAAATAAATAAAATGTTCTTATTTGAGTGTATACAACATATGTGGGTATATGTTTGGATTCAGCAAGAAAATCCATAGTATGAGCAGATAAATACTGTGGTTCATTGTGAACTCAAGTATTCTGTTTATGTCACAGTATCTATAAATTCCACACTTAATATAGTCACATTCCACTAAAACATAAAACATATTTTGTGGCTGTGTAAGTTTTTGGTGTGTGGGTGTGTGTGTGTGTGTGTGTGTGTGTGTGTGTGTGTGTGTGTGTGTGTGTGTGTGTGTGTGTGTGTGTGTGTGTGTGTGTGTGTGTGTGTGTGTGTGTGTGTGTGTGTGTGTGTGTGCTGTTTAGATGACAGAAACAATGCTTGTTAAGGCTTGTCACGTTTTCTCAAGAATAATGTGAGGAAATATTTCCGACACAGCAGAAGACACGAAAATAGTCACACACTGAAAATATGAGCAATTAATATCAAATGTACTAACCTTTCTCCAAAGAGCTGTTATTTATTAGGGTGTTGTTGTGATTCTATGTATAAGCCCAATTCTATAAGCAATGTTTTATAATACACTATTTACATCTTAATTTATTTCCACATGGATTTTCACTGATGTTTTCACTTTTTCTTGTCGTTCTGCTCAACTTTTTTGCAGGCACGTGCACACATAGACATCAAAGGGGGCTTGAGCACCTGCCCTTTTTATTCCTGGAGAGAAAGTGCCCTTTTTTCTGGGGTGCTTTTTTTTTATTTTTGAAAAAAATATATATATTTCTGTTTGCGCACAGCTTCCCTGTCAAACAAATATATTTATTGAAGTATGAAGAATAGTATCTAAATATCAGTTCAGGAGTTCTGAAGCGCTCCCTCTCCCTCTCCCCCGATTGTTGAACCCGATTGTATTGCTTCCGCTAAAGAAAATAGTGCGCTCAGTCTCTACGGTTAGAATCCTGTGAGTCCATAGCAACGCTCTGTTTTTCATGGCAACGGTCTCTTATACTCCGCACAGCGGTCTGTTATCAAGAAATAACAGACCGCATTCTACATTGGAATTCAACCAAGCCATGTAATAAAATAAGTTAATAAAATAAGCATATAACCACCAGGTGATATGCTTTAGTTATTTTGTTTATCCTTTTTACCTGCATTGCCCTGTCAATTAGATGCAAATGTGCGCATTTTAACTAGTTGACGCCTAATTTGCATACAGAACGTCCCCAGTTAAAGGTGCTGTATGTAGTTTTTAGCGGCCTCTAGCGGTGATGTTTCAGATTGCAACCAATAAGTTTACAAGCGTGTGCTCTTACGCGTGCTCGAATTTATGAGCGAGCACTGTGGGTACCGGCCAGACTGAGACGAAACCGGACGTAACACACAAAGCATCCCACAACATGCTGGAAACTCAGGTAAACTCCCACTGCAACATTACAATAATAGGCTACTTTTATCAGCTTGACGTTGAACTAATGCTCCATGTTCGTACCATGATAAGTATGGAACCCTATCAACCGTGCCGAATTTTGCCACTGCAAGCACCACTTCACATTTTCTTCAGGAAATGTACATTCTAGGTTTGTAGATAAGGTTTCTCCATTATTCAAATGCCCTGCCGATGTTGATCCGTGTTTTTTACCCGAAGTTCATCCGATTCACGTCTGGCCTTACGAGCTTCAGCAGAAAAAAACTTTTTGTTTTGTTTTTTATCAATATGTGGAGTTTGTGTTGGAGTCTGTGTTTTGCTGGGCGCAGGTCGTTTCTTAGTGTTATCAGACATGTCATAAGGTGCATAAGTCATAAGTCTATGTCATAAGTTGCAGTGTCGTCGCTGTTGAGTGCAAAGTCAGTAGGCTAGACGAGGCGAGAGGCTCGGGAGCGCGCATGCAGGTGACGTCACTGGCGGTAAATCCGACCCGGGACCTTCACATAAAAATAAGAATACTTGCTTTCAGAGGTAATAGCAAAACCCGCAAAGTGGATCATTTTAATGTGAGATTACAACCCCTTCACACACAGGCAATAAAAAAAGGATTCATTTTAGTAGAAAAGTTACATAGAGCACCTTTAATGACTTACATCAAGAGTCTTTCCCCCTGAAATTTAGAAATCTAAATTGGTGAATTTAGAAGAAATCTACAGATGCAAACAGATGGAGGACACACTCTAAAAAATGTAGTAAATCTGAGTAAGCATCTGGTACATTAATAAATAAAACTGAGTAAAAATAAGTTAACATTAAACTTTAAAAATAACAATATTTATAAATTAACTTTTTATTTATGAGTAATTTAACTTATTTCCTCTAAACCTTTATAAAATAGTATTCCATACAACCACAAATACAGTGTTATGTATTCTGATAACACCAAAATAATTAAAACGATGTAGTGCCTTGTGCAAAAATAAACAAATTATTAGTAAAACACGCCCCTCTGCTTGATGCAGTTATTTAGGTTATTCTAAATATGAAGAGTTCAGATGAAAAAGCCTCTAAGTGCCATCTGAAATTTCCTTCTATAATGATAATTTTTATCAAGCTTGTATGTTTATGTTCACTTATTTCACATTACTGGCAATGAAAATGACCTATTAATTGTCATTTAAGTTAAATTACTGAACTTAAATATACGAGCTTGAAAAAAACTGCTCATTTTAGAAGAAAATTTCAGATGGCACAGAGGCTTTTGCATCTGAACTCTTCATATATACTTGAAACTAGTAGCATAGAAAATTTTTTCAAAACATGCACATTGTGGAATAGTTTCCTATAAAGTTCCCTGCTCTATAAACCTAGTGAATACTAAGGAGACCACATGGTTTCTGTGTGAACTGATTATTTTGTAGACATCTTTTGAAAATGAAACAATAACGTGAGTTTGAGGAAGATAAAATTAATTAACTTTTTAAATGAATTTTTTTTTAAAGGAAGTCAGAGTTGCGTTAATATATATATACTTTTTTGTTTAAAAAAAGAAAAAGAAATACGTAATTATGAGAAGTGCCCTTTATTTCACTTGAGCCCCTGCCCCTCAAAATGTCTGTGCACGTCCCTGCTTTTTTGTTTAAATGTGTTTCCTTGCATTATAGAAAACTTTATACACAGTTATGTGGGTATAAAATGTAATTGTATTCAAGTTATACTTAAAGCTGCAGTCCGTAACTTTTTTGGTATCCAAAATACATTTTTGAGCAAGTACATAACCAGCCAGTGTTCAAAACTATCTGTTTGCCTTAGCTCGATTCAAAACGGCAAGCTTGTAATGATGTTTTCAGTTCCAGTGGTACTGGTGGATTTGAATTTGAGCATGTCTTTGTGTCATTACGTCACATCTGTACATATAAAGAAGGTGTCTCGGCTGGTAGGCTATATTGGTGTAAGGATGTTGGAGGTGGAGATTTATAGCCTTTTCTCACAGCATTTGATATAAACTTATCAATTTGATGGCGGATCCAGAAAGGTTCAAACGACAATCACCAGTGACAACTGGAGATTCACCCGTTGTAAAATGCAAAAGACTTCGGAGTGCCTACAGAAAAAAAGAGACTGCAACCGGGCCCATGTGAAAACAAGGATAAATATCGGAAGGGTTTTTGAAAGTTGGCATGAAATCCGTGTTTTGAAGAGTTTCAAAATGGACGCAGAGACGGCTTTTTTTCTGCTGGACAGGTAAGAACCAGTTCTAAGGAACATTAATTTGTTGGTATGACAATTAGAAATTAGACTGCACAGAAATGGAAACTGAACTACAGGTAGCCCTAATACACATTAAATGTAGTCACGCAATGCTAATGTTGTTAACATGAACAATTTGAGAATTAAGTATAATTTGCACGGTTTGACGTGATATGATAGGGCGATCGTTAGATTTAATCAGCGCGATTTACCGCAATGCTTTTTTCCCTTAGTTGGTCAGAACAGAAGTGGATGTTACTTACTTGTTCAAATTACATTTTCCAGTGAAAATTCTTAGTTGGTCATACTTCCAAAAAGAAGAATCTGTGATTGCGAATGACAGTATCCACACCGGCGCGGTGACTGACAGCCGCACATTCTCCTCAAAACATTGGATTCATCCGCGCTGTGCCGTGCCGAAGCACAACCCATGTAAAGTTGATTCCGTGAATAACTGCAATTGCACATTTCAAACAGAGATGGCGACAAAGAGGAAAAACTACGGACTACAGCTTTAATATAACATTATCAGTATTTTTCTAATTCTTGTTTTATTCTTTATGCATTCAGTTTTAATCTCATAATAATTGTGGAATTACATAGTTTATTTGTACTTTTACTCATTTAAGCATTTGTTTTATGAATATATTTAACTTTAAAAGTAAAAAGTAATTAGAAAAAGTTTAAAAAAAGAATAGTGACTTGTAACAGCTTCTAAAATTCACAAATAAAAACCTAAAATATTGATAAAAGTTAATGCTTTTTTATCCTTTCTTCTCTAAAGAAACCACTGAAGACTAAACTTTCATCTTTTAATATAATTTCTTTATTTAATATTATGTATCTGTATTATTATTCTTTATTTGTATTCATAATCAGTTGTATTATCTTATGAAGTTTAAAATGCATGAGTTAGACTATAGATTGCATGGACGTGTTTAAGGATCATATTTTAGACACAGGAAGAGGAGCTGGGAGAGTTATATATTTTGCTTAGAGGTATGTGTGCAATGCAACGTTCACTGAGCAGAGATGTTTCAATGATGATGATACATTAAATGTGCACAATTGGCATGTTCTTTACAAGGGAAGGAACGTTTTTTTCAGCTGATGCAAATGTACCACTAATGTATACACAGATGGATTGTGGAAGCATGAGGTATACGTTCCATTTTTAAACATAAGCAACATGTTTTTCTACCTTACAAGGAAGTTGAAAGTCGCTCGGTGGTGTATATAAGCTCAATATTACTGTACTACGGCAGAGAAACATCGGGAACACATAGATCTGGCACGAATACAACATCTTCTCAAGTTTCTCTCCTATGCTGACGAATAAAGATTTTTCTTGGCAAGATAACTGGTGTCTGGTTCCGATAAAAATAATAACGGGGAAAAAGGCTTAATTCCAAGTCTACACCACTCATCAAGTCTGCAATGGCTCTATTGCTGTTTTAATATTCTGACAGACAAAAAAAAAAAAAGGCCAGAGGCCAGCCATCCAAACATATTGATCTTTCATTTTTACAAGCATCACCACATTCTCTGCTAGTGAATCTCCACATGTCTTCCTTGAGGGTTGAAACCTGTTAGAAATACTTTTTCAAAAAATGTAAATAAGTGCCTGACTCATCAGCTGTCTGGTAGTGTGAAGAATGGCTGAAACTGCAGGTTTGTTCGTTTTTGGACAGGTGAATGAATTTGAATTGACACAGCTGAGCAGAGTAAAAATGTATTAATGGTGATGTCACTTTTCATATACTATACGGAAAAAAGGATTGACCTCCACAGGATCAGACAAGAAGACAAGTTAATTTAAAAGAGTGCTACTTCACATACTCTCTGTCTCAGTAAAAAACAAAGCGTTTAATTCTGTAGCGGAGGTAGAGATGCAGATTGTTCCGACATTTACTTGTTTGTGTGTATGTCATCCTTATGATTCTCCCCCGATGTCTATGGCTATGCTTTTTTGGTCCTGATGTGATGTAAGGTACTAAGGTACAATTCTGGTCCTGAGGTACATTACCTTCAAAAGGTTGGAATGATTTTGATATTTTGAATGATACATTTTTAATGTCTCTTATACTCACCATTTATTTCATGAAAATTGATTACATTATTAATATTATTATGAATCCTGAAAAAAATTGTAACACAGTTTCCACAAAAATATGAAAGGGGTCATATGATGCGATTTCTTGTTTTCCTTTTTCTTTAGTGTGTTATGTAGCTGTTTGTGCATAAGATCTGCAGAGTTACAAAGCTCAAAGTCTCAAAGCAAAGAGGTATTCTTTGTAAAAGTTAAGGCTCAGCTACGCCTTCCTAAAACGCTTCATTTGTGGGGGCAGAGTTTCATAACACCGCCCAAATATATACGCAAAGAAAGAAGGCGTAACTTTTATTCTCGCTGTGTTATTGTTGCCGCCAGTGCCGCCATGTCGTGAAGACGCTGTGTTTTTCGTTGCGAAAGCCAAACTACCTTGTTTGGCCTTCCGCTACTGACTATTCAAACACAAGTTTTGAGCATATAATAGAGTCACGCTTGTATGTTGTTTTTCTACGATCACAAATGCAGACATGGTTTTACGTTTACATTTTGTTCTCCTCCCCGTAGTGCGGCGTGACGCGTAAAAAGACAGTATAAGTCATTATAATTAGTAATTATGTACCCAATGAAATAAAACCTTACCAATCTGATACGTTCTGCTCCAGTCGTGCTGGCAAAGTTGTTAATCAGCTTGGACATTGCATTTTCCAGATCAGATTCGGGCTCGAATTGATAAGGTAGTACCGGCATTATCACCTGTCATTATTGCTTTGGGAGCTGATGTTCCAAATATGGAGGCGGGACATTTCCATCACACGCTTAAGCTATTCGGGCTAATCACAATGCACTGGATCGCTGGCCAATCAGAGCACACTGCGCTTATCAAAACAATGAGCTTTATAAAAATCAACGAGTTTCAGAAAGGCAGGGCATAGAGGAGCAACAATACTTTTTTAACCTAAAACTGCGTGAACACAGTGCATTAAACCAAATACACAAAATAATGTTATTTTCAGAACCGTCATATGACCCCTTTAAGCAGCAAAACTCTTTTCAATTATTAAAAATTGAGCACCAATAATAATAATTAAGCACCAAATCAGCATATTAGAAAGGTTTTATGAAGGATCATGTTGACACTGAAGACATGTATAATGATTTACATGCTTTGCATCATAGAAGTAAATCACATTTTTTAAATATTAATATAGAAAACGGTTATTTTAAATTGTTTTAATATTTCACAATATTAGAGTTTTTACTGTATTTTGTATCTCAAATTATTAATATGGCATTTCATGTTTCTGCACAATTGCTCAATGTTATCAATTTAAACTCAGTGTTGTATTATCAGGAAAACAGCAACAATTGTAATTCTTACACACCTGAAGGAGTGAGTTACTTAGTATAAGAAGTCAGTGAACTTGCTAATAAATTATTTGCTCTAGAAAATAATTATACAGTCTGTAATTTCATTTACTTTTTAATGAACCAGCAATACAGCATTTTAAAAGCAGTTAACATGACCTCAAGGTTCCTTAAAGTCACCATGAAATCAAAATGGACAATAATTAATAATAAATTATTTATCCGTGCGCATCATTATTTGTATTAATGTGTCCTCGTAATCTTTAAGAAAAATAACTTCCTCTCCCTCTTGCAACGTCATCTCTTCTCTGTTGATGTGTTTTTGGCGCGAGACCTGTCACTCTCATGAGATCCACCAATAGCAAAGCACAACAATCCAATCAATTCCCAATATACAAAATCAAGTCCTGCCCTACATTTTTTTTCTAGTTGGAGAAGTTGTTTCACTGAGATATATGTCACAATAGGGAAGAAAAGACAATCTGAACTTCTGTTTCATGCTGTTTTTAAGATAGACACCAAAAGTGTGGAAAATATAATTCATCTAACTGTACGTTCACACCGCCGCCGGCGAGAGCGGCAAAATTCGCTCTCGCCGCCCTGCCACCGACGCCGTAGAAAGATTCGGGGACGCTCTGACGCTCTGACGTAGATTAGAATGTGTGATTTTTTTCCTCCCAGGCGGAGGACTTCTACACTCCGATTGGTTGCCGCTGGTTGCCGCCGAACCGCGTCATAGCTTATTACCATAAAGTTGACTTGTTTTCAACTCCTCTCGCCGCTCTCGCCGTCCAAGACGCGCCGCGCCGCCCTCGCCGGAGCTCGCCGCCGGCTCTCATTGAAAATGAATGGCTTCTGGCCACTTTGACGCTCTCGCCGCCGGCGGTGTGAACGCACAGTAATTGCTGATGAGGCGACCCATAAGACAGCAAAATCACAAATTAAATCTCAATTGTTTATTCTAGACCATTGCTTTTAACCAGTGGGACTGATTAAAAAGACAAGATCATTTATTTTTTTTATTTTATTTTTTTATTTTATTATTATTTTTTATTTTATTTTAATCAGGATTTGCAAGGTCTTGGAAAACCTGGATATGTGAGGAATCCTCATTTTGAGCCTCAAGTTTGATTTTTAGATCATGAGAATCTTTATAATATATGTTTTGTAGTTCTTTTCTCTTAAATATGTTATCAGGTAGAAACTGTGAGATTTTGTTTAAATCCTTAATACTTATCAGTAAATCATGAACAACTGGAAAAGCTTTGGAGACAAAAAGGTTGAGAATGATTACATGGAAAGCAAATAAAGACTTTTGATTTAGAATTAGAATCATGCTTCTATAAACAATGGAAAACATCTCAGTTACAACCCTGAGAAGGGAACGAGACACTGCATCAGAAGTTGATGCTCTGGGAACGCTTCTACGCACGTGTGAAATCAATCCAATGGCATAGCAGGATGTCATCCCATAGCATGTGACATCATGACTAGGAAGCTATCAAGCACACCTGGACCAAACAATGTCAGCTTCTGATTGGCCAACGCAAGTTGATCACAGGCATGTGGGAAGTATGACAGGGCGACCCAGTGTCTCGATCCTTCTCAGGGAACCAGGGTTACAGTCATAACCGAGACATTCTATGGAATTTCCTTTCTATGGTACTCCACGCTGCATCAGAAGTTGATGCTGTGGGAACCCACTACACCATACTGACCAGTGCCTGTCCAAGTGTAAATCATGGCAAGCACAAATCCAGGACATAAGCACCTGAGACCCTGGTGTGGAGTCCAAGTCCAGGTTATAAAACCTCACAAATGTATATGGAGAGGACCAGCACTTCGCATGACACATTCAATAAAGGACACCCCTGAAAATAAGTCTTTTGAAGCCTCCATACTTATCTTCGCATGTGCTCTAACAGCCATACGCGAAGGTTGTCCAGACACCAGAAACTTTTCTGTGACAGATTCGATAGGCTCAAAGGGCACCATAGACAGGCCTTCAAGAACAATGGCCAGATCCCAAGCCAGACCCCTTGCATACCTTGCAGGCCTCAGCTTTAAAGCACCATATAGGAAACAAGACACCAATGGGTTTCTCCCCAATGACTCACCACCCAAAGATGTGTGGTAAGTAGGGGTTGCACGACTACTGATTTCTACTTGTCGATTTCTTATCAAAACAATACTCGAGTTACTCGACTACTCGTCGTTTATGCTACTGTATATGAAAAGACATGAAATAGCTAGATCTTATCAATAAACATTTATTAATTCATAGCCTAATGCAACAATTACATAAGTAAATTCTCAAAACATTATAATTATGACATTTCATTTTTAAATTTTCATGTAACAGTCTAAAGCCAAATAAATAGCCGTTCTTGCCTTTCATTTCAGACGTCTGTTTCTAGGGGCCGTTCACATATCGCGTCTTTTCCGCGCTCAAGGTCGTTATTTCAAATGTAGGCGCGCGGCGAGCGCGCTCATAATGAAAGCAACGGACCTGGTGCGCTAGTTTGTCCAGGCAGGTTTTTCCTTCTCATCTCCAGAAATATATCTAGTAGTAAAGCTAATGCAAGGGCTAGAAATAAATGAATCCTTTGCTGAATGATACTTCTTCGTCGTCATCATGTAGAGCGCAGTTTGGTTGCATAGCAACGACAGACGCCACGGGAGCGCAAGCGCTTGTAGGAGACAGCGGCACGGCCGCGCGCGCTTTCCACACGTTTTTAGAAGCAATATGTGAACGGCCTCTTGCAGAGTTGGCCAAATTACAATATTTTTGTCATCCTTGATGAAATTCTTCCACACATCTGACGCGTGGTGTCTGTTGGTGACGTTCGCCATTTTTAATTCATTTATGTTTAATGGACGCTCGAGTAATCGATTGTTTCCGACAGCGTCGACTAGTGGTTGAAGTAGTCGATCTATCGACTACTCGACTAGTCTATGCAAGCCCTAGTGGTAAGCTGCAATGGCTGCCACATACACCTTCAACCTAGAGAGGGATAACCCTGCAGAAAATCGGTCCTGGAGGAACTCCAGCACTGAACAAACCAGGCAGTTCACTGGGTCCAGCTGGCGATTTCTGCATCATGAAGTAAAAACTCTTCGCTTAGAGGCATAGAGTTTCCTCGTGGAGGAAGCTCAAGAGTTTAGGATGGTCTCAGGGACCTCAGATGGCCCCCCTCAGGGGCCAAACCCATGGTTTCTACAGGTGTGGGTGAAAAATGGTGCCCCCCTTGACTCGGCCATAAAGGGGCTACTAGTATTAGACAAACCCCATCCTAGCGAACCCTCTCTAGAACTCAGAGGGTGCTTACACAGGAGGAGAGCTACCAGGGGAAATTCTGTAACCTCTCTCTATAGATTAGAGGACCCATTAAGACACATTTGGAAGAAGCTTTCACGTTGCCAGGAAACTAAGCCTCTTGAGACTGGTCTCTGGTGTTTTTCGACCAGTCCGTCCAGCACCCTGAAGCAGATAACGGGCAAGGAACAACCATGCACACTTCTCTAAGACCCTCCTCAGCGGGGGCAGGTCTCCCAGGGCCACAACATCTCCGGGCGGACACTGAGATCTTGACTCGTTGTAAACCACTGCGCCCCGAAGCACTGGTTGGCAGAATGGCTCCCTTAGGGCACCGAAGAGAAGCAGGCACACTTTGATATGGTGTTAGCCACCTCCCCCCAGTGAGGCCTGAGGCTGCATTTACACTGCAGGTCTTGATGGCCAATTCCGATTTGCTGACTATATCCGTTTTTTTTGACGACCCGCTTACATCATCTTTTTAAAGTTACACATATCCAATATTTGCATTTACACTATACACTGCCAAAACAACCAAATGTAGACGTTTTGACCCGGAAAATGAAGTAAAACAGCTCGATATGCAATGGATGCAGAAGCAGACAAAATTATTATAGTGATGCGCGGATCGCGGTTATATTCGCGGGGGCTCTGCAGATAATCCGCGGATCGGGCGGGTTAAGTAGGCTAATAAAAATAACATTCTGATTAATTTCGGGTGGGTCGCGGGTGGATATGATAAATCATTATTAACAAATATATTAACTACATTCTCTAAAATATGAGTATGTTCCATTCCAGTTTAAGTTTCAAGGGAGTAAAGCCTGTTTATGACATTTAAGAAAATGAAATTGTCAAATAAATTTTGTTTCAAAGAAATGTTCATTTAAAAGCAGCGCTCATTCATCAGTGTATTATGTTACCATTAGAGATGCGCGCATCAACCGTCGCCTCGAGTCCACTGTTGAAGGTGATGATCATCCATTTGTCCTCACGCGTAACAACACATACGAATACATAATTTGACCATCGGGTACGGATACTTAAATCAGACAAAAATATTGGTGCGGGTGAGTGGCGGGTGGATGATTTATTTTAGGCTGCGGATTCGGGTGACGTTGGAGCTCATCTGCGCATCTCTAATTATGCAGTGTTTTGCTTTCCGCACTATTTTCAAAAATCAGCAAAACATTGCTCTCGTAAGGCGGAGAAAAAATACTCCACTGTGTTGAGACTTCGTCCTCCATTGCACCATGTGATCGCAGTTGGTGTCCACCTGAGCTGACGTCCCTTTTTTAATGACGTATGACTCGCATTTTCTGGGGAATATCCGATTTGTCTGCTTACATGGCAGATGCAAATGCACGGATCCGATTCATATCCGATTTATTACCACATATGAGTGAGGCCTGAATCCGATCTGAGAAAATAGGAATCCATGCGTTTTTTTCCTGCTTACACATTCCGATCTGTGCCACATGAGAGGAAAAAAATCGGAATTGGGTCACTTGAACCATGCAGTGTAAATGGGGCCTAAGAAGTGAGATATTCATGGAGATAATGACAGTCCTCAGATCCGCCCTACGCCGCAAAGACGTGTTCATTCAACCCAATGTTGACGAATACACTGATAAAAATTATTTTCTGGTGAAGTAAATAATACAGAAAAAAAATTTAATTTGCATGAAAAAGTTAGCTCAGGCAAGAATTAAAAAAACTAGGTAAATTCTATATTAGTACTCAATTCAAGCGTGTAGAAATGAAAGCATAAATATCAACGTTATAAAATTAAGTAAAATTACTCAACTTTTCTGATACTGGTGTTTCCATCATGCACTGGGCCTTGAATAATTAATGAGGTTGATTTTTCACTGTTTTCCAGCTGTATTTACACTGTTTGATCATTGCTTTTGTTGTTAGGATTAGTAACTTGCCATTTTGTGACATTTGGAGTTCATTTTCAAAAATGACACATTCAAACACAAAAACGATCCATCAAATGTTACCGTCATTGTGTATTATCTACCAAGTATTGAGGTCTCTGCGTTCACATGATGCTTAATGTCTGATATGTAGATATGCTGTCTTACACAATATCTATTGTATTAATTACTTAGGTATTTCTAAGTAAAGCATATACTTTAAAAGTGTGGCTTAATTCAATAATATATTGTTTGACTGAAATGTTTTGCAAAGGAAACCTCAACTAAATAAATATTACTCAACGTTTTACTAGCCAAGTTAAAATTACTTATTTTCTTTGTTTCTTTCACTTAACTCAGTTAAATAGAGTTTACTTACTGTAATTCCATATGTGAAATTTACTTACTTCGTGCAAAAACTTGCCAAAGAAAAATTAAGTAAATTGTACTTACTTTGGGGCTCAAGACACATGAGGAAAACAGTTTTTTCTCCTGCCTGCAACATTAATGTTTTGTCCAGCTCCCACTCGCAAAAGCCTGCATAACAGTATAACTAGATTTTTTCTGTACGTCCATGAAATTTAAATGAAATAGTTACGTGTCTTCTAGCCACAACCCACACATCCCAGCATAAACGCTTCTGATAAATTATTTGTTTTTAAAGCATCAACATTCATTGGCTACTGTGTGCATGGTTTGGCATGGCAGAATGCTCACAAAGTGAGCACCCTTAATGATCCATAAAAAGATGTAAAAAGCTGGCATCTGAGTTCATCGCAATTCACAAAACTCTGTTATAATCAATGAAGCTGACTGCACAATGAATATTTCATAATAAAGGAGTGCAGGGTCTCTAGGTGGTGAGTCCTCTATCTCACCTGGCTCAATACTGAGCACGTCCACCTCCTCTGAGCTGGAAAGCATCAGTACAGGGCCTTCACTTGGGGTGAAAGAAACCGCAGAGACTGCTTCCGGATCCCGAGAGAAAGTGCTGGATCTAGCAGGTGAGGGTTGAGAAAAGGCGGGACCTGTCTCAAACCCCTCTACTAAGTCCATTTCCGAGCCCCATGATCTGAGTCACCACTCTGCCTTGGCAGCAGCGGGACCAGAACCACAAGGAACGCATGCCTGAGCACCCTCTTCGAAAAGCACCTGGCGGGAGACAATTCACACAGAGCAGTTGCTGAAGGCACAGAAAGGGAAATACTTATTTTGTGTGTTCTGTGCATGCATGATACAAATTGCATGTGATATTTAATGCACAGATGTGGTAGAATCCTCTCAATGTGTCATGCAGTTATGCAGGCTGTGATACAATGAATGGGCTCAGGTGGCTACTCAATGAAATGAAGGTGTGAACACAGGCTGTCTGTGACAGAGTAAATCATGTTTAAGAGTGCTGGCACAACAGTCTGGAAAAACAGATCACTCTGAAATCCAAGCAAAGCTAAATTTAGCCACAGACCATGCAGGTGCAGCAAGATGTAGCTCTCCAAAAAAGTTTACAATATAGTTCACCCGAAATTAACATTTTGCCATCATTTACTCACCATTTTGTTCACAACCCACATGACTTATGAGGGACATAAAAAAAAAGAGATTTAACAAAGTCTCACACTGCTGTTTGCTGTTTGTTAGGTAACTCCTTTTGGGTTCCAAAAAGTCATACGTGTTTAATTTAACCCCATCTCATGATAAAACAAAACCTATTGTATTAGGTGGCAATTTCATGCAAATTCATACAATGTGATTCATACAGAAATGTAAAAAATCTTGAACAAAATGTGAGCATGTATGCACAGCTAACAAAAATATGTTCTAAGAATGTTTGGCTAATTTAATTAGATTAACATTATTTACACAAATAGCCCCTCTAGGTCCAGTGTTTACTGTAAGAAGTGTTTTGAAGTGTTATTGAAGGTAATATGTAGCAGAATGAGAATTTATAATAAAACTACCACTATAAAATATGACTGTTCTCCATGCAGTTTTTGTCCTCAGGAGCTGAGAGAGTTTTATTAGTGAGAAGAGTGGATGGATTTTCTGTTACTGGACAAACACCACTAACTACACCATCTCTTTCCCAGTTGGTGGGCTTGTTACTGACGTTTCAGAACATTTTACACTATTTTTCTTTCCTCTGTCTCTTCATATCTTTCATTCTTTCCCGCTGTCTCCCACTGTGCAGTGTTCTCCCAAACTGCTGAGAATGCCTATTGAAATCTCTGAAAGTCTCTTGGTAGCCGAAAATCTCCTGCTAGAATCATGATCCATCTCTCAGCCAAAAGCAGGCCAAGCTGGTATACTGTGTTAATTTGTTATCCTACAGATTTTCACTTCAAAAAGAATCGAATATCACTAAAATCACTATGTAGACACCAAAGGCACCCCTTACCATTTTATAGCGATGCTTTTTCTCATTAACCCCATTTTTTCAACCAAAAACATTTGCCATATTCACTGACACCAAAGGCATCATGAAACATCTTCTCACAACATCCTGATCACTTGCTGGCTAAAATGCATCCACACTTGTAATTCTATATGTTTATGACTGAAGAAAGCTGTATTATATATTGATTATGTATTTAATTTAACACATTTTGTCAGCTGTTCCTGTATGTGAAAAGTGATGAAGGGGTACAATTTTAATTTGAGCTCAGCGACATTCATTCGTTTACAGTGGTTAATTTGCTGAAGAAATTCGGCTCTGCTTTAGTGTTGTGTTGTGTTCTGTGCTTGATTAGCCGACTGAAGCTGAAAACTGAAACTTAATCAATATCGACTTTCATCAAATATATTTCCGGTGGTCACTGTGTTCCATGCTCAAAGCACAGCAAGTACAGAACACACCAGAGTCAACAGTAACAGTAAGTCAAAATTATACCGCAAAAACATTTTTAGACATACTGTAGGAGCAGTTGAATATCTGAAATGAATATATAATTTAGTCCCCTTTCAAGGTGCAACTCAACACTGCATTGTCAGTTGATGCTATGGAAACGCTCCACATGAGCCGGTGTCTGAAGCACGTGTGCTACGCAGCTATTTCGACTGGCTGCCACCAGAGCCGATCAGCCCTATACGCAAACTACGCAAGTTGCGTAGGGCCCTGCAAATTACTCAAGACCCCACCTCCCCCTCTTGTTAAAGCGTGTCAATCAAAAAATTTATAAAAAATTAAGTGGAATTATTCTTCTGGTCATGAAAAGAGAGAGAGAAAAAAACACCATGAGAGTGAATTGCGGGAACAGCAATCCGGTAGACTTGTGTTCTCTCCTTTCCAAGTGTGAACTCAGCAAAGAACAGTAAAGTTAAGTTGATGTGCATCTCTCTCTAGTCTGTCTGTCTGTCTGTCTAACCTAGCTGGGAAGTGCATCTTTTGGTCTTTCTGTGTCCTGCTTGCTAATGCCGGCCACTTCCAGGGCTGTGTTCTGTGACTTTGTTCCTGACAAAAAAAGTGAGAGTGAAATACAACTATTTATTACGTTTGACAAACGACAAAGGGCAACGGTGTTTGTTAATAAACTGCAGCTGGGAAAAGATAACTGCGTTGCGCGTTAACATGCGTTCATATGCACGTGCACGAAATAAAACATGCACTTTCCAGCAGAAACATCTGTGGGGACCAGTACAATATATGGGCAGGATGACACTCCTCATTATATGCACACATAAAATATTTCTTGTTTTAAAACAAGAAAATGATTATCTAGTCTCTCAGTAAAGGTTTAGTTACAACTCTGCAATAATTTAAGATGGAAAGCAATGCATTGACATTGACTATTGATTTATAGGCTATATTGCATTTAAAATGTTGATTGGCTGGACATAGGCTACTGGTCAATATGGATGCACATCCCTCAGTAAATAATAACCATCAAGTATTGCTTTTATCATTTAAAACAGAGACATGCTATGGCAAGCCAATTTAGCTTTTATTCATCAACAGGAACTTTTTTTGCCCCAGACCGGTCGCTTTCTGCGTTTACACCGCGGTCTAAAGTACCGGGAAGGTAAACTGCGCGTAACTGCTCCTCCCAGTCTGCGACGGACAGTAATCAGTTTTGAGCGCCACATTTATAATAATGGAGGAGATTCAAACTGTGCTGCAGTTATGAATTGGTTTACTAACGAGGTAATTAACAAAACAAAATAGACGAGCACTGATACTAAAGCGTGTTCAGAAAGCTCGTATGCGTATAAAATTAGACAACGTATGTTATTGTAAGATGCCATGGGACGAACGCGCAAAAATTTCCTCTTTCGCAAATACGCTTAAAAAAAGCTCGAACCCTGTCTATCAATCACAAATAGTGACAGTTTTGTAAATAGTTGTTTGTTACTAACCTCAAAGCGCTATTTCAATCCTGTTATAGTAAATTTGTAACATGGTTTGGAGTGCCTTGCAATAGATGACAATGTGTAAACATAATGACTTAATAATAAAAGCTGTGGCAGAAAAGAGACGAGCACCGATGAAGCGTGTTCAGTAAGCTCGTAATGCTAACGTTAGATATAAAATGTGTATGTTATCAGCTATTGCGGACATTGACCGTGAGATGGCTGGGACGAACGCGCAGAAAGTTTCCTCTTCTACAAATACCCTTAATAAAGCCTGAAACTTGTCGCCAGTCCACCAGTTTTTTTTTTATTAAATTCCATATTTGCAGACAGACAACTCTTACTGCATGAAGCCATGACACGAACCGCAATAGATTTTTTAAAAAGGGAGGTTAAAAATAAGTTGGAGTCATCCAACCAAAATGCGGCGTGAACACAACCAATCAGCTTGTGCAGCGCACAAGTCCCACCCCTGAACTTCCTGAACTTTGAAAAAGTACTACCTCATGAGCAGGGACTATCAGAGGGGGAAATATTTACCCGGAACTTCATTTAGACCCTGGTTCCTGCGGTGTAAACACATCGAGTACCAGCCCAAAGTTCCTAGTTCCTGGGGAAAGTACCTGCGGTGAAAACGCGGCTTTAGTCTCCTTGATGGAATGGGTTAAGGTGGCAAGTCTTTCAGTAATAGAGCAATTAGAGAAAGGAATGGGTCTTTCGCCATGGTCACCCCCTTTCTCTGAAGATCTCTATGGATGGTGGAGGTTGGCTGTCGGCTGTCTGTCTGCTTCCTCCCTTTTTGGGGGGTTATGGGCAGACAAAGGAATTACAGCCTCCCTATCTAGCTATGAGCTAAAGCCCTTGGTCACTAGGTGTGGTGTGGCAATGTTCTGGCTATGGCTTAGCTCACTGGGAAATTCACAGCACAGTGTGTAGGCATTTTGTCAGTATGGCGTTCCCATAGCTCATCTGACAACGCAGTGTTAAGTTCCACTTCGAAAGGGAACTTTACTATGGTTTCCTGTGAATGACAACAAAACACTGCATCGTGTTGCCATACTTCTGTCAAGCCTGTACATCTGCCCTTCAGACAATTGAAGCTGATGATGTCTTCTTCATGCGCCCTTTGACTGACGTCACCTAGCCTAACTGAGCAAGCCAATCAAAATTGGCGTGTAGCACACCAGCTCACGAGGAGCGTTCCCATAGGGTCAATTGATGACACAGTGTTTTGTTCCCCTTCTCAGGGAACCATAGTTACAGCCATAACCTTAGATGTGTTCCCCAAAAATAACACTACAAGACATTAACAAAGCACTAACAATGTTTTGAAGAGGAAAACTCTAAAAAATAATCCTATCATACTCAATAATATCGGAGATTGACCCGCTTGAGCTACTCGAGCTGAAGCTAAACAGTGAATAACAGTGAGTTAAATAACACATCCAAATATCCTATAAATATGAGATTAATTATTGAGACAGATACACAACATCAACGCAGCAACTCGCTTATGCACAAAATGAAGTAAATTAGGGGTGGGCGATATCTCGATATTTACGATATATCGAGATATTTTTTAAACTCGATATGGATTTTGACATATCGTATATATCGATATATTGTTTATATTTAATTCTGATTTCGCCAATTTGCTTGTTTGCCTTCTCTGTGCTGTGCTCGCCCCCGCCCTCGCATGTTGTCTCATTCAAGTCCCCCGAGTCCGGTCAGGCACATCAATCTTTCCCCGCCCAGCGAGTGCTTGAAGTGCGTCAGAAACAGTGCGCGCGCGATCAGTTGTTGTTGGTATTTTTTTGTGTAGCGTCGCCTCTCGCCGCATTGCTTTTGTTTGAGGGCGCTTAACACTCACACTTAACATGCTCCCCTAGAAACGGGCCTGGCAGCTCGCGCCAGCTCTAGACACGTTGAAAGTTTCCTGATTGTGACGGATGGCCGAATTTACATGACACATTATAAATTAGCATTAGCCTAAGTTACCTATTCTGCTATATACAGTGCCGAAAAGAAGAGAAGAAGATAAAGGTGGATAAAGACAGAGGTAAAGTGATGTAATGAATGAACAGTTTATCTAATTGCATAGTAGTCAGATACTATAATTTAATGGCAGTTATTTTTACCTTAAACTTTATGCTAGCAGTTGTTCTGAGTTCCCCAGAGGCCCCAGACAGTGTTATTTTGTAACAATCATGTCAATTTTTAGATGCATTTTTATCACTTTTTTTTTTAATTAATGTTTTACTCTACAGTTGTGCAGTTTTTGGGGGATATATGGCATTTTTTTTATTTATTTGCCAAAATTAGTAATGATATTTCTATACAGGTTTATTAAAAATAGTACAATATGTATTATTTCTTCCTTTATTTTACAGTTAAATTATTATTTTTGTATACAGGGATTTTTTTTTTTTTATGCTGCAGAAGCACTTTGTTCCTACATGAACAGCCTACCTATTTGCACTTCAATAAAAAAAGACTGTGGTATTTGGCATATTTGTTTTTGCAGTAGTTTTTGGGGGGTTATTTTTCCTGTAAAGATATCGAGATATATATCGTATATCGAGATATAGCAAAATATATCGAGATATATTTTTTGCTCCATATCGCCCAGCCCTAAAGTAAATGCACAAGTACTTTTGAAGTTGCCACTGCCAGACACAATGTAAATGCACTATACACACTAAAACTCGAAAAATGAATAAAGAATTTAAAAACATTGTATTACAACACAGTTTCATGGAAAATTTTAAGTATTGTAGAATTTAGCAATTTCGTATGAATTATTGCAATCTTAGTCATGCGAAAATTGCGAAATGCGAAAAAGTGTACTTGTTATGTTATTTTACGAGATTAGGTTTTCACAACAAGGATAGTTTTCTTGATGTTTTGGTTAAATGTTGATACGTTTAAATGTTATACATAAAACATTTGAATATTTGGTTTAATGTAGCACTTTTACATCTTTTTTTATTTTTAGTTTTGAGCTACAGTTTATACAAAATACAGAAAATTCACTTTAACTTTTGTAACATACACAGTACGTCTGAAAAAAAAATGTGAGCTCTATTACATTAACTAGACCTTAACGGAAATTATAACTGAAGAAGTTTTACAGAAGTTAAACACATCAGTTAAAATGTTTTTGTTGACTAAAATAAGATGCAATTGCCATAAATAAAAATACCTAGAATGAATAGCCTATGTCATGAAGACATACCGACAAAATTTAAAAAAGGAAGACAAAAATTACGATTTGAACAAAACAAAACAAACAATGAATAAAATTAGCCTAGTTACATAAATTGCCCGAGTTGCCCTGCTCAAATGTGGAATGACAACACTGCAACAAATTGGGTAATTTTCATGCAGTTCAATAACAATGTGGCCACCCTTTATGCCTGACGATTTGAGTTACAAGTTTGGTTGCCATAAAAGTTTAGGATTTAACACTGCACAACAGTGAGTTCTCAAAGTATGAGCAGCTGTGTTTATTGAAGAGGGTGATTAATTTTGGAGGTATAACTGGGATTTGTAATCACTTCCCTTTTGTGTGATTCTGAGGCTAAAAAACAACACATCACGTTAATCACACACCCTAATTAAAAAACAGCAGGCTTCTCGCTCTGTCTATCTCACTCTCCTGCGCTACGTCTGTCTTTCTTTCTCTCTTTATGCTGTCTCGCTCTTTCTCGAGTGTGATGGATTTCTAGGAAGCACCCAGTTGTGAGCTGCTCTAATTTAGAGTCTATCAATACATCTTATCAATGGGGGCTCGTTCTCCCTTGTTTCTCCACCTTATTCCTCCTTCTTGTCTTCCATCTTCCATATAGGCACAAACGCAGACTCGACATCTTATGAAACGTGGCTCTCTTTGACTCTGGCTTACTCGATAATGAAAACTTGTCAATGTGAACTTTCCATCAAGAGTCCAGTGGCGAGACCAGAAATCTCACTGGCTTCTCTCAAATTTCATCACTCCTAAGACTATAGGATTTGCACATTTGCACAGCAGAACTCTGGTTCCCTGCATACAGTGCGGCATTAATAAATCATGTGAATTACTAGATTTTTTGCAGTGGTGTTGTGCTTGTTGCCTCTTTGAGTTAGGTGGTGTTGATCTGTTTCACACTTATTGCATCTGCAACGTGGATTTGCAGCACATATTAACAGGTTACAGCGTTCACACTGCCCGTATAAGCTGTCAGAAGTGGATCTGAGAGTAGAGTTTAAGCACTTAGTCCACGCGTCACGCTCAACAGAAAACAAATTTTGTTTGCTGACTTTTAAAAAAAAAAAACTCTATTAAAAACAAACACACTTTCACAGTTTCTCTAGTTCAGTTTGTCCACTCTCCGTTTCTAACAGTAAATATACAGTTGAAATCATAAGTTTACATCCACTACACCTTGCCAAATGTTAACAATTTCAACAAAATATGAGGGATAATAAACATGGCATGTTTCTTTTTTCATTTAGTACTTTCATAAATAAGCTATTTCAAATGACAGATGTTTACATATAGTACACAAGACAAAATAATATTTAAAACAAAAATAATCAAATTACATGAAAAATGTATTTTAGCTAGCTTATGATCACAACTGTATATAGTATATGACAGTATGATCATATATGGTCCATCATATAACAGCATTGCAGTATAATGGAAATGTTGATGGTAGAAATACATTTTTTAACATTTAATTGTATGCCCAGCATTTAATGCATCCTAAATACATACATCATATTTTCACACTTGAGTATTAGGCTATTATTCTCACATCACATCTCATATTTCATCTCAAGCGCTTCACTGACACTTTTGTTTCCTTGTTTAAACAAATCCTTTGTCATATTTTAAGCCTGAAACAATAAAATGTACGCCATTTAAAAAGAAGGAAACTGTTTTTTATTATACCTTCATTTTTATAAGACAGTTTTAATGTAGCCTTCATATAACAAAAAGAAAACTCTGAAATCTGATAGTTTTAATAAAAATCAACCCCTGAGACAAAGTCTCCAAAGATCTCTGTGATGGACCATAAACACTATCAGTGTGAAAGCTCACATCCCACACAGTACGTGTGAAACTGGCCTTGAAAAGCATAAGGATAGAGTCCTTATAAGCAATACCATCATTGTTGTTTATGTAGCCTGTGATGCAATTTTCATTCAGTATTGTGTAAAGTATAATTTAAATTGCTTCCTCAGCTTGTTAAATTACAGAGCTAGGCAAATGTTTTAAGAAACAGAATACACCACTAATGATCCATCTCATGGCTCACCTGTTATTGTTCACCATAAAAGTATGACAAAACCATGCATTATAGACCAGTTACCTGCACCACACATGGCTACAATAGATATAGCACTGATAGCAAAGCACACACAAAGCTGGCAATATCCGAAATCCTTGCCCTTGTGGGGACATTTTTGGTCGACATGAGGAAAACAGCTTATACATCATACAAAGTTATGTTTTTTTTTTTTTTGAAAATGCAAAAAAAAAAAAAAAAAAAAAAAATCTGTGAAAAGTAGGTTTAGGGGTAGGGTTAGAGCAAGGGGATAGAATATATAGTTTAGACAGTATAAAAAACATTATGTCTATGGAAAGTATCCATAAAACATGAAAACCCAACTTGTGTGTGTGTGTGTGTGTGTGTGTGTGTGTGTGTGTGTGTGTGTGTGTGTGTGTGTGTGTGTGTGTGTGTGTGTGTGTGTGTGTGTGTGTGTGTGTGTGTGTGTGTGTGTGTGTGTGTGTGTGTGGTATTTTCTGTAACTCTAAGCTCCTGCTTAATTCAATCGAGGGCCAATTATTGACTGTTCTGCCTCTCTGAAATCCTCTCAATTCATTTGAAGTATAAAGAGTCTGCTAGTCAAGACCTTCTAACCCTACTTTCTTCAGTCTGATGATTCACCAATTACTTAAAAGTCAAATCTTGCCAACTCTTTGATACTCTTTTGATACATTACATACATTAATGCAGTACTCTTTAAATGGTCAAAACTATGCGGATACCTGAACAACATTTGCTCGTTGAGCATTTCATTTCAAAACCAGTGAGTAAATCGAAATTGGTGTAATGTCCAAACATGCTTTGATTTCATCTGTCCTTTTTGTTGTACTGATTAGGTAAATCATAACTCCTGTTTTGTATCATTTATCTGAATCATAAAAACATAATGTGAAAATGATGGTTAATTTGATATAAAATGTTTATTTTGTTTTTGTAACGCTCAGAAAATGGAAATACAACTGTGCCTATGTAATTACACTGTAATTACATGGTAATAAATGTGTAATAACACCATTACAACAGTACAATAGAATCAGGGACAACTAAAACAAAGCTGAATATAATACTGATGCCTTTTTGGAGAGAAGGGCTTAATATAAATGTAAAATATAGTTCCAGCCTGCTTTGAAAGGCTGATCATAAACATCAGTGAGAGACACAGGGTATATATATACATGTATATATATATATATATATATATATATATATATATATATATATATATATATATATATATATATATATATATATATGTCTTAGTACACAGTAAAATACAAAATTATGTTAAATTGTTCAGAACTGATCATAAACACAAATTGTAGGCAATCTGACAAAAAAAACTGGATCCACAGAAAACGCTTTATATTACTGCCACTAGTTTTTGCACATGGCAATCAGTGTCTAATGTGTGCATCTTAGCAAAAGAAATAAAATATTTGCATTGCACACACATCTTTATAATATAAGGCAATCACTTTTTATCACTGTACTGAAGAGAATTAAACACTAAATAAATAAATCTCACCAAAACGGTGCATTTACACAAACCACTCTCATTTATTTGTCACAAAAAGGAGAAGACTGGCTTTGTTTCAGGCTAAGAGTCCTCTAGAGTCCTTTTCCACAGCACTTTTTTTCCTGAGCTAGACAAATGCAACACCACTTACATTTATAGCGGTATTCCCATGATAACTACATGAACACTACAGTCTAGAGTACAAAACAAGCAATAGTCTAAATCAAACTGACATTAAACACTGCCATTTTGCTTTCTACCCTCAATGCCGTTTACTCAGGTTAACCTCTAAATTACCAAACAAAATAGTAAAGCCAAAACTGAAAAGAAATGCATATGAATCGAGCAAACAACAATGTGCACCTCATTGGCTTGACTGAGATTGTAAGGAAAGGAAGGAAAGGAATAGTTCACAAAATATGAAAATTCTACCATGGTTTACTCATCGTTTACTCATCCGGTGAGTGATATAAGTCATTCCAAACCTGGAATGTGTGGAACACAAAAGAAGACGTTTTTCATAAGAATGTTTCAACTGTTTCAACTGCTGACTTTCATCATATGGACAAAAAAAAGGGAAGAATTTTCATGTTTGGGTGAACTATTCCTTTAAAGACAAGCTCCAATTCTTACACCAGCGTGATAGAAAAAGGAAAATGTTGGACTTACTTTGTGTATTCTTCATTGTCTCTGTCGCACCTTGCATCCTTATGTTTCTCCCAGTCTTTCCCATGTTTGCATGTAGTCAATAAAATTATATCATCCCCATTATGTATATGATACAGAGCATTTCTGGTTTCAGAACCAATGCCAGTTAGATACCTCTTCCCTTTGAAGACCAGCAAGTATTTCCGTAAAGGAGGGACATTGTTAAGATTCAGATAACCTTTGTCCCCTCCTTTCTGAGGATGGTCTTTTGAAAACAGAGGGATGGACACATCAAAGTGTGGTCTAAAGTTGTCCATGTCGGTGCTGGCCTTGGCCAACATGGCTTGGCCGATATCGAAGCCTAGTTCCTCCGTATAATCAGGCCATGTTCCAGAGTACAAGTTAAAAATCAGATGGTTCCTCCCTTCGTACCACAGGGGCAGGCTTTGAATTCGGGCTCGGACATTATGTACATACTGAGCGGACAGCTGGTCCCTGTCTAGAGTGTCTATACTCAGTACAAAAAGACAGGCCTGGTTTGGGTCCATCGTGTAAAACCGCGATTCCTCAATGGCTGCCAGAATCTTCTGGTAGCTTTCCGAGGGTGCTTCACCTTTCTGAGGGGGGTACACATAAATTTTAAAGCCCCGTTCGCAGCGCTGGAAATCGAAACAGGTGTCCATACGACATCGTCGGCTCTTGTAGATGTTCTTCTGGATTTCTCGCCTCTCGCGAGGAGACGTGTGTTGATGAAGAAGCAGTGGCCCGTCCTCTTCCTGCTCTGCCTCACCCAGGTACGTCTGCAGTGGAGGATCGACCCATTCTGGCCAGCGAGGCGGACGAGGTGGGACACCGGGGATCTGTGAGACTCCATAAAGCTCTGCGTGGTTCTGGTTCTGGAACTCACCGATCTGTAGGCCACACAGGTAGGCTAGTAGCAGGCTACAGGCCCCCACAGATACCAGCAGGTATCGCTTCTTCGCCTGCATGTGGACAGCGAGAAGCAGGGCAGGAAAAGAAGAAAGCACAGAGGGTCGACTGTAAACCCACGGGACCAGCTCTCATACCAGTATGAGCATTCTGATATTGCATGGACCACTGTAAGCACAGAGATAAAGAGGCGATCGTGTTAGCTTTACTCACCAGAATGAAAATCCAGAATCTATACACCTGAATACAAGCTTCATTAGTAAAAATATACAGTGAGTCCAAATTGAGAATCTGGGATTAAAAGTAAAAAAAAAAAACATAAAGCTCTTTTGCACAAGGTTTAGCCTACTTGATTCTAAAAGAACGTTTTGTTTTAAATTGTAAGACTTTTAGACCCTTCTGTAATTATTATCTTTACAGAAGTAATTATCATTATGGTAACCAGTAGCTTACAGGGAGGTCAATATTTTCAAAGTAAATCTTGAGAGGTTCGTATTGTGCCATGTTTTTGTGATGTGTAAATCTATAATAAAGTAATACGTAATGACAGTAGGCTATTTTTGTCAACATTACCGCATGATACAGCAGATCCTTAAGGGAAGTGCTTGAGCAGCGTACTGTTGAAGTAACCACTCAAGCGAAAGTCTTGGGAACTAAGTCTATGTACATATGCACATTTACAAATATACTACTGGACTAGTAATGGCATACCGGGCATTCCCGGTGGGCCGATGCACTTTGGGGCTGGTAAAATAATTAGTTGTTTTTTTGTTGTTGTTTTTTTACCAAGGACTGGCCCATCATGCAGTGACAGCGGCCCACTGGTTTGTCTTCTGTATTGACAGGCTGATGTCACAATATGAGGTAAATCCGGCCCGAGCATCACCCTTATGTAATTTACCTTGCAGCTACTAACACTGAAGAAATATGTTTTTTTGTTTTTTTCATTGTTGTTGTTTTTGTTTTTTGGCAGAAATGTATTAAAATTGTTTACAATATTTTTTAGTACAAATTCTATAGTTTATTGTTTAATTATTTATTTAAAAAACCATCTACCCATGGTAATGGGGAGCATGGTTTTACCTTTGACTACCATGATCTTACAGTTAAATAGAACTAAAGTAAAACTCTGGATTCTATGCAATATAATATATATATAAAATCCATTAGTGCGATTAAAGGATGATTTAACAAAGCAGCTTTAAAGCCTAGATCCCATGAATTAAAGACAAAGCTTTTTTCTCTCTAAATATGTTTTATGAATAGTGCTTTGGGATTTTAATTGAAGAAAAAATGCCCGTTCAACGAGAGCCTGATGAAAGATATATATCAGTGCCTTAAATAAATTAGGTGTTAACTCTCTACAAATGTTGTTTTAAAGGGGTAGTTCCCCCCACAATGTCATAATTTACTCATCCTGTGTCATCCCAAACCTGAATGACTTTCTGTTGAGCATAAAAGAAAATCATTTGAGTATCTTTTTTTTTCTTCCATTCAATAGAAGTCAATGGTCGCCTAACCAAAATAGTTCAAAATATCTTCTTTTGTGTTCTACAAAAGAGCGAAAGTCATACAGGTTTAGAACACAATGAGGGTGAGTAAATTATGACAGAATTTAATAGCATTACATTTACCTCACCGCATCCTAGCTCAAAATCAGTGCTTTACTCTCAAGTGCATAAGTTTGTTAATGTATTTGCAGTGAATTTAATCATCTCTATCATCATTTGTTCCAGTCCTATTTTATTTATTTACTCAAATTTAAGGCCTAACCCCAGCAAAAACTTTTACGGGGGACCTCATGAGCTGGATTTGTCCAGGGCCGAATTTTATCCCCAGTCCAGCCCTGCAAAAACATGGTAAAATTAAATAAACTGACTACATTTAAAAAAAATACGTTATAAATATTATATGAAGAAAAAAATCTCTATTTATTCAGTGAGGCTATTCCAGTACCAAAACCTTTTTACTCACACTTCACCTCACTTGAAAACTCCACAAACCAAGGCAATATTTAAAAACTTAAAAAAGTTAAATAAAATTAGCTGATTATAAATTGATTTATATATCACAGTACTTTTCAACTTAAACATATGCTAAACAAACTGAAACTGCCTCCATATAATAGTTAGAGAGACAAAGATTTACCTCAGTCACCTGTTGAAGCGTCAATCATCTACTGATGAGTAGAAGACCTTCAATGATCCTCAACTTTATCTAATAAACCAATCAAGTCAGCGCATTATTATGAGTTGTGCAAGAGTATTTGCCAGCCATTTTTTTACTCATAAAGCAAAGATTGTAACGATTCTGTACGTCAGTCTTTATAATATTGCGATTACAAGTGAAATTGACAGAAAAACACACGCTGTCCGAATCCATTACCCTGATAAATCAACGTGTTGATCGTTGTCCATTTATATCTTTACATGCTTGATATACATATCTTCACATTTGTCGTGGCGATCACTGTGCAACTTCAGAAAATCCACTGAGTCTTCTTTATATCACATTCCATCCACAAGTCTCGATACATCATTAACTCAGCCTTCAGATTTTCGTATCTCCAGCATCAAGAAAGAGCTCCTTCTGTGAACGTGAGGATTATTAACCCCTATGCAAATTTTAGAGCAAAATCCATTGCAGAGTTCCTGAGACATCCTGAACGCTCAAGTTGCGTTTACAACTCTCCAAAACCAACGCGAAACTTCTCATCCCGCCACTCGTGGTCTCACAGCATCCTCGAGACTCTAATAGCATCGGATAATGCCTGAACCACAGGTTTCAATCGCAGTTAAGTCCCGTCCAGCGATTTGGTTTAATTTGAAGTAAGCTGTCAGTCACAGTTTGATCCGGAGTCAATCCAGTGGGACCACGTGCATAGACTCTAAGACCGCTCCCATGACATTTCTCTGTCAATTCATCTTTATCGATAGCCTACCTCAACAAATGCAAGCACTGTGAATGATCAGATTCCCGCCTTTTCCCCAATGGACGGCACTTGCCAGTTGAACGTCACTTCACTCCAGCGCATCTTTACCGGGACGAGCCCGCGGGAACACGCACACCTTATGTCGCGCGCCTGCCTCTATAAACAAGTATTCTCCTTCAGAATCAGCAGGCGTGGAGCGAGCTTCTGAAGAGAGTTGGCGAATCCGCTCAGCATCTCTGTGAGCTCGAACCTCCCACCGTCATTGAGTGCCAGTCCTCACTGTTTTAGAAGAGAAAGCTCTGTGAGTGAAGGGACGGTCATCTCACCGACAGATGCGTAGACACGAGGAGAGCATGACACGCGCGCGACGGAAGAAACCGTGAGACTGACTGCGAACATCTTCATGGAATAATTTTACGAGACCCTCTTCTGATGCACACTGCACCCTGCCTATCGTTCCAACACATGTGTGTGTGTGTTTTCCATTATGAAAATGTGTTCTGAGTCAATTTATTTTTGATTTAAACGTTCTGTCTTACACAAATAGCCTGTTTAACTGTCGATTGTAGGCTATTTGGACTCCTAAAAATAAAGGCTCATATGGTTCCATGATGAAGAACCTTCCCATCCATGGAACCTTTTCAATGCTCAAGGTTCTTTATAAAGGAAATAGGTTCTTTAGATTATAAAATAGCCTATTATTCACACTAGGGGAAAAATGGTTAATAAATGTTTAAGAAGTGTTCACTTAAATGTTCTTTTTGGACCATAAAAAGCTTCTTCTAGTGGCTTCACTGCAATAAAAATAAAGGTTCCCTTTTGGGACCTTTATTTTTAAGAGTGTAAAAAAGTAAAAGGGTTGCCGGCTTTACAATTCATTTAGCCATCACTGGTTAGGTTCAAGGTCATTACACAACAAGTTGTTAAATTTAAAGGGAATATAATATACAGCTTTCAGTAAATTTCAATTCTTTACTGTTCAGAAACATGGTAACAGAGTTTACAATAAAATCATCCTCTTCTAAATATAACAAGATAATGTGTTGAACTTGAAACCAACAAGATTCAAGTGTCTTTGTCAAAAGATTTCACATCCTGAAAGTAGAATTATGATCATATGACAGAGTTTTTATTAATTAAATGGTGTATAAGCCTAACTTTATTAAAGAAGAGTTAAATAATAGTAAAATAACTGATGCATATACTTTGGAGCACAGTCTTTTTTTAAATATACCTTATATAGCTATAGGTTCTTGCAAAGAAATCATAAATCTAGTCTAGATTATAGATTAGTCTAGAAGGCAGTCTATATGGCCTTCATTTAGTCAGAATTGCAGCTATTAGCTGATTAATTTGAGTCAACGAAAACCTATTCATAACATATTCACAACAGATGTAAAAAATATTGTCTCTAAAACAAGTAAAATAAAACTTTTTCAGCAGTTAGAATATGTAAGAAACTTATGATCAAACAATGGAAAGGTGTGTGTGATAGAGAGAGAGGTGCAATGTAAAATGCAATTTGACAAGACAGGAATCACTGGACCTGTGGGACCATGTTCATTCATTCTGAAACTCTCTTGATAAGGTGGGTGTATTGAGAGATAAATGCTTCCATCTAGTGGTGGATGTCGTAAGATAAAAGAGCCTGCATGGCTTAACTCCTGACAAATATTGCATTCTAACAAAGTACACAAAACGTTTATGTTCTCAGTACAATGGATGAACACACACACACAATCCCTTAGGGAAGATCTTCGTTCTTATTTGTCTATTTTATAAACTTACATTTTCATTGAAAGGTATATTTGAACTTTTCAGATATTTAACATTGACATTCATCAGTGTTTTATAATGGCACTGTTCCACAGTCTTTTTGAGTAGATTCAATGTTTTGTTCACCGCATGCCCAGAATGAGAGAAAAAAATGGAGGAAACAGCAGTGGACAGAGCCAGAATAGAGCCAGAATAGAGGCCACAAGGGCAAAGGTCAGCAGGCCTGTTAATGTTAACAGTAACACCACTGACCCGAATTACCAGACAAGATACAGCCAAGCACTGGACAAATACCCAAGTGGAAAGGAGAGAGAGAGAGAGAGAGAGAGAGAGAGAGAGAGAGGGAGAGAGAGAGAGAGAGAGAGAGAGAGAGAGAGAGAGAGAGAGAGAGAGAGAGAGAGAGAGAGAGAGAGAGAGAGAGAGAGAGAGAGAGAGAGAGAGAGTGGGAGTAAAGATGAAGTTAAAGAATAAAAAAAAGATGGAAGAAGAGAGAGAAACAGGTAGAAATGAAGAGAAAAGAGAAAGGAGAGGATGTGGACAAATGAAAAACAGAGTGAAAAGAGAGAGATGGACATGAACATGAACAAAAGAGAGAGCAGGAGGTGAAGAAAAAGATAAAGAAGGACAGAATTATTAATACTCGGTGAGTGACGTGAAGGATATGAAGTAATGTTCATGATACCTAGTGCATTAACCATAATGTTAACAAATTTGTCATTAAAACTTTACTGTAACATTACTGATTTAGTGGCATTACCTCAAGTATTGGTTCAAAAGAAATAAGTCATCTGAAGCATTTTGTCTTTAAGTGTGCTTGTGGCTGTTTATTTCTTTTTTTGCACTCATTGTAGAGGAATGACTGAGCTGTTTTACATCTAGCACATTTTACCACAGGCTACTGCTACTAAAGCCCAAGGACATACCCCTGATCCAGACAGGTCTAACCTTTGTGAAATATTCAATATGAAATTCCAGCTCAACCCTCTTAAATCACATCAGGAGTTAGCAATACTGTTAGTTCATTGCATTTATATTCCCCTCTATTGTATGATTGAACTCTCAATATCTGTGGTGGTAATGGCCCTGATAAACTCAATTTTATTACAGGTTAATTGGTATGCACATTAGTTCTGTTGTAAATACTGATTATTTATGTAGGCCAAATTTTTTCATATAAAAAAAAATAAAGAAAAAATGAACTGCATAACATTGCTGCATTGTAAAGTTGGCATGTTTCATTTTAAAATCCTCTTGGGATAAAAATAAACAATAAAAATGTCTTACAAATAAAAATACGAATAAATAATATAAATGAATTAATGCATTTATACATTATGCATTTACATAATGCATAGCAAACAAATAGTACAGATCAATCAGAAAATAACACAAGTTCATAATGCACCAGAGATGTGTTATTTCAGTTATTTAAAAGTGTAAGTGATTGTCATGACATTTCAAGCTTTTCAAGTTAAATGCTGCTCTGTTATTAACCACAAAAGTTTCTTCCAAGCTGTAAAGTGGGGGAGAGCTGGGCACAACCCAACGCTTTTTTACTCTCTCAGTTTGTGTAAACCTACTTAGGGTTCAGAGTATTTATTTTTTCCCACATTAATTTCACACGTCTAGTGCAATTATGTGGTTTTGTTTCATTAATACAGTGTATATTTTTTTCTTGATTTGCCCTGAAAGAATGGAAGTGATATGTGACAACATGCCCCATGTACATTGAAACATGTGAGGAGCACATTGTAACATGAGCATATGACAGATTTAAATGTTATCTGATCTAATCCAAAAAATATACAAGACGAATTAAAATATTTTCTAAATAAAATACAATTATTAACTTTTTCATATAAAATAATGGCATTTTTTAATGATTAAAAATAAACACATTTTTGAGTTTGACAACAAACACACCTCAAAACACAGCTATACAGCATAGTTCAAAACAATAATAATTCATAATTTCTGAACATTGACTCTCAGTCTTTATCCACCCTTTTCTCATGGTTTCTCAATAGAATTCATAGAAGTATAGAACAGCATAGTTCTAATAGGGGCACATTGTAACGCAGAGTGAAAACATGCCCCACCAGCATTAAAGAACCATATCAACTGTTAAATAATATTATTTAACCTTTAAATACAAATTTAGTTAAATTTTATCATATAAAATAATATCAGATTTGTCTAATTTAAAAAAAAAACAGAGATGAAAACATAAATAAATTTACTTTTGCTATTGTTAAATAAATGTTCAGTGATAGCTTCCAAAGATTTCTGAATGTTGGCACTATATTGTTGATATGGTAACTAGTAAATACACTAAGTTTTGTCATGCTGGAATGTTTGGAAGTATTTAAAACAAGTGTGTTATCACAATATAGAGTTAGCAGATATTAAGCAGACAGTCTATTAATACTCTAAATGAGAGTTAGTTAACATGTTTTTGCAAAGTTAGGCTACTTATAGTCAACAGAATGTTCAAAAGGGACCATCAAAATAAAGTGTCACCATGCTATCTACAAATCTTCTTTTATTTTATTTTTATTTTTCATTTTACCTTGTTTTCATGGAATGTATCTTGAATGCAAATGTATTTTTTTCTACTTTTTAAACATAGTTACATCAACCAGTAAGATAAAATACACTTAAATTCAAGATACAATCTATTAAAAAAAAAAAAAAGTCTTAACATCTTATACAGTGCTGCTCCTCAAATAAATTTATATTGTTCAAAACATTTTCAGTTTTTTTCAGATATCTACACATATTGCATTTCATTTTGCATTATTTTATAATTTATTACAACATTTTCTATTACAAATGATATTGATATGATATCTTGGTTATTTTCGTCTATCCCTGTTTTGCTTTAAAACCTGACTCCGTTTGTAAAGTCAGATGATTGTGTTATCCAGCATGTTTGAATGATCCAAAGAATATCTTCTGCTTCAATGGAAATAAGTGCAAGTGGACTTACAATGCACTGACTAGCAAGGCTGCCATTATATTATCCTTACATTACAATCACTGTGATCTCTGTGAAAGCGATATACAAATAAATGAGAAAATTTGACCATCAGTATATAAAGGAATTCGCATGTCTAACACTGGTCTAACTCAGCAGGAATACAGAGTCTGTAGGCTATTGCTAATTAATTATAGCTAGTTTTCATGTGTAAATGTCAATGACTTTGTGCGTGTATGTGTATCTGCATAGATGTTTGTAATTGAGAGCTGTAAACTGAATAAGCAGTTTAAAATGGTATGTGTGTTGAAGTGTAAATCTCATTTTATCCTCATTCCTTTCTGCTTTTGCTTTATTAGGCCCAGCACTAGCTCTGGCGTATGCTAGCTAAACTAAAAGTCACAATAGAGTTACATTGTGGTAATCGTATACTCCCACTGTACATAAAGGAATTTCAGTGTTTTGTGTTATGCTGTTTACAAAAGTCAGTCTTCAATAAATCAGACTTCAGCTCCTGTGAATATACTGAAGAGAGCTGATATGTTGATTTAAAGCCATTAATCGCTGTTCAACATTCAATGTATGTTACTGAAAATGTAATTATCTATTTGATAACCCAGACTCAACTGCAACATTGTAGAAATGCACAATTTCATTAGCTTTAGTTGAATAAGAGAACGATTAAACATAAACCCATGAAAAGGTTTGTAACAACAGTTTGAGCACGTTTATACGGTTGCTGGGCTGGATTTCCAGAAACCTTCTTAATGCTATGCCGTAGGCAACCAATCGTTAATACGTGTTTCCCGAAACGTTCTATACCTTCTGTAAGTCATCCGTTCGTAAGGTTGGTCCGGACCACTCTCAGCTATACCTTAACACTTGACCGTTCACTCCGCTAGTGGACACCACTGTACAAGAAGCTTCTTTACATCTCAGTCTATACGAATATAAATCGAAAGTTAATACACCCAGCTCCACCTCAGCGAACAAAGAGGAGAAAGAGAAGAAAGCATTTCGTTATTGTGGCAGCAATATATGATACAATTTTAAAATATGTAGAGCTATTAAAGTTTGGATTATTGTTTTATAATATCCCATGAGTCCTAATAAATGCAATTTCAACTATTTCTGAAGTGCTTGCCTTCTTTTATAAAGAACACCGCTTTCTTACATAACGCAGAGAAGCAGCCCCTGCATAAGTGAATAATTGATTCTCGATCCATCGATATCAACCAATTCAGCACCATCGCCACGGACAGCACTGGTAGGCCAACGGGAAATCCAGCCCAGGTGTTTAAAGTCCCCCTGTAGTCAATCATTTGATCCCTTAAAACTCATCTTTGATCACCAAAACAACATATTTAAAGTTTTGTCCTTGGAAAAAAAAAAAATTCTTCATGCCTTAAATAGCTTGAATGTAACTCTACACCCTTGCTTCATTTAGTATACGCGGTTCTATGAATATATAAATTAGCCCCGCCTCCACTCACTCACACCAGCTCAGAGATCCACTTGTTGACGATCACACGATGACGTGATGATTGGTTACAAGGTAGTTTGTGACGTCAGAAACACCAGCGATTTCAAACTTCGTTTTTGAGACTGTCTTTGGTTCACTGCAGTTTTAAGGATAAAATACTGAGCAATGGTGTTGACATTAATTTGTACATAGTTTGTCTTAAAGGTCCCGTTATATGCCCCTTTTCACAAGATGTAAAATAAGTCTCTGATGTCCCCAGAGTGTGTATGTGAAGTTTGAGCTCAAAATACCCAACAGATCATTTTTTACAGCATGTTTAATTTGACATTTTTGGGGGCTCAGAAAAACGAGCTGTTTCAGTGTGTGCCCTTTAAATGCAAATGAGCTGCTGCTGGACGACCCAGGGGGCGGAGCTTCATGAGCTCGCGCTCAGTCTGTCAGGACAAATTCATCTCACGGAATGATGATAATATCAGAAACTCTCAGTAACGGCGTTCATTTCGAGTCGGACAATAATGCCTACAGAGTCAGAGTGCTGTATAGAGATGAAACAGGTATGGTTTAGTAGTTTAATTACGGTTATTATAACGTATTTGTCATCTGCTTGTATGTATCCATTATTTATTAACAGCCTACAAGTCTGCTGTTTCGGACCAGGTCCGAATGATGATCAAACATGTACTGATGAGTTTAATAAAGTTTATTGTACATCACACAAAAGATGAAGCGTCAGTTTTACTTCAGAAAATCACCATAAGAGCTGAGTAAACACAGTAGCCTAAGTTATAAGAAGTGCGCAAGTAGCCAGTAGAGTTGAGGGAGCATTCCTGTGGGCGGAGGTTAGTCTAATCACGGTTCTGGTGATGTCACTAATGAAGGAAGTAGAGGGGTGTAGTCCAATCGAGCCGTTTTATGTAGTCAACTTCTGTTAAATAAAATATCTCGCTTGGCATTGAACTTTGAGCTTTATAATTTTACAGATATTATTTATTCTCTAACAACAACATTACACACTAACTAAAGTTTGAAACATGGGATCACGTAGAACGGGACCTTTAACTCTAAAACCCTATTCTGGACAAATGTGGGCAAAATAATTTTGATTTATTTTTAAAAAATACTTCCCTTGATCTGAGCGGTACAAGACTTGGCTAGTTTTCCTAAGTTTGCCTCCTGAACACCCACACATTTTTTGGACTCAATTCTACAATGTTAAGTGGGTGAAAAAAAAATACTCCTTAATCTTGTATTTGGGTCAAAAATGGGCACCCATAGAAATGAATGGGAAAAACTATAATTTAGAGCATTCTTCTTGTTTTTTTGTAAAAATAAATCAATAGATCCAATACAATGCATATCTAACATACACACAAATGAAGGGCTGATCCTGTAGAGAGATCTATCATCCGTCAACTGACAACCATCGATATTGTAAAACTTTTTGCAGTCACTGAAGTCAAACCTGTAATTTTCAGGCCAGACCCATAGTAGAAGAACAGGTTTGTCTTCTATTGCTTCAGTAACAGGGCTCTTGCTCTCAGGAGACTTCTTTTGTCCAGGTCTAGGAAGTGGAAGAGGACAGATTTTTGGAGGTGTAAACCAGAAAAACAAGACGCTCAGAGAGATGATACCAGCCAGCGTCAGACGACCCAGCAATGAACCATTTGTTTTTGACATTTTCTGATCTAAAAATATTAATGAAAAGGAAGTGATCAGCCTTGAACATAAACAAGAATAAAAACAAATGCATCCATAGTAAAAGTTAGCCTCCATCAGGCAGTTAAAAAACTAAACTGGCTAAAACATTTTACTCACACACAATTAGATAAGACTCAAATTGTACAGAACGTTTGGAATGAATAGTGAACTCAACTCCTTACCGCTTTAAGAGTGAATACGATTCCGTATTTTACGGGATGTCTGGCAACCCTAGGCTCTCCAAACCTCAGTCTACACCGTCCTTTCTGTGTGGAAACAAAAACTCGGAAATTGGAGCTCATATAGAGTTTAATTCCTTGCAAACAAACTTGAACCAGCTAATCTAGATCAACAACTTAAATGGAAAAAATAAATTAAAAAAAGTATGTAAATAAAGTGTGTGACATTTCATAGTTGCAGACAAAGGAATGTTAATTCTTATCTGGAAATGTTCCAAACCAAGCCAATAGGCGTAGGCATGGGTGTGCTGGTGGCAGCTGGCACACTTAAAATACCTAAAACCTTAATAAAAATGTTTTTCTAAACTTGGACTATTGTTGTTTACTAACAATATTTGTTTTAATTAAAATTTAATTAAAAAAATAATAATATCTGCGACATTCGGACTGCCAACCAATCCGCAAACAGCCGCTGCGCTGACTGTTGTTGAGGCTCGCGCCGAGAAACTTAATGAACATACAACAATTAAAAAATTCATGTGGAGTTTTTATATTTATAACATATATGATACAGTTAAGCAACATCACATGACCACGAGTGCTGAATACCATCACGATTGAAAATGTGACACTGATTTCATATGACAGTTCAATAAACAAGTAATTAATATCAAGTCATTTTTTAGACACAATATTGACTGTTTTTGTTCTATTTGTGCAGCGAAAATAGTTCCAAACAAAGATCACAGCAGAACCACAGCGCATCTCACCGGAACACATAACCGCATTACTGAATGATTCAGCGCTTTGAACGAATCGGTTGAGTCAAAGATTCAATGACTCATTAAACAACCACCTCATTCCTGAACAATTCAGCCGTTTGAACGAATCATTTGAATAAATGACTCAATAACTCACTCATTAAGACGGTCACCTGCCGCCCCCTACTGGTGGTTTAGTTTCGTGTTTAAAAGCAGACTATCATTCTTTTCTGATTCATTCAGGAATGAGGCAGTTGTAACTTGTAAATTTATAGGAAGGAAGTCATTGAATCTTTGACTCAACCGATTCGTTCAAAACACTGAATCATTCGTTAATGAAACACGGTTGAGTTTTCCTTTGAGATGCGCTGTGGTTCTTCTGTGATCTTTTTTTGGAACTATTTTCGGTGCTCAAAAAAAAAGAACAAAAAAATATTGCGTCTAAAAGGCAAGTGACTTAATACGAATTACTTGTTTATTGAATTGTAATATGAAATCAGTGTCATATTTTCAATCGCTATGGTATTCAGCGCTTAGCCTAACTGTATTATATGTTATAAATATAAAAATACAACCTTGCTATAGACCCTTTTACAGTTGGTAAACACGGTGACGTATTTGTGTGGGCGGAGCTTAGCTGGAGGCAGAAAGATCCCTCTGGCCGCTTCACTAACGTTAGTTTGCAAGTTTTGTTAGCTTGTTTTTTAACAATGACTGGAGAAAATCCGATTTTGTCTTAATGTGCAAGGTCACTCACTGTCCAGGATGCCGATTGTTATTTGCAAAAGTTAATTTTAACGGACGGAACCAGATGACCGTACACGCTCAGTCAATGGACGAACTGACAGGATTAATGTTAACGCTACCTCCGGTTGAGTGGCCTGACTTCTACACCTACCCGATAGAGAAACTGAGGGTAAAGAGAAACTGAGGACATATAAATATATTTAGATGCCTATAATAATATAACTATGTGCTGAATGGTCATGTAAAGACTTGTGTGGTTCAATCCGCAGTTCTGCCTAGCCAGCGCCAAGACGACAATGTAAAGAGTGACACTACGGTGCAATTTTAATGATATGAATATTTTCTAGAAATAAAAATTCCAGATACAGCATACTCATTTTTCATTGATTCTTGCACCCAAGAACACAACAAGATGACTTTTAATAATAAAAATAATAATTTAAGCTCCTTATTATGTAGCCGAATCTGTGCTGGTTTGTATTAACCGCCTCCAGTTTTCCGTTTGTTTTGCCTCCAGCTAGCGCCGTGACGTAGGCGCAAAAGGGGTCTATAGTCAGTAAGGCTACATTATATCTTATATTAGGCTATTATATTCACTATCAGTCGGCACTTACACTAAATGAATGCAGAATAGTTATTTTTTGTTATTGATGTTTTAATCAGGCTTTTTGTCCCTGTCGGGCAAGTAAAATTCTCTTTCACTTGCCCCTTCAAAACATCCACTTGTCACGGACAAGCGTAGCCTAAATGTCGAGCCTGTATATCAATATACCATATCAAAACATAGATTAAATAAAATGTACTAATTAGCACTCATCAGCCTGCAGCATCCAATACAATGTTTACTGTAAACAACAGAGACAGAACAGCACAAACAAACTATAGGGTCAAAGCAGAACTCATGTCTCCATTTGTGTTTAAAATAGTTACAGTTTTTAGACTTTAAAAACATTTATCACCACTTGTGATTCACAAAGTGAAAATTAATTTTAAGTAGTTTGTTTCTATCCAGTTGGCTATTGGCTTTTACCGATAAAACAGACACTTTACTCTTGTTCTGAGGACATAGTTTAACCTGCTGTCTTATTTGACTTATTTTACACAACAGCTCTGACAAAAAATATAATAAAAGGTAATAAAAAATTGATAATAAAAGATAATAAAAAATTATTATGTGAAAGTGAATAAAGTTGTGTGTGTGTGTGTGTGTTCAGTTATAAACATATGCTATATACTTTTGAACATGATAGGCAAAAAACCTAAAACAAACATTTAATAACCCATATAGATAAATTATAATTTATAACTTATAATATGGATCATATAACATTTACTTAATTTACAATGTAACATTTATTTATTTATTCTAGTACAGAAGATATCAGTAAAACAAGGCCACAATAAACAAAAATATTACAAGTTTGAACATGGCCAGAATGTGCGTATTGAGAAACACGTTCAAATCGGTCGTCTTAACATGGTAAACCTGTGTACAAAAAACTGTGTATTACATCAATGGTTATCTGGGTATTACAAAATTATCTTTTTACATCATTACACAAGTGATCAGTCATGAAACCAATTGGAAATGATTATCTAAAAATATGTATGTAGAAAAAATCATCACTATTTTTGAACAAACTCCAAAAATTTTACTTTAACTGAAATACCATTCATAAATATCATGAGCTTCTTTATATTCTCAGTGTCGTGCTATATGGTCAAAGGCGGTGCAAATAGGCAGAATAAACTCTTGGGTTTGTCGTATTAAATGAGGAGTTGGAGAGAGATATTTCCTCCAGTTAAAGAACCTGTGATATGCTTCTTCGTCCTTGTCCAGCTGATGCAGATATTCTGCTAGTGACTTTGCATCTGGGAAGTCATTCACATGAATGAAGGCATCGCCGGGAACAAAGTTTTCATAGTTTCTTCTGGGAGGACCCAGAACCACAGGGATGGTTCCTGCAGCAAGCGGCCCATTTATTTTCTCAGTGATGTAGTCCTTGTGGATTGAGTTCTCAAAGGAAAGGTAAAACTTGCAGCTAGCTAGGGTAGGATAGTCGGGGATTCCAAATGTAACCAAATCAACCTCTGGAACGGAGGACGAGGAGATGGAGGAAGGTTGGTCAGGTCCCAACTGATGCCCCTGTGATAAACCATGACAGTGTCTGCATTGGCGTAGTGTACAACATTCTCATCATGGCAAAAACTCACACTCATACACACACACACACACACACACACAAACAAACAATGCATTCAATGAGCCTATGACAGAGCTGGGCTTATATACATATTATATATATATAAAAACTCACACATACAAAAACAAATAATTGAATGAGCCAATGTCTGACCATGTTTTTTGGTATGATCCAATCATCCACCTGGCTCATCACCCTCTCTCTCTCTCTCTCTTTCTCTCTCTCACACACACACACACACACACACACACACACACACACAAACACAAACAATGCATTCAATAAACCTATGACAGAGCTGGGCTTTTTTTTTTTTTTTTTTACTAAAAATTATTTTACTAGTTATTTTATGTATGTTTTTACCTGTTTGGTACTAATTAGTTATTTAAATTTGATGTTTTGTGTTTGAAATAAATGATAAATGATCTACTACTTTGTCTTTTCCTTGTAGCATGGTCATATTTATCTAAGCATATTTTGGCATCTTTGTATAGTCTCACCTAACACAGATATATATTTTTTTAAATTACAATTTTAACTTGTGATAGTCAAAAACTTAAGAGGTCAAATTCATTTTATACAGTGGTTCATAGAGTTCAGCCTTTATATGCAGCCATTAAGTACTATAGCCATCTAGTGGCTATTGATATTATTGTTTTTTTGTTAATTTAATACCAAAATAAGACACCAGGTGACAGCAAAGTCACTTCATCTTTAGGTTTTAGCTCTAAGAACTTATTGGAATGATATTTTAATGTAGTTAAAAAAATATAAAAAATAAAACATAAAAATAAGCATAATTTACATAGAAAATATGGTACTTTTTGAAGTAAATAAATTCAAAAATACCCCCAAAATAAAAAAAACACCATAAATGGATAGACAAAATATTATCGAAGACAGTGATATAACATTTATAATAAATAAAAAATAGGATCACACCTGAGTCCTCTGTGCCCACATTTGTCCACAATTACAGGATTAAGGGCTATAAAGTGAATACGTTTTGAGGGTTAAACCATATTAAAAACACCACATAAACGACATTAAAAACTTAATTTTCACCTCAGGGGGACTTTAATATATCTACCACAGAAGGTAAGGAACTAATTTGTACCTGACAAAACTTAAATCTAAATTATAGTATCACCCTTAAAGTGGAAGTAATATTCCTCTTCTGAAACAAATCATTCTTTAGGATTGTTCCGATCCACCATAACGGTGAAACCAAGTAAGGAGACCCATAATGCAATAAAAACAATATTTTAGTTAAGCTATTTTACTAGGCATTTACAAAGAGACTTATGGAAGTATACAACAGAAGAAAAATGTGAGCCTATTTATTATTACACAAAGACAAATTAGCCAGATAGCAGTTCACTCGCTCACTCACGCAATGAGTACACAAATAAGAAAGCCTATGAATGAGTAAAATACAGGCAGTAAGCAGTCGATGAGGTTGGAGGTCACTGGAATCGGGCACAGATGTTCCTCTGGGGTCCCGGCTGAGGCCCAGTTGTCGTCGTCGTCTGCTGCTGCTGCTGCTGCTGTAACTGATGTCGCAGCTGCTGGGAATAAGGGTCTTCCATAGACTTTACCGACACAGTGGTTTTTGGTCCTGTCTTCCATTCGATCCCACTGGTGTCTACAACTGAGGCTTCAACAGAGACCATGTGTGTGCCGAGGATGGAGAAGTTGAGCAGGAACTGTGTGCTGAAGTAATCATTATGAGGCTCCACTTTCTGCTCAATCTCATTGGTCTTGGAATCAAGAGGAATCTAAAATCAAAGTTGAGAACATGAGAGTACGCAACTGAGAAATTATGTTTCCCACCAGCTGAGAACAACTGCATTAGATGATCAACAATGTTGAACTCACCTTGAAGTCTGATCCTGGTTTTGTCTGTAGAGTAGAGCTGACTTTAAGGCAGACCGCCTGAATCTTCCGGAACAGTCCCGGAGTGGAGCCATGCTGCACCACCCCCTCCACCTTTAAAGTCAACTGCTGGTTGTTCTGCACTGGGATTGGCTCGTTGGGGGTACGAGGAGATGGAGAGAGGGCAAGCTAAAACAAAAATCATTTTAAAATGATATAAAAGTCTAACCTTTCAGACAGTTTGAAATTTACGAAAGAAAAGTCATGAATTGAGCACAGAGGGCTATTTGTCATTCTATATAGTAACAGACATGGATGTAAAGTACTTGAGGAAATATACTATACAATTTTTCTGAGCAACTGACTTGTACTTGAATGCTACTAAATTTTAATAATCTTACTCAATTTTCAAGGCTATATATATACACATATAATATAAATAAATAAAAAAATATATATATATAAAATTAAAAAAAAATATATATATAAATTTTTTTTTTATATATATATATATATATATATATATATATATATATATATATATATATATATATATATATATATATGCGTGTGTGTGTATAAAATGTAAAATATTTCATAGAAATTATATATTGGGGTTGACCGACTTTCAGTCGACATTTATGTGATTAAACTTGAGTCGACGTCGACTAGTCGCTGATGACGTCATTGATGAACAAATAAGCATGAACCTCAGGCTGAGACTCGAACACAGGTTTTCTTGTGCACATCTATGGCATATATAGTATAGTGCTGGTCGATATGCTCCATAATCATATCGTCAGCCTGTGATAGAGATATATATATTTATATAATTATTAAAGGTCCCGTTCTTCGTGATCACATGTTTCAAACTTTAGTTAGTGTGTAATGTTGTTGTTAGAGTATAAATATCTGTAAAATTATAAAGCTCAAAGTTCAATGCCAAGCGAGATATTTTATTTAACAGAAGTTGACTACATCGAACGGCCCGTTTGGACTACATCCCTCTACTTCCTTCTTTAATGACGTCATTAAAACCGTTTTTTGACTAACCTCCGCCCACAGGAATGCTCCCTCAACTCTACCGAAATTCGTTTATGTACTTGCGCACTTCTAATAACTTACTGTGTTTACTCGGCTCTTACGGTGATTTTCTGAAGTAAAACTGACGCTTCATCTTTTGTGTGATGTACAATAAACTTTATTAAACTCATCAGTATATGTTTGATCATCATTCAGACCTGGTCCGAAACAGCAGACTTGTAGGCTATTAATAAATAATGGATACATACAAGCAGATGACATATACGTTATAATAACCGTAATTAAACTACTAAACTATACCTGTTTCATCTCTATACAGCACTCTGACTCTGTAGGCATTATTGTCCGACTCGAAATGAACACCGTTACTGAGAGTTTCTGATATTATCATTTTTTTTTTTATTTTTTTTTTTTCTATGCTTTATTGACAACAACAGGTAGCATGTACAGTGCCATATCTTGTATAACAAAAATATTTTCCATGCCTCAACAAAAAAGAACAAACTAGAACACACACACAAAAAAAAAAAAAAAAAAAAAAGGATGAGAGGGTACATAAGCATCATTATACAAACAGATCTACATTATATATATAACAGTTCCATAGGATATTACAGTGTAATTTAAGTACAGAGAATATACTTTTCGGGTCAGCCCCATTCATTACATTTTATTTTTTATATTAAGTGAAAACGTTAAAGGAGGAGCATATATTAATCATTTTAATTGCTTTACTATTTTTAGATTTAGAGATAGCATCTATGTACATTTTAATCTCCTTTTCAAGCACCATAAAAAGAGGTTTGCCTTTTGAAAACTTGCATTTATGAATGTGAAATTTACATACAAATAAAATAAAATTTATAATAAAACCAGCGTCCTTTAAAGAGCGATCCTTTATATAAAAACCCATAATCACATGTTTATAAGATAAAGAAAATGTTCTTAAAATATTATTAGCAATGAAACCCTCCACATTATTCCAAAAATACTGGGTAAATTGGCAATACCAAAACAAATGTGAAACTGTTTCAGTGGAGCATTCACAAAAAGAACATTTTAAATCAATATTAATTTTAAATTTTTGTAAGAATACCTTTGTGGGATAAACTCTATGAATTAATTTATATGAGATTTCTTTAACCTTATTTGTAAGGAGGAATTTTTGAGGTAATGACCAAACCTTAGTCCAATTTACATTATTAAAGAAACTGTTCCAGTAGAAAATAACATAAGGCGTAGAGATAATCTCTCTTAAAAATAAGGATCTAATTTTATAATTGTTAGGCTTTAACCCAGAGAAACAGATAGTGCCGACAGAGGTATGTTCAGGTCTAGGAGGACAGACAGATAGTGTGGATGTATATACACTGCTTTTGAACAGCATATGTATACCTGCAGGTATGGCCTTAGTAAGCACCTTGAATTCTTTTAATGTCATAGGTATTTTGTATCTTGTAATAAAGTCTGCAAACGAAAATAAATTCCCTTCATTATTAAATAGCTGATTCACTAACAACAATCCATTACTAAACCAATTATGAAAAAATAAAGACTTATTTCTATTCAAAATATTAGCATTATTCCAAATAAGAAAACTATGAGGGGAGAAATTATGTTTATAGATAAGCCTCCAGGTAGCAAGTACTTGTTGATAAAATTTAGAAAGTTTGACTGGAAGTTTTTCAATTTTATAATTACACATCAAAAGAAATTCTAAGCCACCCACATGAGAAAATATAAACCGAGGAATTATATTCCAAATAGATGAAGAGTTTTTAAGATATTGTCTTATCCAATTTATTTTAAAGTTACTGTTTAGAGAGCTAAAATCAATAAAATTCAACCCACCTTTATCATACGTATTCAGTATTACTGATTTTTTAATATAGTGTATTTTGTTTTTCCACAGGAATTTTGTCAACATACTGTCAATTAGTTTACATGTGTGTTTGTCAACAGAGATCGATTGAGCGGCATACGATAAACGAGAAATGCCCTCTGCCTTAGTAAGCAGAACTCTGCCTTTGAGTGACAAATCTCTTTGCAACCAATGGTTCAACACCTTACGTGTCTTTTCAATAATTGGAAGAAAATTGGAAGGGCATCTAATTTTATCATCTTTGATTATTTTAACTCCCAAATAAGTAACACTCTCTCTCACAGGAATATTACAAATTAAAGATTCCAAACAATGACCAACTGGGAGTAACTCACATTTGTTAATGTTAAGGCGAAGGCCAGAGGCTTTGGAAAAGGGCTCAAGAGTCTCTAATGCTACCGCAACCTGAGAGGCATCCTTCAAAAACAAAACGGTGTCATCAACAGTTATTCCTTTTAAAGGGCTTTCTCTAATATGCAAATTTAGAAGTTCGGTAGCTATCAGAAACAGATAAGGGGAGATTGGGCATCCCTGTCTGACTCCCCGATTCAGGGTAAATCTAGGAGAGGTTCCACTGCTGAGTTTGATAGAGCTATTGCAATTTGTATAGAGCATTTTAATAGATCTACAAAAGAAGTCACCAAATCCCACCTTACGAAGAGCCTGGAACAAAAATTCATGCTCCAGGGAATCAAAAGCTTTATAATAGTCTAAGAAGAGAATAAGAGTATCATTAGAGAGAAATTCAGAGTAATCTAGAATGTCTAAAACCAGACGTATATTATTAAAGATGTGCCCTTTTTGTAGAAAGCCAGATTGACATTCATCAATTAAACTATTCAAAATACATTTTAATCTTTTTGATAAAACCAAAGCAATAATTTTATAATCGTTATTTAGCAACGTAATTGGCCGCCAATTATCAATTAACAAGGGATCTTTATTTGGTTTTGAAATTAAAGTTATAAGTCCTTGACACAAAGTCGGAGGAAGCAGGGCTCTTTCTATACTCTCTTTGAAAACTTCGAGCAAAAAAGGGGATAAAAGTTTGCTAAAAGCTTTATAGAACTCAGCTGTCAACCCATCTGTTCCCGGAGACTTATTATTTTTCAAAGAATTAATTGCATCAATAATTTCTTGTAAACTAAGAGGGGCTTCACATATATTGGACTCTTCATTATTAATCTGCTTCATATTATGTAAGGACTCTAAAAACTGAGATGTAGATTGTTGACAGAAATTCGAAGCATACAAATTACTATAAAATTCAGAACAAAAATTTGCAATAATCTTAGGGTCCTCCACAATATTATCTTTAATCCTCAATTTTTCAATATGATTATTTCTAGCTTGTTGCCTCTCAAGTCTAAAAAAATAAGCAGAGCTCTTTTCGCCCTCTTCAAGCCACCTCCTGCGCGACCTAACAAACGCTCCTTCAGCCTTTTGTCTGTAAATCTCCTCTAGTTTGAGCTTCTGTTCAATAAGTTCTGCTTTATCAAATTCTGATAGTTCTTCTCTTTTGGATAATAAAGTAGAAATTTTAAATAAAATGTTATCCTCTTCAGCTTTCTTCTTTTTGCAAACTCACTGCAGTACCTCCTAAAAAAAATTCCTACTTCAAATTTGAGAAGTTCCCAATTGCTACAATATTTTTTTTAAATTTTTGCTTTATTCCAATAAGTCAAAATAATTTTTTCTATGGCAGTGATTACTTCTTTATGTTGAAGTACCGTTTTATTTAATTTCCAGTATCCAGACTTTTGAATTAAATTTACAGAAGAACTAAAGGGGATACTTATTGAAATAGCCTTGTGGTCCGAGAATGGGGATGGTAATATATCAGTAACAATATTAACTATATCCTTAGATGTAAGCCAATAATCAATCATGGACTGACTAGATAAAGAATTATTACTCCAAGTAAAGCATTGTTGTGATGGGTGAGATTTTCTCCATGTATCAATTAAGGAAAATTTCTCCATAAATGTAATTACATAATCTGGACTTGTATTTCCAGCCTGAGGAGGCCACCTATCTAACCTGCTGTCCAGGACAACATTGAAATCACCTCCAAAGATCAGATAAGAATTAGGATATTTGGCTAACATACGAGTCACCCGATCACCTAATCTGTCAAAAAAGGCATTATTTTCTTTTTGCAAGTTGAAACCATATACATTAAGAACAATACAGGTTGAATTTAAAATTTCAAGGACAAGTAAAATGTAATGTCCAGACGTATCACACTCAGAACTTATTATTTTCCCTTTAAAGCGATTTTTCAAGATACAAACCCCAGCAGAGTGAGTAGTTCCGTGAGCTAACCATAAATCTAGTCCCCATTGTGACCTCCAAAAATGTACATCTTGACTATCCGAATGGCACTCTTGCAAAAAACAAAAATCTGTATTAAAGCGCTTCAAATACAAAAAATGGCTTTCCTCTTAACAATGTTACGTAACCCTCTACAATTAAGAGAAACAATAGATAACGACATAAACCAAAACTCTATAGAAAATACACAGATTATTATCATTATTCAGTGAGATGAAATTGTCCTGAGAGACTGAGCGCGAGCTCATGAAGCTCCGCCCCCTGGGTTGTCCAGCAGCAGCTTATTTGCATTTAAAGGGCACACACTAAAACAGCGCGTTTTTCTGAGCCCCAAAAAATGACAATTTAAACATGCTGTAAAAAATGATCTGTTTGGTATTTTGAGCAGAAACTTCACATACACACTCAGGGGACATCAGAGACTTATTTTACATCTTGTGAAAAGGGGCATAATACGGGACCTTTAAGGGAAACAATAATCTTTTTCTATCATTTTGTGAGCAAAGATGGAGTTGGTGATGAAGAAAAACGTCACCTTGCATAGAAATATTTCAACCCAAATGCAAATCCTGTGGATATCACATTAAATTTGCAAACTTTGCACAAGAGTTATGCAGGTGAAGGAGTCTCAACCACAGTCAATTATTCAATTATTTTTAAAAGTGGCATTGTACAGATTACTTACTTTAATGCTGGTGGACTGAAGCTTCTGGAAGAAATATCTCTGGAATGACAGTGGTACCTTCAAAATGGCAATGACGGCATCACACAGGCAGCCAGTGTGCTTGAAACGGATAGTAAAAAGACAAATTTAAAAAAACGAGAAACAGAAAAATGAAAGGGAGATGATGTCTAGGAAAAGTGAATCCAAATAGATCTGCAGACATGAAAAGTCGGCCAATGGAAACACTTCAACATTACCAGGTAAGAGACAGGAGGGTGCTTCCTGCTTAAGTTTTCCACTTCCTCCAGGACGTGATTGAACACAGCCAGCATTCTCAGTTCATACTCGCTCTCTGCCAGAACCGATCCATGTGTGCCGAACTCCTGGAAACTGAACCAGATGTCATTACAACGTGCCAATGAAATATTAAAACGTATAAAAATCTCCCAAACATCTTGTCAAAATCCCACAATAAATATTTGAAGCATCTGTTTAAAGTTAAGATTCATTTTACGGATTCATGAGTTAGAATATTATTCTTACCTGGCCGTTTGCGGATCAATTATTAAAGCCTCAATAACATGAGATACAAGCAAGCAGCTTTGCTGTTGTCTTGAGAAAAGATTTAAGGAAAGTACATATGTTTTGCAGAGCAGCTTGAGATTCATTTATGAACACCATATTTACAATATCTTAAAAACCTTATAACATTATAAACTAATCTAATCCAAACAAATCACTAATGTATTACGTACAAAATTAGTATACTGTACAATATGTGATTTCAGACACAGCGTGTCTTAACAACGTCTTATCAACTAGCAGTTAGCCAAGATTCTTTTCAGATTCGAATTAAACCAGTTCACGTTTTTATGTAACTGACTTAAAAAAAAGTTGACCAGTCTTAAAGGTGAAGTATGTTTCTGCGACACTAGTGGCACCTAGCGGAATTACAAAAATACAGCATATTTTCAAACAATCTTGCAAACGTGCTTCGCACCATCCCCAACTCAAACAGCACAAATACAGCTCTTATGGGTACTTGAAGAAATGTCTCAACAGGTCAAATCAGGCTACTTTCAATAAAAGCTCCAAACATATTAGGAATACTTTTAGCTGTGTTGCTATTATGTCATGATAAGCAACTGAGTAGGCTAACACTCTGTCTAGACGAGCATCTAAAATAAACTCATCCAATGTTTCATCACCGAGCACATTTTGTACATTTGTCTTTCTGAATGGGTGCATGATGATGTTGTGTGGTATTGAAGCATCCATTGTGTAGGATTTGAGGGCGAACCAAACACAAATGAATCTTCCAGATGATGCATTCAAACAAAATTCCACACAAATCAACACTCCAGACCCCAAATCAACAATCTAGGACCATAAATAATGTGTGGGCTCCAGCCAGTCTGAGCTAACTAAAGAACCCCACAGCTAAGTACTTTGTGGCCATGCAAGCCTCAAAGAGAGCCTAGCTAAAGGAAGAACGTTACCATTGTTAGGTAGTTGGTAAAAGACGGATTTGTTCGGAGATGGCACAGCTCGAGCCCCACAAAGATAACATCAGAGGTAGTTTGATCCCATGACAGAGACTTAAAACAGACCTTCCTTTTCTTAAAAACCTCTGAGCGACCCCATGGTGGAAATCTCTTAAAGGGATAGTTCACCCAAAAATGAAAATGCTGTCATCATTTACTCACCCTCATGTTGTTCCAAATCTGTATGATTTCCTTTCTTCTGCTGAACACAAAAGAAGGTATTTTAAAGAAGGTTGGTAATTAAACAGTTGCTGGTCCCCATTGACTTCCATAGTATTTTTTTTCCTACTATGGAAGTCAATGGGGTCCATCAGTCGTTTGGTTACCGACTTTCTTCAAAATATCTTCTTTTGTGTTCAGCAGAAGAAAGAAAGTCATACAGGTTTGGAACAACATGAGGGTGAGTAAATGATGACAGCATTTAAAACCCACAGAGATTCAGACTTCACATATCAAAATACATAAGATCATCCCAAAACGATGCTTCTATATCATGTCTACAACCTATAAATGTGACTATTATACTTAGATCACACATAATTCATGCAATTGTTATAACTATTGAATGGTTAATTGAAACAGTGCCTTGCTTGCTACCATTGTGTGTGTCTGTTCATAATTCAGAAGATGGCTAGATTTAAATCTGTGTAAGATGTGTCATATTCTTATTATAAGAAATCATGTCTAAACTGTACTCTTTGCACTCTCTGCTAGAGCTGGAAAGTTAAAGGTCCTGTATTATGCCCCTTTTCACAAGATGTAAAATAAGTCTCTGATGTCCCCAGAGTGTGTATGTGAAGTTTCAGCTCAAAATGAAGTTTCAACCCAACAGATCATTTTTTACAGCATGTTTAAATTGTCTTTAAATGGGCTCAGAAAAACGCTCTGTTTTAGTGTGTGCCCTTTTAGTGTGTGAAGCAAATAAGCTGCTGCTGGACGACACAGGGGGCGGAGCTTCATGAGCTCGCGCTCAGTCTGTCAGGACAATTTCATCTCACGGAATGATGATAATATCAGAAACTCTCAGTAACGGTGTTCATTTCGAGTCGGACAATAATGCCTACAGAGTCAGAGTGCTGTATAGAGATGAAACAGGTATAGTTTAGTAGTTTAATTACGGTTATTATAACGTATTTGTCATCTGCTTGTATGTATCCATTATTTATTAATAGCCTACAAGTCTGCTGTCTGAATGATGATCAAACATATACTGATGAGTTTAATAAAGTTTATTGTACATCACACAAAAGATGAAGCGTCAGTTTTACTTCAGAAAATCCCCGTAAGAGCCGAGTAAACACAGTAAGTTATTAGAAGTGCGCAAGTACATAAACGAATTTCGGTAGAGTTGAGGGAGCATTCCTGTGGGCGGAGGTTAGTCAAAAAACTGTTCTAGTGACGTCATTAAAGAAGGAAGTAGAGGGATGTAGTCCAAACGGGCCGTTCGATGTAGTCAACTTCTGTTAAATAAAATATCTCGCTTGGCATTGAACTTTGAGCTTTATAATTTTACAGATATTATTTATACTCTAACAACAACATTACACACTAACTAAAGTTTGGAACATGGGATCACGAAGAACGGGACCTTTAAGACACCAGGGGTCTAGTCAGATAAGGTGTAATTTATGATGAGAGGAGAAACAGCCACCTCCGAACTAAAGACAGTGGCTAATCAGTCAGAACTCATTCATGAGGCTGGACAAACATTTGAGTTTAAAACCTTAGGACACGAACTAAGCATTAGAAGACGATGTAGAGAAGCCATGCCGATGAAGAGGCAGATCAAGATCAGAAGAACATAAGTTAAACAATTTCTTTCAAGCCATCTAACTACTCTCGTCTCACTTTTCTTTCTCTTACTTCGTTTCTTTTCTTTTCCGTTAAGAGTCTTGGTTCTAAGTTAAGTTTTGCTGCACAGGTCCAACTTCAAACATCCACGAGACTTTTTTAATGCCTTAAACTGCTGACCCATGTTACCGTGCTAATAAATAGTGTTTTCACTATAGTTTGGATATTTATATCCGCTCCAGAGCTGATGGTTACGGCCGTTCAAATGAATGCTGGACGAGTCATTTGCACGGCCGTAAAAAAAGTGATTCTTTCAAAATTCCCTATAAATAAATTAATAATTCCATTTGATCTAAATTGACCTGTTTCCCGTACAATTGTATGTTGCATCGCAATGCCCCATTCACATTGATGTGTTCACAAACTTTTTATTCTTTAAAGGTCTAAATGCAGTGAATTTTGGCTTGCGCTTTCCGTAGCCGAAGCTGAATGTCTTTTCCCATGTACCGTGTCAGCCATGGTCTGGCTCCTCCTGCTACATTAGCCACGCCCCCAAAATCACACTATAGGCTGAGCTGAAAGGAACTCAGATGTGAGCGGAGCGCTCTCAGTGTTTAGATGGTGTCTGGGATGCTCAATGTTTACAGTTTTGGGGGAGATAAACCCCATGAATGGCATACTAACAGTAATCAATGAACTAGTTTAAGAGAATTATTTTAACATAAAAATCTTACATATTTCACCTTTAAAGAAAAAAAAAAAAAGAAGTAAACTTGTAAAACTAATCTGAGCATTTTATGCCACCGGTCTCAGATCGTTCCCCAGGAGAAAAAGGATACAGTTCAACATTACGGAGGGTGGCGTAGTCGGCATCAAACGAAGACTGATAAAGGTCAGCGTAGCGAGCCGCCAGACTTCGAAATTCATCCATGGATAATTTCATCTGATAAAATCCACCAAAAAAAAGCAGCAGCATACAATAAACATGCCATCCTCATAAGCAATTCCTAGACATAATGTTTCTTAAAATACTGAGGAAATCAGAGAAACAAAAAATATGCAGGCAAAGAGATGTACAGTCAAACCAAAATGTATTCAGATACCTTCAACATTTCTCACATTATCATAGTTTATTCGCTATAGTTTTGAAAATGGTAATAAAATATGACAAGAACTCAAATCAGAACTCAAGAACTCAGTTATCAAATCAGTTGATAATTCACTGGTTTTGGCCATCCTTCTGTTAGGCTGTCTCACAAATGAATTAGGTTGAATAGCTGTCATCTGTTAAAGTACACAATTAGATAATACCAATTTAGGTCAACCAATTACTAAGCAATGCTTAATTCTGTTCAGTCTGTGGTGTAAAAAGATCGCATTATCAATTGAAGAAAAAACACTTAAGAAAACATGGTCAGGTCAAAGTGTCTGAATAATTTTTGGTCCCAAATTTTTATACATTTTTACTAGTATTCCACTGTATGAAGAATTATTTTTTTTGGGTATAACATGCACAGTTTACTTTACTTTATTTTAGGGGTGACCCCGAATAGTCGAAGATTCAGTGCTTCGATTGGAGGAGCCTGATTCGACTACCGATCTCACGGTCGAATCTTCGCAGAGGTGTTATGAAACGAGGATCATGCCACTTTGCCTATATGAGAGCGCTCAATTGCTGATTTCACATAGAACTACTGGTTTTCTGTCAATACGTTAATATTCAGCCAATTATGATAATGCTGTATATAAAAATGTGCAAAGAAAGAAGCTTTTAATAAATATTTTTTAACGTGCGTGAATAAATCCAAACACCCCGTGACAGATTTAAGTTTCACTTTCAATCCGTGACCGACAGAGGAGCGTCTTGGCGGCAAGGATTTAAATCTTTAACAATGTCTGGGATAAGAAAATCCAAAGTGTGGGTGTACACCATCAGAAAGGATATTCTCCAAGGCTGGATTTAGCATCAGGAAAACCATGATCGCACTTCTGCCGGCCAGCGTTAACACGTTTCACGTTAGAATGTATTTTATCCGCGTGCACAATTTGAAAAGACTCCAACGGACACAGACAGAGTGAAAGACTGGATTTGTTCTCTCGATCAGGTAGGGTAGCCTACAAGTGATTTCAAAACTTTTCAGCCAGTTCTAATTTGATTTTTGCATGCTGTGAACATTTTTAGCTAAAAAGACTGCCACTCCAATTTAGTATTTATTGCTATTTCTGCAGTTAAAAAGACAAAGTTGAAAATTCTGGCTACTATCGTTATTTTAATAATTTCCTTATTTTTATTTTATTTATTGATCTGTCAGGGTTATCTAATCTAACTATTTGTGGCTTGTGTTTTGAATATGTTCCCCTGCACTCATCTTGTGATTCTGATTTATTTCGTTTTGTATTTTTATTTATTAGAAAGGTATATTCTGTTCTAATTTAATTTAGTAAATTAATTGTTTATTTTTTCGGTGCATCGATGTTGTGCTGTAAGCCTGCTCGCACAGGTAATTTAGACGATTTAATTTGATTTGCATATGAAATGCAGTGTGGCCTTTCTGGGGTTATTTAGGCTATGCTATTTCTTAGTTTTATTGATCCAAAATGTTTTTATACATTTTCTTCTATATCTTTGTGTGATTTTCTGTACATCGCCGCTTTGAAATGTTAAAGCCCCGCCCCCAGCCCCACCCCCACGATTCGACTATTAGTCGACTATAGGCAAGACATACCGATTCTGATTCGACTATGAAAATCCATAGTCGGGGACACCCCTACTTTATTTTGCTATCCTCACATACATAAATAAACTATAGTGTCCTGCACCCACCAATAAAAAATATCAAAAATTATATCTGGTGTCTGAATAATTTTTAGTTTGACTGTATATGTTTTCTAGCACCTGTGTTGAAATGCGCCCGCAGCGCTGCAGTTCACTGCCCGAGGATAGAGCGATGGTGGTGGCGATGGCAGGAGGTGGGCTGGTCTTAAGACTGTTGCAGGTGCAGATGAGCTGGGACAGCGCCTGAAGAGTGTCTATACGCAGCTTCACAAACTCACACTGGAACGCCAGAGGACTCAGCGGCGTACTGGCGGCCTGAAGGCAGAATGTGATTATAATCAGTTCTGTGCTTCAATATAAAAATGTGGACAAAACCAGTTGCAAAAGAAAAGGGCACGACTGGCGGATCCTAACCATGAGAGACGCGATTCCCTTCTGGTAGGATTTGAGTGCTTCAGAGATGGCGCTCATGGCCGCGCTGTAGTCTCCATCTGAAAGCCCACTGAGGCACTGCTCGGCCTGAGAGAACTCCATCAGACTGTTCAGCCAGAAGTAGAAGTGCTCTGAGGCCACGCGAGTGCGAAGGCTCTGGTACAACTCCCTGGAAAAATCATGGCAGCCCTGTGGATGAATTAAAAAACAATTGAAGTCATTTTACCTTTATAGCGCAAATACATCGACAAACCTGTCTGAGTGAATCTCACGAAGAACTATCCAGGTCACAATAAATAAATAAATAAATAAATAATAATAGAAATACATGTATATAGAAACACACATAATAAATAAAATTAATTTGTGCATTGTGACATTTTTTTTCACTACAATAGCCCAAATATAAAAATATATGTATAAATTGTACAGTACAGTGAATATATCATGACAGTTTTCATGGAATTTTTTTTTTTTTACTATCCTGAAAAAGCTAAATAAATATCAGAACAAGATTTGAACATATGGTTCACTATGGAGGATGAATGTCTGGAATTATATAAACAGTATATATATATAAAAAGGTCAGCAAAATGTTAGGTTACACTTTATTTTAAGGTGTCCTTGTTACAGTGTAATTATACATTTAAGTACAGTCATAATAATTAACTACATGTACTTACTATAGGGTTAGGAATAGGCTTTGACTTAGGGTTAGTTGCAAGTAATTATGCACAATTTATAATAATTACTGTAGAAGCTACACGTAATGTGTATCAAGGACACTGTACAAAAAAGTGTTACCAAATTTTAAAATAAAATTATAAAACAAAATTTAGTTTTATTTTTTTAAGTTTTTAGGTTAAAATCTTTAACTATAAAAGATAATATATTAGGTTTTTCACCATAAAAGCATCTTTTAGATTTTTGGCACTTTATCAAAGAGCTATAAATTAATATAATCCTAAAAACTCCATGTATACAAGAATCACAAAAAAAAATGACAGTACTTTACAATTTTACCATGTCAAACTACAGGACACTGCTGTAGATCTTATTTAAAGACATAAAAGAAGATATTTTGAGAAATGCATCATTGTATGTTGTCCATCCAATTGAAGTCAATGGTAACCAAAACTGTTTGGTTTCATAAAAGACATCATCCAGTGAAGTCGAAGTGGGCTCACCATGCGGGAGGCCTGTCTGGCAATGCGGTACACAGTCCAACCATTGGCCACATTCTCCAACTGCTGCCTGATCACCGTCTTCACCTCAGCTGAGAGTGTGGCCTGACTGGCCACGAATAATACTGTTGCCAAGGAAACCTACGAAAAGCAACAAGACAAATAACTCTTGGGAACATTTTAGGAAATTGAGACTTTAAGAGCTACAGTTGGACATCTTTTTTGTACTTGCTCACCAGAAGCTCCTGCTGTTTCTCTGAGGTTCTGTGACTCGCCACCCTGAAGAGTTCCAGCAGATCTCCCAGCATCCCCTCTGCCAGCACCGGCTGCTGGGTGGCAATAGCAGCCAGAGCCTGACACATGAGCACCCGTGCGGAGTCACATGCGCAGTGCAGCTGTCCCAGCAGGAGATCCACAGAGCTCTGACTGAGATGAGGACAGCTCTTCAACATCTTCACCAAAGAGGTGAGCGCCGTCTGGGTTCAAACAAAACGTAACAATTCAAGACTTAAAAATACTCAGCATAAACTGAAGGGAAGAAATAGGGTGGATGTGGCTTTTCACCATTTCTAAAAGCATCTTTTAGATTTTTGGCAGTTCACTCAAAGGGTTCAAAGTGAAAAATCAAATTTAAAGCACGAATATTCCATGTAGTCTAATATAATCATAAAAACTTTTTTGTTTCTGTTTATTGTGTGTATATTTAGTGGTCACGTTCTCTTAGTTTGGTTAAAGTTGTTTCTTGCCTGAATTAAGGAAAATTTATGTTTTGGTTACCAACTCGCTACTCTACATACATTCAAAGTACACCATATTATCATCAAATAGACCATAAGGTCTTCAAAATACACAATAACATGCACATGCATGTTATAAGATTCACTATTTGGTGGATCTAATCGCACTACAGGGTGCTGCGAGGACCTCTTGGAAATTCTGCAGGCAAAAAAGGTCCACTGTCTATTGTCAACAGTGTAGCAATATATGAAGTCACTTTCAAACCAAACAGCTTTCTGTTGGTCAATGCATCATCCATGTAACACTTTGCGAAATATGTTTGGGAAAATTTTTCACAGATTGTGTGGATTCATATAGAAATGACTGGATTTCGCTCATGAAACATTTGCCGAACATCAGTAAATTTGACCGCACTGTGGGATAAACCATCTTGACCAATCATAGCAGATGGGAGGATCGTGGCTGAGAGAAAGTGATCAACCAAATATGCTCAAAGTGGATGCTTTAAAAGCCATGCAAAATGTACATGACACTTGGCCGGAAGAGATGGTTTAAAGTTTAAAAAGTTAAACATGTTAGTATTTTTCTCACACACACCTATTGTTTTGCTTCAGAAGACATTTATTCATCAACTGTATGGATTACCGTCATGTTCATTTTGAAGCATCAACTTTGAGGGACCTGTACACTTGCATTATATGGACTCTGTTAAAATCTGTTTGTGTTAGACAAGAGAAAGTCATATACATATGGGATGGCATGAGGGTGAGTAAATTATGAGAATTTTCATTTTTTGGGTGGGTTATCCCTTTAAACCCTTTTTAAAGTCAACATAAAAATCAAAATTGACGATTATTTTTTATAGTACATTGCAGTATTCATTATAAATGGTTTATCCATGCACATCACTATTTTTTTTTATTCATGTGCCCTCATAATCTTTAATCAAAATAACTTTCCTTTCCTCTTGCAGCATCACCTCTTCTTGTCTCTGATGATGCGTTTACTGGCGTGAGGAAGGGACAACCTGTCACTCAAATGAGATCTACCAATAGCAAACCACAATCATCCAACCATCTAATCAATCAGCTTACATTTTTTTTCTTGTTTGATAAACCGCTTCACTTGAATATACGTCACAATAGGGAAGAAAAAAACCGCAACTTATCGCGATTTTCATTCCATGCTGATTTTAAAGGTAGGGTAGGCAATGTTTTTCATAAACAATTTTTGTTATAATGGTTAAAACTCTCTTCACATCCTGAGAGCAATCAATAATAGAAGTGGTCTAAATATTAAAACATGTACATATATCTTCTGTGGAAGTCTCAGGACCAAAAAAAATGTCTGTCCAATCATTGCATTCGATCCAAATTGTATGCTTTGAGGTAATTTAACGCCGTCTCTCATGGCGCTTTGCAGACTCTGCTCTAGTTGTGTGCGTTCATGTGTTTTGGAGGAGGAGTGGCTTTGGAGACACTGACGGGAGTTTAAGTCCTTAAAGTGTCCGTTGTTCTGTGTCAGAATAAGCTACATTGTGGACCTGGCTTCGTGAGACTACTGAAATGTGGCCTCAAACCAGCGCAAGAGCTGAAGAAGCTATTTGGGACATAAGTCACATACTCTAAGACCTGTAAACCTTTGATTGACACTCACTTTAAGTGTCGCCTGTGCAGTTTTACTGTCATCTTGACTGCAGAGCAGAATGAGAGACTCCATCCCCATCACTGTTTCTTGTTCCAGCTGGATGACCTCTGACAAAATATTCAGATTAAATGCAACGTTATTTTTCATTTAAACATTCTCAATATTAAAGTGAAGGCTAAGGATATCCTTTAGTTTTTACAAGCCAAATTTAATTATTGGTGAGAAGAAACACACCTTTCTCTGGACAAGAAACAGCGATGCTGGTCAACACAGTGATTCCATGGGCTGCCACTGCCAGGTTACTATGGTAACAGCACTCCTGCGCCAGCTTCACCAGGTCAGTGTGACGGGGTGCAGGAGACGCCTCACCTGCGACATCCAGAAAGATTAGGTGGTTAAACTCACGTTGTTACATGAGAAATGTAAAGATACCTCATGAAATCTTTTGCATACACTTGCATAAAAGCATTTTTAATAAAGTTAACATATGTTTTATACAGTTTGAGTCTGTAGTGTACCTGTATTAGGGCTGAAGTAGTGTTTAATAGCGATGGTACCAGATAGTGTGGAGAGGACAGAGAGCATTCCCAGCTTCAGACTGTTGTACGGGGTGCTGAGAGCGCACTCGCATAGCACCTACAAACACATATGACGGAAATGATATATATTCGACATTTACTAGTAAGAAATTAACCAGATGACTGTCCCATGAACATCTATGACTCTCTGACCTGTATGTTCTTCCTGGTCCACAAGTGAGGAGCTTTTTTAGCCAAGAGCTTGAGATCCTGAATGGCGAGTCTTTTCACTGCTTTTCTGGGGTCCTCCTTCAAGTACTGGAGAAGAAGACGAATCTACAAGACAAAAAAAAAGGGTGTGGGGGGTGTGGGGGGCTTGTATAAGGAGGAATGAACTGCACATTCCCATCCAAAGACACATCACTATTTTACTTCACAGTAAAATATATATTTTTGCTGTAAATACAGTATATTAAATTCACTGTCTTTCAAGTTTAGTCGTTAAAGGGAGAGAGTTTACCCGAAAATGAGAGATTTCTATCCCTCCATTGATTGAGTCGCTTCAGGAAATTTGGACTAAAGCGCTCGATTCATATGGGTTAGTTTTACGATCTCTTTATGAGCTTTTTGAAGTGACAAAATGGTAGTTGCATAGAATGTCAATGGAGGGACAGAAATCTCTCAGATTTCATTAAAACTATCTTGTTTTTCGAAGACGAACCAAAGCCTTATTGGTTTGGAATGACCTGAGGATTAGGGTTTTTTGGTTTCAAACAGCGACCACAATTCTCCCATGATTAACAAAATAACATGTAATTTACTATAGGTTCTGACAAATGTTTCTGACTATTTCAAATGTCTAATGAATCTAGAATCAAGATGGGTTTGAATGAATTGAATGATTCAATGACTCACTTACTGGATGAATCAGCGTTTTTTGAACGAGTCTCTTGAGTGAACGATTCAGTGACAGTGACAGAAGTACAGTACATTTCTTTATAAGTCACTTGTCGCCACCTACTGGTGTAACGATGCAATTGATACAATCTTTATTTGAAGCGTCATGTTACTTTCAAAAGGTGATTTACAAATTTTTTTGCCTGGATGCCAGCCGAACTTAGCCCCGCCACAACATTTGAGGTCGGGAAGTTTGGTCTGGACTTGATCTGTTAAGAAACAACTATGCACGAACCAGAGCTGTTCGGACCAATCAAATTGTCAGGGCGGGCTTTATACGATGATGGACAGATGATCAACAGTAACGTAATCATCCACGTCACCAAAGAGCGCTTGGGTTGAATTCGTTTACAACAAAGATGGCTGTCGCTGGAGAATCGAGATGTGTAGATTCCGCCATCACGTCTGTTATAGAAGATATCGACAGCACATTCATTTTAAAAGAGGAACAGAGAACCGCGATCAAGGCATTTGTCGATCGGAAACATGAATGAAAAATTGATTGCTTGCTCTGATTGGTTGTAGGTCTATCCAATTAAGTGCAGAGGCATTTTCCTTCCTGGTTCGGTTGAAACACGCCCCATAATCACAGCCCAATAGAGCAGTATCAGACTCATATTCTGACAAGAATGTGAGTATGACGATGTCAGACTACTAAATTTTGGTTGCTTCCGTAGAAATCAGTGTTTATATCCAAAAATATAGTAAAATTTTGAGTTTGTTGAAATTAAAAATCTTAGTTAATACAATGAAGGAGATTGGTTTAATTGACATACACTCAAAATATTGTTATCTGAACCACATTAACTATCTAAGTTGATTTGACAAAAGATAAAAAGTTGTGATAAATCATGCAAATATTTTTTTAGAGTGAGGACACTGACAGCGCACTGACAGACAGGACCGAGCAGGTAACATTTAATTTAAACCATAAATAGACATACTGTTTTGTGACTCTTTAATGTGTCGTGACAGATTGCCTCAGTTAAAGCTTGTTGTATTACAAATTTATTAAATGTTTAATTTAGGTTCCAATACAATAGTATATAAACTGAGCCAGACCTTTTTTCTCTATTGTAAGTTAAATGAGTCAGATTACTGAGACTCTCACTCTGGCCTTAATGGCTCTTGGAGCCCGAGCCTGAGCCCCAGTCGTTGAATAGTTAGGCTGATTGGATTAGCATTTATGCATTTGAATAGTTATGCTGATTGGATTAGGATTGGTAACACTCTAGAGTCTAGGGCGGGTTCCTAAACCTGTATACTTCATTTACATGCTTTGTTCCGAGTGTATCCACCTCTATGTAAATCCCTCCCCCTTGAAATGTATATAAAATTACAATGTACACTGCCATTAGTTTAGACTTGATGACTACAGCAACGCACAGCGAGTTCTCAATAAAGAGTAACTTCTGTTGAAAGATATCCCAACGTCTCCTGGTCTCTGCTTTGACGAAGGAAAAGTTTCCAACAAGCTGCCCGTGAACCGTTCATCTTTTGGTTAATTTATAGCATCAAATAAACATGAATGAACATCAGAAGTACTGTTGCTTTAACCGCGGAAAGACGTCAGTACACACCGTTATTCAAATTCAAATCCACCGACGTTAATCTTCTAACTCTCCTGACTGCTTTGTCAGACAAAAATGGCGGATTATGATTGGTCAGATCGCATGTCAATCAAACTCCCTGCGAAGGGTTAACTGACGCTAATTTAAAAGGAAAGTAAAATGCAAACTGCCGCACCAGCTTTTTATAGGCTAAGCGATGTAAAAATAAAGGTTGCATCTGTAGAAATCAGCGTCTATATCCGAACTATAAACTTTTATCTCAGTTCTTCTATATAACATAAATAACGATACAGTGTGGTTGAAAACATTGATTGTGAAGCTGTTTCATACCTATACATGACAACTGCTCTCTCTGGATCAGCGGCAGGGACAACCATTTGAATTTGAATGTTAATCGTTGTCATTTAGGAATGAGACCACGCGGCTATTTGAATCGAGATCGCAATCTTTTAACGATAAATTGATGACAGAGTTTTAATTTGCAGGTGAACTAACTCTTTAAAGACCCACTCCGATGAAAATCATGTTTTTCTAGGTGTTAACATGTTCTTGTGGCATTTTTCTGATGTTAGATGACATATCTTGAGAAAAATAAGCTCAAAGTTGTATTTCTGAGTATTTCTGCATTCAAATGGCTGTGAATCAGTAGCAGACGCCAAAATGCCGGCTAAAATAGACTGGAGTTGTGACCTAGTAACTCCACTTATATCGAGTCGCAATGACTGCAGACTGCCTAAACGTGGCTCGGCTTTTGCACAGACAGCCTTCTCATTTAAAGGCATCAAAGAATGGAACAAACTCCCACAGAGTCTGAAACTTTCCTAAGACCTAAAGGACTTCTCTCGCAATACAAAGAAAGCGTTATTGGAAACCCAGTCGTGTCAGCATTGATAACTGTGTATGTATATATGATTTTTAGTAATGTTTTACTGTAGTAAATTTGGTATGTTTATAATAGGACTGGTGGCTGTAATGGGTGTATGGCTGATTGAATGAATTTATAGTTGCATTTGAGTTTTATATTGTATATTTTGTATTGTAATTCACCTGCTCAGGGACTGCAGATGGAAACTAGCTTAGGCTAAATCTGGTGCAAGGCATCTTTAATTAATGTTTTTTGCACATTGTCCCTGTTGAAATAAATAAACAACAACAACACTGGGCGGGGCCACAAGCTCATACTCCCCTCTGCCTCTACCGGGCAAAAACGCCAGTGCTGCATAATGTGGCAACTCTCTGTTAACTTAACTTCATCTGTGTTGAAGCGATGTAGATTATAATGTAATGTAATGTAATGCGTTTTACAGGGGCTTTTTTGAAGTTGTGTTTTGTGTTTAATTTTACTCAGCAGCAGGGTCAGATACACACACACAAGCCGTTGCATGTCATTGTGAACAGAGCTCCGATAGTGGCGCTGAAATTGGAACACATACTGTAACAAATAAGTCACTTTTCACCGTCTATCAATCGTCAAAACTAAAGTTTGGAGAACACAGACTGATCCCGTCAGTAATTACATAATTACATAATGAGAGAGGGCAGCCAGCCTCCTCCAGCCAAGCAACAGGCGACATTCGTGCATGTGAAATTCCACGCTCGTTCAAGTAGCTTAGACTTGCACACGCCGGGTGGCGACGAGTTTCGCCTGTCGCAGTCGTTTGTCCCCTTGTGTGTCAAGCCCATCACTCGTGAGAGAGTCAGTCAGTTTTTCAGATAGAGCGGTGACAGTAGCATCTTAATAATCCCGAAATTCCGAGCAATCCACTGATACTAAATATGTCCTGATTGATCACTGTGGGAGGGATGAAATATCGAGGCGAAGTCGAGCTGTTTTTTACCGCGACGTCTCGAAGTGAAATAATGATCGATGATAACTTTGATTAACTTCGGATTCGGTTGGGGGTGTAAGCTAGCGGGAGAGCTAGCGTAAAGACAGAGCTCTCAGCAACGGGGAGGGGAGGGGGAGGGTCGTCTCCATGCCAAAGGCTCCGCCCACAACGCAGAGGCGAATTGCTAATGAGCTACTGCCGCTCTGCTGAAGCGAAGTCCCAGAAAACGGCACAGGTTTTGTGATTTTGGCTAAAAACGGCATAATCATAATTTAAAGACCACTGAGAATGTTTAAAAATAGCTCAAAATATGATCGGAGTGGGACTTTAAGACAATATATGACACAATGGCTACAGTCTGACCTGCTCAGGGATATCGACGAGTGAGGAGGTGGCCAGCTGGGTGAAGGTGTGCAGAGTGACGATGAGCATGGCTGTGGACGGGTAGGAGGACACCAGCTCCTGGAGTAACTCTCTGCTGCACGAGGCCAGACTGGCGTCATGGTGCATGTGCTGCAGCATCGGGATCAACTTCAGCTTCAGCTCCACTGGAGTGTCCAATCCTTCAGGCAAACACACACAACCCATCAGACTGGAGAACACTTACACAAATGAAGATCACTCACATGAGGAGATCACATACCTTGAATCATTTCACTAATTTTGTTGCAAATCCCTGCAGCAAAATCTCTATATAAAAAAAAAAAAAAGATTCAAATGATTAAAATGTTTACGTTCAACATGTTTTCTATCTCTAAATAGCCATCAGCCCACTTTATAATATTATAATAACCTGCCCGGCCCAAAAAAAGTTTGGATTTAAATAGGCAAATGCTTGACTGGATCATTATTGCAGTGGTTATTATGTTTCTAGCATGTTATATGTTTGGCAACAGTTCTTCTAACCCTAATTGATGGAGTGTGTAACTTTTCATTTCATAAACAAGCATGTAGGAAGACACATCATGTCCATATTCCAGGATGACAATGTCAAGATTCATCAGCCTCATACTGTGAAAGAAAGGTTGGGAGGGAGCATGAAGAACCAGTCCCTTTGCTGTTCCATTGATTGATCAAATGAAATATTACCTAAATATAGACATTCACATTTCAAAGAAATTTCCACCTAAAACAGCTTCTAAATTCATTTTATTATTTGGCAAAAATGAACTAGTACCTAACCAAAATATTTTTCATGTCATGACAGTTTGAAATTACACTTACTTAGAGTGTGAAGAGAAACTAGCAGCTGCAAAAATAGCCGCTTCTACTTCAACATTATCATGAGAGTCCAGACTTTGCCGGATGCTGTGATGGGCATTTTTCCTCTCTGGAATAATGGAGGCTAAGCTTCCCAACATCCTGTCAAAATGCACAAGACACAAAAACATATATTAACACAGTGTGTACATACAGTTACATTTTCCTTAGATGGTCTTTGACAGAATAATTGATAACAGAAATGTCATTAAATATTAGGAAGCTGACAACAAACGTGACTTTTGTAAACAAAACATTTTGAGGAGGCGAATGCAGAAAAACACTCGCAGTCGCAGGTGAAAGTACCTGAGAGTTATTGCTCTGGCAACAGGATCATTGCTATGGATGACGGAAAACACTCTTTTGACAAACTCATCCACGTTCAGAATCTTCTCCAGGTGTTTCTCGCTCAGCTGCGTGACCTTCAGCACACAGAGTCGCAGGAAGTTGTTCCTAATTTGACAGGGGTGAATTTATAGATTCAGAACTTGTCATAACAGAGACCAAACAAGAAGATTAGTAACATCAACCGTCATTATTCAGAAATATTTGACAAATCAGATAAAGTACTTCACCCAGGTAATAGACAGACAGCCTCAAGCTAATGAATATAGATTTTTTTTTTTTATTTAATGTGCACAGTTACCCAAGTCTAAAGATGTCTGCCAGTTTCAGGAAAGCTGAGTTGATGAGGATGGGAAAGGGATACTTCTGAAAGAGTTTGGGGAAAAGGACCACGGCTTCACATTGCTCGCCCAGCTTACAAGACCTTAAACCTTTGGTTGTGCAAAAATAACAACAGGAATGTTTTCATTACATTGGTAGGATATCTACAGATTTCATTTTCTCTGAATGTAAACAAACACAGGGCTGCGTTATCTTATATCATATAGAGCTTATATGATATAAGCCACGTATAAATGAATGAAAACAGTCATGCACGCTCTGTGTGCTGTTTATGAAAAGCACCTTTATCAAGCTCCATCAGCGCTGAATTGGCGTCCAGCTCCTGCTCGCCGTAAGCGGCCTCCGACAGAAACGAGCGCGCTGCGGAGAGCGACATTATTTATGACAAGAATACGAGAAACGATATACTGCTTTTTTTAATCAATATTTTATTTGTTAGATTAGATAGACTTGGTGCATAAAGTTTGAAGTGGGTGACCCGGCTGCAGTGTAGGTCACGTGGCCAGGATGTTGCGTCGGGTTAGTTTCCGTTGAAGCGACAAACCACCGTCTCAGCAGAGCCCGTCTACGGAGAGCCTTGGCACTCCCTATTCAGCCCCATTGTATTGATTTTGGTTGCAGTTCCAATAGAATTCCACTGGGGGTGATCGCGAGCGAGTGCAGACTGAATGGGAGTCGGCTAAATGTGTCTCTTTCACCCAAATGCCGTTGAGAAATCTCAGATTTTATTGTAGGTTTTGCAAGTTCAACATGGGTTATAGGTCGAAAGTTGAATGAACGAGTACTTATTTCTTTTCTATTTCTTACAGGTTGAGTTGTTGTTGCCCATAACACGCTAGCATTCTGCTAATGACGTCAGCATTCTGACGTCATTGACATTTTAAAAGACTTTTTAAACCAAATAAGTGACTCTAAAAAAATCGAACACCCAGCAATGTGTAATTTCTTTGCATCTCCTTTCGAATACAACATTCAAATTACTAGACAAAAAATTATATCCTGAGAAAAGTGGGTTTTGAGGGGTATTTCGCCATAGACCTCCATTCATTCTGCACTCGCTCGCGAGCGCCCCCGCATGGACAGAGACGTGTTACTGCAACCAATCCAGAACCCGGAAGTAAGCAGAGAGTGCCAATTCTCTTCCTATTAGACATTCTCTGGTCTCAGTCTATCGTCTTAGTACCAAAGAGGGCGGGGCCTATGTGCCGGCGTTAACTCTGATTGGTCTCACTCTCTTTATAAAAACATATTTTTTTAAATAAAAGTTTGCTCTTATTTATTTATTTATTTAAATAAATATTCTTTCATATTATTTACACATATGGATTTTTTTATTGATGAATAAAAATAGCAGTAATGTTGATCTTTGTCTTGTATTTTATGTCCAGAAATAATAATTCTTCATTCTTACAAATAAATTAAAAATAACATAAATAGCAAGTTACATGCAAATTATTTCCCCTCTAATAAACATATTAAATAGCATCGAAACATATTTCAGCCAGATAAGAAAAACAAATCATGCTTTGGTAAATCATAATTATGACATAAAAATCCTGAGTTACGAAGTCATAATTATGAAACAAAATGTCGAAATAGTGACATAAATGAAAAAATCATGATTTTTTTTTATTACAATTATGGCTTAGTAACTTTTCATCTCATAATTGTTTTAGTATGTCATAATTTCACTATTTTAATCTCATAATTATGACAGTCATAATGTCGACTTTTTATGTCATCATAATTATGATTTACCAAAATAAAAATTATTACCATAATTTTCTTTCTTATGTTGCGGAAATAGGCTTCCATAAATTGTGACAAACAGTTATCAAATTTAATGGATTTTTCAAAAACAATAGATGCTTCAGGATTTATGTATTTATTTACTTTTCGTAAACCAGCAGCCATTCCATTCTGTCAGATGATGATTCTGTCCATGATTCCACTCTCTGCGCCCCAACACTTCCGGTATTCTGACGTATCGGCCAATCAGAAGAGCGAACGTCAATCTCGCGCGGAATTCGTCTTCGCCGCTTTTTCATTGTTCGCGGGAAACTGACCACTTCTGAATGAAACGTCTATCCAGCAGGAGCAATGACTCTTTTTCACCATGTTGTTGATCGAGGAGTTATAAAAAGACAGTCCAATGGTGAGTGCTATTAAGATATGTCAGTGGGAATCTATGTTATTACACTGTTTACACACTCAAACATGCTTTAATAAGCAGGTGAGCGTCGAGGCTATCCGCTGTCCTCTCTGCTGGACGGGTATCAGTGCGCGCGACAGGACGAACACATTTCATATGGAGCCTCAGCTGCTGCTGTCCCGCCGTTTGGATGCACGTTTTCATCTGGTACACACTTAATTAAACTTTCACAATGAGTTCATATGTAGTCAGAAACACACCCGTGTATAATGAGTAAACTTTGCGATGGTTTGTTTGCAATGCTCAGCTCCTGGCCAACAGAGCAGCCTTGCTGTTGCAAATGAAGAAGGGTTTGTGACCATCTTTAATACTGGAGAAAAACAGAGCTCTGTCCTGAAAGGTTGGTTTCTTTACCTAGATTCAAGACAGGCTACTTATGTAAAGCATAGCATGTATTCTTATTCGTGAAACATTTGTTGTGCAGAGTGGCAGGCACACGATAATGCTGTTTTTGATATCGCCTGGGTTCCTGGTACAAACAGCTTGGTGAGTTTTGCATGATTCTTCTGTTTAATGATGGTTTCAGTGCTTTGGACTAAATGAAGTCCTCCATGTTTTAGTATTGCTTTAAATGGGGATATTATTTTACAGGTAACCGCCTCTGGTGACCAAACCGCCCGTCTGTGGGATGTTATCACTGCTGACCTGCTGGGAACTTTTAAAGGACATCAATGCAGTCTTAAATCGGTGGCTTTTTCCAAGCAAGAGAGAGGTGACTAACTATACCGATCACACGAGACTACAGCTATGTTTAAAATTGCATACTGTTCAGTATGTGTACTCTATTCATAATGCAAATTGCAAATGACCAACTACTTTTGCCATGTGCAGTATGCTGATGATGTATCCCATAATGCAGTGCGCTCATTTCATCTCCCATTTCCAGTGTGACACTAACCAGAAATAATCAACTATTTGTAACATCTCTCTTGATGCATTAATTGTTCATACTGCCAATAATTAAGGCATACTTGTGTAAAACCACCTTGGCAGCTAACTGAAAGAAGTTGAATAGCTAAAATTACTGAAACAAAATAGAAATATTAAAAGACTTTGTATAAAACACAAAATGACTAAAACTTAATCTAAAATTAAAATGAAAAGAAAGTCAAAATATTATAATAGTATAGAATCTATACTAAAAACAACACTGCACACTTGCTATTTACTTTTCTAGAAATATATATATATATATTTTTTAAACAGCTTGTTTTCTCATTACAGCTGTGTTTAGCACTGGAGGCAGAGATGGGAACATCATGATTTGGGATACAAGATGCAGTAAAAAAGGTTCTTTATTATTCTGACCACCGGTGCTTAATAATAGGGCAGTTGAAATGTTTTCTAAAGCTCACAAAAAATGTTTTCATCCGTCACAGATGGTTTCTACAGGCAAGTAAAACAGATCAGTGGTGCCCATATGAAACCTGAAAGATATACACCTCAAAACAAGAAGAGACGTGGGATGGCGCCCCCTGTGGTGAGTCAAACAACCTGACATTAATTTGCCTGATCTGTTTTTGGTATTGGGGTACTTTATAGCCATTGTATTTCATTATAATTATCTGTGATTAGGGGTGTGCGATATATATCATCTATGATAATATCCTAATTGTTTTAATGATCTTAAATCTGACATTGAGTATGTCCCTCACTTTCCAAAAACACACCTAGAGAGTGCATACAATGCGTGATCAGTTAAAGGGATACTTCACCTCTGGGAAGATGAATGTATTTAAAATAGGTCATTTAAGTAGAAGAAATGTGGAGAAATTTTTGAATTTGGAGCTTTCTAGACTGAGAAAAGCCAGAAAATGTATTTTTGGCTTATGTGGATGAAACAACAACTCCCAACTCCCATGCACTTGCTTCGCTGCCTTAGGAGGCCACGCCTACCGGTTAGAGAGCACAGTTGAAAACAACAAGGCTAGCCTAAGTAAGTGATGAGTTTGCGAGGGATTTAGAGACCCAAAATGTCCGGGATTCGGCTTTTGCGTTCTACAGTCGCCATTCATCATGTTTACTGTGGCGAGCAGGACGAGGCTGACGGCCGCGGGAGAACGGCGCGAGGCCGGTGGCTTCATTACTGAGACGCGCCGGGTCTCGCATCTCTCACGGAGGAGCGGGAATTTTCTTAGCAATGTTAAAACGCACAGTCAGATTCACCGATCGGAATTAATTCAGTTAGATTGAAACGAGAGGTGTGCATGTAAACAATGAATGGCGACCGCAGAACGCAAAAGCCGAATCCGGGACATTTTTAACAGTCTCGCCCGCCGGACAAGTCCGGGAAAAGGAAGATGGTAACCCCTACTTACTTAGCTTTCTCCTATTATTCAGCTTTCTCCACAGAACAAGAGCATGCTAGCTTAGCTTCCAAAGAAAGACGGCTGATACTGTGTACATTCTGTGAGTGAGATCCCACCCTGTATGGGCGGGTTGAAAACATGCGGAACAACGCCATCTACTGGCTGTAGTCTTTAGCCTCTGGACAGAAATCCTCCGATGACGCAAAATGACGATTTTTGCGTCATCGGAGGATTTTTTCCAGACAAAAAATACATAAATCTCTCCTCTCAGGGGGATATGAGGGGGGAAAGCATGGTAATTCGAAAATACTACAGGTTTTCTACTAATACAAAGCTTAATGCTAAATCCTGAAGTAACCCTTTAAGGTTAGACTACTGCACATGCACATTTAGAGTGCAGGCTCTCACTTCATGATTTACTCTATTAAAATGCCCATGTATGAATATTAGACTTTTAGGCTATATTTATATTATATGTAGGGCTGTCACGTTTCCTCGAATAAATTTGACTACTGTCGTGGTGCATTCCACAAACCACATTATTAGACCGTTTTCTAAGGCTGCACAATGTGTTAAAGCAGGGTTGGGCAAACTTTTTGGCTCAAGGGCCACACTGGGTTTTAAAATTTGACAGGGGGCCGGCCCAGTAGCAGATTATGAAACACGATCTCATGAAAGTGCGTATCTATATCACAAATTTTATTTCTCGTGCCATTTATACGCCAAAAATGTTTTTTTGCGTGCATATGCTACGCACTGTAAACCCCTTGGTTAGGATTAGGGGTGCGGAGTGCGTGCCTATTACACGCCATAAAGTGCGTATCATATGCACGCGAAAACTGCGTATCGTAAGCACTACAAATACAATTCGTGGTATTCGCACTTTCATGAGATCGGACTGAGCAAACACATTTACGTTGTGGCAACGTCTGTGCGAAATTCAACAACTGAGAGACGACATTCTGACAATACATTTTTTTATGCTAGATATCCCCCATTTAGCATGTTATGTTTTGAGGTTAATTTTTAATTAGTCAGATGTTAGATAGTTATAGCCTATACTTTTTAAATATTGTTTATCCTTATTATTTAATGGGCCTAAGGTTACATTAATTCAACTTTATTAAAACTGCATATGGCAATCAATTTGCACTTCCAAAAGTCATACATTTGTGGAAAAAAAACGAAATAAACGAATATACAAATTTATTTTAAGTATAATCAAATAAAACATAAAAAGCAAAGGAAGATCAGAACATTTAATGAACAAAACCGGGTTCTGTACATGGCAGACAGGGGAGTGTAGCCGAAAGCCGGGCGATAAAGGTTGGTAAACGGAATCAGTCAGGATACATCCACAAATCCAGAGGAGCAAAGAAACTAAATAGCAGACAAACCAAAGGAAAAACTAAACAGGTGTGCAAGCGGTTACCAAACATTTTTTTTTCTCTGTGAGTTTCCAAAAAAGGAAAAAAACATTAACGTGCAACAAGTCTATGCGCTTAAGTCGCTGTCTGTTTGGTTTCCATGGTGACGCGTCATAGCTTGTTACGTGACACACCGCAGCCACAACAGTGCTGAATGAATGATGATCTGCTTTTGTCATTTTTCCTTTTTAGCGCAATTTTCCACCTTCGTGGAAATACTTTGTGGGAATACTTCATACTTTCCAATTTTCCAATTGCGCTTGTTAACTCATGATTTCTGTTCTGTGCGTCTGTGCACACCAATCTTGCGCACCAATCTTGCACTTCTATCTACTCCTCAACCAGACCACCTAGAGACTTCGGGTTTCGGCATTATGTTAAGGAAGGTCTAATCTCGGGAACGCACAAAAAAAATCCAGGAAAAGATTTACTATCTCTTAGTGTTGTGATCCCATGAGGTGAGAAAATTACGCTAAAACACTCACCGAGTTTTTATTACTTGTTTACATTTGTTAGCTATTGCATGAAATATCTGATATTCCGATTGTCAAATATATGCAACGCAATATATGTATATATATATATATATATATATATGCGATCTTAAGACAATAATTTAAATACTCGACGGGCCGGATTAAACAGCCTAACGTGCTGTATGTGGCCCGCGGGCCTAAGGACCGCAGAACTGTTATCATTTACATGTGTGAAGTGTCTCAAACTCCATCTCTGCATATGCTGTGAGTTTGGGTTGCTTATAACGTTTATCTGGGAACGCAATGTGCGCCATTTAATCAGATTTGTAACGTAAATCATTTATAAACCTACGCCAACACAGGAGAATACAACAATATGTTTCTAAATATGCAAACTGTTCATCGCAATTTCATATAAGTCTAAACCCTGGCTTTGAGTTTTCATGTTTTGATGTCCACATTTTCTTATTCAAGAAATTACAGTGTCTATAGCATTTCTATTTTAAAGAAGTTGCCAAATATTAAAGATTAATTTGAATTAAATATCGTTTGGCCAATATTAAACCAGGATTTGATCATCTGTGAAGTGTAACACCACAGGGCCATTGGTGCCCTCTGCAGGCATTTGTTATAATACAACAGCCTAATGTACATAAATTATCTATATTATGTATATTAAATTTAGCATTTTAAGTGTTTTTCTATAAAACTGTAATATGGTTACTTGATTTTGATACTTTATTTGTAACAATTATTGCCTCATTGTTATTATTTATATATGTATTTTAAGTAATTTTAAAGGCTATTGTTTGCTTATGTCTGTTTTTACTACCTAAAAAAAAATCAGATTAATCGATTCTCGATTACCAAAATAATCATTAGTGACAGCCCCAATCATATGATATAGTTAAGCAATCACACAAAGTGTCTCTTTTTTTCTTCAAATATCAGCATGATTGCAAATGCAATATTGATTTTATACAACAGTTTAATAAACAATAAAGTGACTTACATTTTATTATATAATATTGACAGTTTTGCTCCATTTCGCCGACAAAAATAGTTCCAAACAAATAATTCAATGACTCACTCATTATCAGTGACTTGCCGCCACCATCTGGCGGTTTTAGTTTCATGTTAAAGTATCTCTTCAATTCTGAAATTTATTGTAAATGCATATAAATAGCACTTCAGGAGCAGCTTCTGTTTGCTCTGCATTACAAAGGATTTATTTTTAGTGCAATTTTCCACCGGACAAATTGCAATTGTTAACTCATGATTTCTGTTCTGTGCGTCTGTGCGCACCAATCTTGCACTTCTATCTACTCCTCAACCAGACCACCTAGAGACTTCGGGTTTTCGGCATTATGTTAAGGAAGGTCTAATCTCGGGAACGCACAAAAAAAATCCAGGAAAAGATTTACTATCTCTTAGTGTTGTGATCCCATGATGTGAGAAAATTGCGCTAAAACACTCACCGAGTTTTTATTACTTGTTTTTAATACTGATTTAATTTGATTGGTAACAGCCCTATAGTGTCTTATTCTACTTGAATTTATTGATTAAATGTAATAAATTGACATAATAAATTATGCATAAGCTACATTTAATTAGGTAAGAAGAAATTGGAAAAAAAAAAGAAATGCCCTTACAAAGGTAAAAATTAATTTACATATTTAAAAATGTAGAATATTTCATATTTAAGAATTTAAAAAATATAATCTGATCATGGTTAACAACAAAATCCCTTAAAATATTGACAGATTTTGTCAATATCGCACACCCCTATCTTTTTATCAAACTTAGTACAGTGAAAGTTCCACTTTTGCTAATTCAGAGATGTTGCGTCTGTAGGACTCCCAGCAGGGTGTGACAGTGGTTTTGTTCTGCGACGAGAACAAGCTCATCTCCTCGGGAGCAGTTGACGGGTGAGTGCATAATGCAGCCTTGTACAGATTTCTTATTGCTTGTTATTTGTCTGTGGATGTCACACTTTTCAATTTCATTTCTAACTGTAATTTGAATGCTGATGTGCTAAGATGAAATTTCCCAATAACATTCTGATCTCATCATAGGATCATTAAAATGTGGGATTTGCGGAAGAACTACACTGCATACTACCACAACCCCCTCCCTCTACAAACCTATCCTTACCCAGGCTCCTGCACACGTAAACTAGGTACACAGCTCACGTCCACTCAGTCATTAGGCCAATAGTAATGAGCAGTTGAGTTCTCACTGGTGTTTTCCTCTGCAGGATATTCTGGTCTGTCACTGGACTCTACTGGCTCCAGACTGTTCTCCAACTGCACAGATGACAATATCTACATGTTCAATATCAGTGGTTTGAAAACCACTCCAGGTAATGTCAATTTATTATTTAATATTTATTTTGTCTGCTATAACTGTTTTCCCTCTGTTTTTGTTAGGCGTGTAAAAAAAAGATGATTTTTAGGCTATTGAGGCTAATGCTTTTACATTTTGTTGTTTTTCACAGTTGCTGTGTTCAGTGGCCACAGTAACTCCTCATTTTATGTGAAGTCCAGTGTCAGCCCAGATGACCAGTTCCTGGCCAGTGGTTCCAGTGACCATCAAGCTTACATATGGAAGGTAATTAATAACCTAGAAAATTAGAGATCTGAGTGAATTAAAGTCTGCCTGAGAACATCTGTGGTCACTATCTGCACACAACTTTGCTTTTGTTTCAGATTTCAGACCCAAAACAAGCTCCCATGATGCTTCAGGGCCATAGCCAGGAAGTTACATCAGTGGCCTGGTGCCCCACTGATTTCACCAAGGTTAGGTCTTTTAAGTGTACGAGAAATGATGCTCTTAGGGTATTAATAATAAAAAACATCCATATATCTGATGGATGAATGGACAGTCGTTAAAGTTTGATATTGTTTGCTTTCTCTGCAGATCGCTTCCTGTTCTGATGACAACACTGTTAGGATTTGGCGCCTGAACCGCAGACCAGAGAGAGAAAACTCATCGAACCGAGACGCAAACATCGTAGGCTGGACACTTCGTAAAGTCCAGTCACCAACCAGAACACCTGGTAGGGTTTTTTGTGAAGGTTTTTTTTTTTTTTTTTGTAAAACATAACCCATTAAACGTTTGGAATAATTAGTTTTTTTTTTAAATGTTGTTGAAAGAAGCCTTTTATGCTCAAGGCGGCATTTATTTGATTACATCTATTATAGTATTAAATACAGTAAAATGGTAATATTGTAAAATATTATTGCAACTTAAAAGAACACTTTTCTATTTTAATATATTTTAAAATGCAACTTATTCCTGTGATGGCAAAGCTACATTTTCAGTTTCACAGAAATCATTCTAACATGCTAATTTGGTGATCAGTTATTATTGGTACTCGATTAATAATGGTCAGTTGTTATTGTTAATATCAATGTTGCAGTTTGCTGCTTAATACTTTTGTGGAAACGGATACGTTTTTTCAGGATTTTTAGATGAATGGAAGATTCAAAAGAACAGCATTTATTTGAAATAAAAATCTTTAGTAACGCTAGAAATAGTAATCTTGAGAAACTCTTACCCCAAACTTTCAAATTGTACTTTATTATAGTTTCCACAAAATAGTAATATTAAGCAGCAAAACATGGATTTTGGAAGACGATGGATTTTAAAATAAATGTTTCTAGAGCATCAAATCATCATATCAGAATGATTTCTGAAGGATCATGTGACTCTGAAGACTGGAGTAATGATGCTGAAAATTCAGCTTTGCATCAAAGGAATAAATTACATTGTGAAATATTATTACAATTTAAAATAACTTTTCTATTTGAATAGATTTTAAAATAAATGCAGACTTGGTGAGCATAAGACCTCTTAAAAACATTGAAATTCTTAATTATTCCAAACTTTTGACCGGTAGTGTATCTTAAATTCATAATTCAAATATTTGGTTTCTTGATGGGTTTAAATTGGTACTTATGAGTTCTGATTGGTCTCCTCAGGCCGTTACATCCCCATTGAACTCACTCCAGCCAAAAGTCCTGGTTCAGAGAGGGTGGTCTCTCTGGCTTCACCCCAGCCTGCTGCTTGTGCCCCCACGGGTGCTGATTTACCCCTGCCATCAAACACCTCTGCACCTTCAGCCAAGCTCAGCAGCCCAAAAATCCCCTCGTCTATCCAGCAGTGGTTCAGCCGCAGCAGTTCCCCGGGTCACCAGGGCACATCTCCTCTCCGTAAGGTGCTCACACCGGTCCTCCAGGGCCCTTCATCAGAACGGCGTGCGAAGCGACGACTGGAAACGGGGGATTGCGCTAGATCTGGTTTGGGAGGGGAGAGTGAAGGGGTGTCTGAGTTGTATCCCGACTTAAAGCGGAGCAGGAGTTCGGTGAGCGCAGAGAACTGTTCTGAGGAGAAAGGTGACCTATTCAGTTTGCAAACCGATGAGAGGCTCTGCTTGACTGGTCAAGCTGGCGCTGGCAAAGAGAACAGCTCTCCGAGAAGGAATGATTGGCTGTCTGTGATCAGTCAGAGATTTAAAGGATCGACTCAACCCAAAAGCCCGAACGGCAGCAGCAAACGGCAGGATGCAAGAACGCACAGCGTTCCAGTGAGTAGATGCATGAAAAGAAATCACTGCAGTCACACTTTATTTAATCAGATATGTTTGTCCACTGTTTCAGTGCCCTTGGATCCAGATTTTCTTTCCATATAGATAAATCAATAGCATTCTAAGCCATGAACCAAACAAACTAACTCCAAGATTATATGAATTGCAACATTACAAACATTGGAAAATAGGAGAAAGACTGTCTTTTTGTGGCATTTAACTACATAACCCATGAAGCATTGCACATGACATGATCAAACAAGGATACAATTATTATAAAACCTATTGATTTATATACCGTATTGTTTTCACAGGAATAAATTACATTTGAAAATGTGTTCAAATAGAATTTTAATTTGTAATATTTCTCATAATTTTTTTGTGCATTGTTTGATCAAGAGCTCGGACTGAGCTGCAGTGGTTATATATAAAGTAATAAATATTAATTTTTTAAAGAAAAACCTTTTGAAGCTAATTGTTCAATCTGTTTTGGGAACTTGTAGTTCGGTTCTCTTGGTGCTTTTGGTCCGAACCACAGCTCCAGGTGATTTTCAAGACCTGTCAAACTGTCTTTGTGGTAAAATGGAGTAGGGGCCATTCACACAAAGCATTTTTGCAGTTTAAAACACGGGGACGCAGGTCTGGATAACGCATAGAATGCCGTGTCATGCGTGAGATGCTGCAAAAGATGTGAGTGCAGTGGTTAAAGAAGTCTGTCTTGCGTGTTTACATGGCACAAAGACAATGGAACTTTCCGAACCAGGCGGTAATACAGGCTTTTGCGAACTACGCAACATATGAAAAGTTCGCTGACGCCTCATGTATCATTTATGCAAAGATATGGTGCCTGCAAATATTGTCGTCGAAGCCGGCTTCCTAAAAATTATACAAACCAGTACGTGTGTAAGGAAATATTGTTTCAAAATCGTGATTTTTTATTTTTTTTTTCATATCGCACAGGCCTTGTCTTGGTCCGCTTGTTTGGTTCGCTCCAGGGTTCGGGTGGCAGCGCTCACACTTATTCAAATTCAAAACCGCACTAACAGAACAATCACACCAGAGTTCGCTTTAATCAAACCGAACCTGCCAAATGTGAACACACCCTAAATGGGACTTTACTTCCAGAACCTTATTGTTTTAGTAGTTATGAGTTGTTCTCTAAAATCGTAACTCCTTTTATTTTTTGTGGCCAAATGATCAATTTTAATTCATTTCTTTTTTCTTTTTAGGCAGCAATATCACCACGTCCCATGACGGTCATCTCTCCAACGCCAAACAAGAAAGCATCACCCTCCAGACCTATGAAAAAAATCTCTAGCTACTTTATGAAAAGAACCCAAGACTGATTAAAGTGTCTAACATATGACACATCTATGGTTTAAGTCCAGTTTTTCACTAGACAAACCATCTAACCAAGAAGAAATATGCAGATACTACTTGTATTTATGTATGCAATGTGTATAATTTTTTTTATCTAGTTGTATGTTTTTAAATGTATAAGTTTCATTTCCTAGAGAAGGAAGGTCAAATTGATAATCATTTGTGAACATTACAAAACTAGATGAAGTCATTTGACACCATAATTAAACTCTACAAGTTCTCAGAATCTTCCATGTCTATCTGTGATGCATTGAAAATAGTTTTTTGTAGACACTTTATTCGATTTAACATGCATTTTAAAGCATTTGCATTGATATCAAATTCTACGTAAGTCTAACAGGTATAGTGTTTGCACTTCATATTTTTCATATTTTTTTTTTAGCTTTCCAAATGTATAATGCCTCTTATTTGAGCATGTCTGTCCTTAAATGTGCGGTCACATTTTCAGTTTTATATTGATTGTAAAGCAGCACTTTACATAACTAACCCATTTCCAATGTGCTCAGTGACTTTTAGTTATCGATTATCAATATTGCTGTGTGTTTCAAAATGATTTAAACACTTTTTACATTGTACTGTATACTATAGTCCGTTTTGTTTTCTTTTAAGTTTACATGATTTGCAGGTTTGTCTGGAATGTGACTTGACCTGACAGTTCCGCTTCTGTGTTTTGATCCTCCTAGTTCTTGTTTTGCTTGTTTTTGCCTGAGGTCTTCATGAGACATGAAAGGGATAGTTCACCCAAAAATTTCATTTTTGTCATTTACTCACCGTCATGTTCCAAACCTGTATGAGTTTTTCCATCTGTTAAAAACAAAAGAACATATTTTGAAGATTGCTGGTAACAAAACAGTTGCCTGTTGCCATTGACTTCCATTGTAGGAAAAAAATGCAATGGAAGTCAACTGTGTGGTTACTAACATTCTTTAAAATATCTTATTTTGTGTTCAACAGAAGAAAGAAACTCATACAGGTTTGGAACAACATGAGGGAGAGTAAATGACAAATGTTTGGGTGAACTATCACTATAAGTTTAGTTTTAACTATAACCCATTTCAAATTAAAATATGCCTTTTCGTGTACTTAAATTGTTCATTCACGCAGAAATGTAAATTATCAAACCCATGTGCCTTTCTTCTTTGTAAAGGAGATGTTATGTAAAATGACAGTCATTCCACTTCTGATCAAAAACGATGCAGTAAAGTAAATGGTGACTGAATCAATAACATTCTCACTTTTTCTTTTCAAAAGAAGAAAGTCGTCCAGGTTTGGAACAGGGAGAGCAATGTTTCGTTTATCTCCGCATTTTTGTGTTTCGAGTTCATTTTGGGGTGAACTGTTCCTTTAACTGACTCGTTTGACTAGGCTAACTTACAAACTCTAACTTGCTGTTATTTTGTGAGCAATCGTTGAAATGTTGTACTTAACTATTCATTTTTTTCTATATATATATATATATATATATATATATAATTAAATATATTTATTATTTTGAGTGGTTTAACGTTTGTTTGTGAGAGTTCAAGAATACAGAACCTCCTGACTGTATTTCCCGAAATACCATTAAAACAAGAATCTGATTGGTCAAGGGGCGGGGCTTACTGTCTTCTCGAATGTTCATTGGACGAATCTTCTGTCTCTCAAGCGCGCCACGGGACTTTATTAAATTTAGACCCCAGTGAGGCGCAACAGCGGCTGAATGAAGTTCAGCGGATCAGAGGAATTTTACGGCCCGGCGGATTCACATTAACCACTTTCATCGCGTCGGTTATACATGGAGCCGGTGTCAAGCGACTGGATAATCATGACTCAGTGTTTTGGCTGTGTGTCGTCTGAGTTTGAGTTGTGTTATGTGGAGTAACAGGTTTATTGAGGCGCTCAGAATGATAAAAAACTACTGTTAACTACGTGTTTACATTTACACGTCACCAAAAATTATCATCGCAGGATACGTGTGTGTATTTGGAGAGCATGCAGCCTTCATGAGTGGCTCGACAGTGCGTGTCGTTGGATGGGGTCTGGTGAGTTTGATGTACAGCGCAGTCAATGGGATGTTAGTCAGAATTGAACACGTTTAGGGCTCACACGGACACTGTAAACGCAGCTCGTTGGATAGACCTGCTTTGGAAATGTCGGTGATATCTGCGGCCGAGAAAGTGGACGGGTTCACGCGGAAGTCTGTGAGGAAGGCCCAGAGACAGCGGGTTCAGGGCTCGTCTCAGTTCGCGGTGAACAGCAGCAGGCCCGCGGCTCCCGAGATCTCGGCGCTCCCGCAGCTCAAAGGTAAGAGGATAAAGCCTGGAAATAGACTCTCAGGCTCCGTCTCAAACCCGTGCGAGCTGCCTACCTAGACAGCGCTGGGGTGCCTACAATGCTTTACAAAGTGACACATAAAACTAATAAACTATAATAAAACACACATAGGTGTCTTAATCAGGCTTTAAAGTTACCAATTTGTATCTCTGATAAGCTTCAAGTGAAGTATTTACAGCAGGCCCATAACTGTCTGCTGGAAGACTCGTGTGAGTGTGTTTGGGTGTAGACTGTAAACACCAATTGTGTCAACATTAGGCTATGTCTTCTTATCAAGGGATGTATTTTTATTTCATGGTCCAACCTGTGTTTTCGCACATTTCCTGTCCTCTTATTTTTGCCTTTGGAAGTCACGTGGTTGCCAGTTCTGTTAAACCTGTCGATAGAGTGCAACAGTGCCCGCCCACTTTTTCGGTGGCCTTGGTCCCAGAACTATATTTTTTCCATAGGGATTTTGAAAAAGAGTTATAAGAGCCATGAACTTATACCAGGCAGTCACAAGGTTAAATGCACAACATTACAAACTTTGATTTGAAGTAAAGTATTTGAAAATCGGACAAAAAGACAAACTTGTCTACAAGAGAAAGAAGTGAAGGAGGTAAAAATGAACTTCATCAATGCCCATATAATTGCTTATGAATAGCTGCCTTTCGCCAAATTTACATCAGATGTTAATGAAGAAAAATAAGATTGTGGTATGTCTTGCACACACACACACAATGTTTATTGGATGCATTAGGAGGAGGCCAAACTATACTCGATGGCCAAGTGATGCTGACATTATTATGGTGATAGTCTGTGACACTGGTTCCGGTTCTGCATAAAGAACAATTATGTGTGACTGTATGTAGTTAGAAAAGCAATTTAGTTCCTACTATAAGTGAATCTTTGTTCCCAGGACATCCACAAGATGGATGAAAATGCTGATGCTGTAAAAGTGTTGGCAGACATGACAACGCATGACAAAATTAAAACACGTTTATTTTTTTTGTGGCACTTAAAAAAATAATAATTTGGCACCTATTTTTTTACCTTATGGGAGCCAATGGCTCCTTAATTGATTTGGGCCAGATAAGGCCTGGATAGGTATGCTATCAGGGAAGTTAATATAGCATTGGCGGCAATATGCTGTATCTGGCCCACACACATCAAGCTGGTTTTAGTGTGAGTTGTGGCTTGCTGTGTGTGGCCCATGTGACCTTTGCCACTGCCAGAACTGAGCCCACATGAGGCCCAAACATGTATGCGATTGCCAGGCCAGCCACATTCAGGTTGAGTCTTTGGTATGTGGGCCAGAAGAATGTGGCAGATGTGGACCACAACTGGGCCAGATGTAATTTTCTATCTTGGTCACATCTTCGTTCAGGGAGAAAATGGGACTATGTCATAAGTTGTTTCGCCTTTTCTACGTGTAAAAGCATTAAGGGAAGCAGGTTGAGGGTGTGATGAGAACATAGCAAATCTATTAATTCTGTAACCGATTAAACCCACTGCATATCACTCAATAAAACAATCACACTGCTGAGAGCTTTTGAAAGTTTTGTATTGTGTTTGGTTAAACATTACCTGTGAGTATGACTCTCAGTTTATTGGCTTGTGAATTAGCAGAACTTGCAGGCAGCCACCGCAAAACTGTTTCAAGCTTCAAGGGATTTGATTTTGGTTGTCGTGTGCTGAAATAAATATAGAAAAAAAACAGTGTGTCGGTGTCTGTCTGCTGAATGTGACCCACAATCTCTGATTCCCCTCCGTGGCCATGGGAAGTGAATATTTACAGTGACAACAAACTTCTATTTAAACGTTTCCAACGAAGACATGGATCAACTTCTTTCAGCTTATCGTACACATTTTTATTTGGACATTTCTACTGTGAAGGCTGAAGCAGCAGCGAGCGTCTAGCATGGGACAGTGTTTTCATAGTAAACAGTTGGAGTGTAACGGTTCAAATTACTCACGGTTTGGTTTGTATCGAGGTTTTAGGGTCGCGGTTTTAGTACGGTTCGGTATGTTTAGGGGAAAAGGACTACTGTCAAATAGGAAAAAATAATCAAACTACATGAAACCACACAAATAAATACAAAAGAGCAAAGATACAATTAAAGTTGCAAAGATACAAGTAAATCAGGTAGCCTATCTAAAAGTAGATTTCAGGTACAGAAATTGAATAGAGTAGTCAAGTGAAAAATAACATTGCATATTTGACTATAAGTTAAAGATGAATTCTTATTAAAGTCACAAAAGCTATTGAGTCAAGAGCAGTGAGTGATTTCCTTGTTTTGTTGTTTGATAAACATTAAACACAGACAGCAGGAATATTAGTCTGTTGTCACTTTAAATGGACGGATCCAAAATACTGATATTGGTACATATGCGTTGTCTTTCTTGACCGTTTACGTTCACTTAAGACGTAACCGATATAGCTAGATTACTCACCAAGACGGGCAAGTTGACGTCATTTTTGTGTGAATTTGTCCGTTCAAGCGCAAGATTTGAAAGAGAACTCAATATGATCTCGCTCTCTGAGACGTGGCTTTCTGTGTGCTCTTCGAATGAGTGTGATTTCTTCTTTTGTAAATGTTTAAATTGGCAAGGCTTTAATTAATTTAGTTTAAACTGATAGTAATGTGTGTTGTTCAGGTCTCAACACCCGGGTGATGACAATATGATGACGGTGTCTATTTTACGTGTTGTTATTTTCAACAAACCATATTATGGTTTGTCAGATTTGAGATGAACCGCGGTGCAAGTGCGTGACGAACTTTGGGCAGTTCAATGTTTTATTTTTTAATTTTTACTGAGAACCGTTAACACCCCTAGTAAACTGATACATTGTAAACAATATTCTTCAAAACTATAATGAAAACATCAAACTATCATGCAATGCAATAAAAGAGCTTCTCCCCCCTGCAAACAATACCATTGAGGAATGTGAATATTTAATTTAAAGGTAAAAACAAAACAAAAGGTGCAGGTATCTGTATTAATATCAGTATCAGTAGTAGAGGGCGATCCTCTTAAGATGGAGGTGCCGTCCCAGCATGCAACGCAGCCTGACATAGCTTCACATTCTCTATACTGACATCATCACTCTCCAGGGACGGGCCATGTAACCATGGCAACCACACGCCCGGGGTGTTGATGGGAACCTCAACAAATTCAATGACTCATCCTGTGCGTGTTCTCGCATATGTGCGTGAGGGCTAATAAAAGTAAGGCAATCAATGAAAGCGTTTCTGGTGTTGGCTTGTATTGATATGGTGGCTTGTGGTGAATGCAGTGACTATAAGCAGAAGTGGTCTGGGAAAGACAGAGCCACTGGCATTCAGATCGGTTGCATAAGGTGTATTAATAGAGCAGCAGTGGGGTTGTGTTGTGTTTGAACCCCCCCAGCTCCGAGAGCGAGTGGCTTACACTGCTGTTCTCTCATAACATCACGAGCTGAAGTTTACAGGAGCCTGCAGCAGATCCACTGTGGCAGCAAAATACAGTATAAAAAGAGCCGCGAGTAACTGAAAGAAAATCTTTTTTAGGTGACATTAAGAAAGGGATTATGTAGTGTTTATACATTCTATCCCCATTGGATTTACTTAGAAAAAACTACTGCGTCAGACTCAGTACCATGGTTTACAAGGTTTAGTGATGGTACACGACTGTACAAAAGTTTGAAGTAGCCTAATATTGTGAAATATTCTTACAATTTAAAATTTGTAACAATGTAAAAGTTTTAAGGTCCTTGCACACTGAAATTTTCGTATGCGTTTTTTTGTATTCGTCATTCGTTGGCTCTGAATTGTCAAAACACCTCTCAAAATGCTTGCTACAGATGCAAAAAATGCAGAAAATTTAAACCGAATCTCTTTTTTTGTTTCGGAGGCAGTGTGTCAACGTGATTGACACAACGTGAGGTCGTATTTCAGACAAAGATTTCAGACTCAGTGTGCAAGGATCTTTACTGTCACTTTTGATCAATCTAATGCATTCTTGCTGAATAAAAGTATTAATATCTTTAAAAAAATAACAACAGTAGTGTACATGTCCAAAAAAACTGATACCTTAGTACTTTTGTAGTGATATTTGTGAACCTCCTGTGTCCTGTATTAATCTTTTTTACATTGCAAAATGATTTTTAGTGAAGCATATTGAGCCTAATATTCTGATAATAGTGCCACAAATTATTTATGCTGTCTGTTCACGGTCAAAGTTCATGTCAACTAAATGTCCTTCTGGTATTTATAGAGCCCTGTTGATTTATTATTGGTGTACAATGTTTGTAGTAGACATGGGTCATATTTACTATATTATATTACAGTCAAGATTCCGTAGTCCATGTGAAAACGGACCTAACCTGTGGCACTTACATTTCAAGGAAGATACAGTATATTATAAATGATTTACTAGGCTTTGCATGTGGTGAAATGGTTTTGGTGGCTGATAGTAAGCTCTAACCCTTAGTAAATGCTGCAGTTTTATGAGTGGCCTCTTCATGTGTCACTCACCCAGCTGAGGTCACTGGTATTATAGTGAATTATGTAAGATAAGATCCTTCGAAGTACTTCTTGGGACTGGTGGCCCAGGGGTTGCAGGCGATAGGATAGAGCAACATAAGAGGAGTGAATGTGGACCACGGACCATAAAGGCATAATAAATATAGTCCATATGACTCACACACTATATTCTAAGAGCTCTGGAGCCATATGGAAAGTCATGATAAAATTATTCATGTAACCTTTAGTCATTTTAGTTGACTCTTGTAGGATGGATGAGGAGATTTCTTTTTGCTTTGCTGCACACAATGGATGCATGTGGGAATGTTTCTCTGTGTTTGATTTACTGTGATGTTTCTCTACAAGAAGCAAGCAGTGACATGATGTTTCCATACACCTATTTTTATGCAAATTTTAGGTTATCACATAAAAAAACGCTGAATGGAAATGGCAAGTTGCTCATAAATTCTAGAAATGCACATTAAAAACGTATGCGCTGCTGAATTGAGGCGGATAATTTTTTATCCGATGTTGGGCTGCAACTAACGGTTATTTTGATAATCGAATAATCTGTCTATTACGTTTTTGATTAATCAGATGAAAAATCTAAAAATTATGATACATTAAAAATAAGTTTTTTTTTACAATTAAGAAAATCTTTATTTAAAAAAATGATCAATTATTTTAAACAATTTTATTCCCTATCCTGCCCAATGCTGTCCTCCGAGCAATGTGTAATATAAAGCCTATGAAAACATATATAGTGATTATCTATGTTGGCTATGCTGTACATTTATAAGCAGAAAAAAAACCATAAATCTTAAAACTAAAAACAATTGATTGCTTATGCTTACTATGTTAAAGCAGGAATTAAAACAATATGCATATTGTTATAGATGCATTTTTTTTTTTAACTGTATTTTAGCAAAACTTACATTTGTAAAGTATTAAAGTATATGTCTCCGGGGGGTTGAATAATTTTTATTGCAACTGTGTAGAAACTAAACTGGTGCAGTAACATTTTGTTTCTGAGCTGCCCAGCTGTAGAATGGCCTCCATTCTTACTCCAGTTCATCCAGATTACTGGAATTAGACACACGGTGTAGATTACAACATTCTAGTCCACTCAAGCATTCAGAGAGCTCAGTGCATGTACACACTACACACTTGAATACAATTGGACAACAAGATACCAAAGACAATGCATGCATGTGCTTTTTCTATAGCAACATCAACCATGTTTTAATAAGAATGTGATTTCAAGTTTATTTAAATGTCAAGTTTTTTTCTTTTTTTTTGGCCTGTTGCAATAAATATTTAAATATGTCATGTTACCATGTTCCGGTAAGAACGTCTTTTTATTCAGGCTTGTCTTCATTGAAATTAAAGGGCAATATCTGAAGGATGTGTCCAGATACGTTTTGATCATTTAGCATCATGTTCTGTAAAGGCCCATTCACACTGCACCGACAGACTCAGACCGTCACCAGTCACCAGACTACAGCACGTCACTTCTCAGACATTCTTATTCAGATTCTGCATGTTCAGTCGGCAAAAACAAGCTCCGACAGGGGTAGGCTAACGCACTGATCCGACACAACCCCACCAAGTGTCCGTTGCCGGTGTGAAATGGCCTTAAAAGTATAACATCTCTTTGATGTTTTTATTGTTTTACTTTGATTTGTTTTGCTTTGCTTTTTTTTTTTTTTTTTTTTTTTTTTTTTTTTTTGCGTTGCTTTTGCTTTTTTTGTTTTTGTTTTGCTTTTTGTTTTGTTTTTGTGTTTTGCTTTTTGTTTTGTTTTTGTGTTTTGTGTCTTGCTTTGCTTTTTTATTTTTGTGTTTTTTGTTTGTTTGTTTTTTCTGTTTTTGTGTGTTCCTTTTTTATTTTAATTGGTCAAATCCATAGATCTCATTCTCATTTGTGTATAAAAATGTTGATTATTGAATTAGACCGTACAGTAGAATAAATAAATGATTTCTTCATTGTTTCAGATGCATCTTCCACAGAGCAGCATGCTCTGTTCATGCAGAAACTACAGCAGTGCTGCGTAATCTTTGACTTCTACGACACGGTGACTGACCTTAAGTATAAAGAGACCAAACGGGCCACTCTCACTGAACTCGTGGATTATGTGTCCACTAACAGAGGCGTTCTGGTGGAGCCTGTCTACCCTGAGATCACCAACATGGTCAGCATTCATGTGATGTCCACTAATCTTTAAAATTAATGTATTTGTTTTTAGCAAAAATAATCTTCTTTTCCTTGGTGATCTATCGTCAAAGCAAAGTCCAAATTGTTTCTGTTCACAGGTTAGCACAAATATTTTCCGAACACTTCCACCCAGTGAAAACCCAGACTTTGACCCAGAAGAAGATGAACCCACTCTAGAAGCCTCCTGGCCTCACATGCAGGTTAGATGTAGCTTATTCTTTGCATATTAAAGGGGGGGTGAAATGCTCATTTTCACTCAATCTCCTGTTAATCTTGAGTACCTATAGAGTAATATTGCATCCTTCATATCTCCAAAAAGTCTTTTGTTTTATTATATTTTTAATTGAAAGATTGGCTGTACCGAGTCTTTCCGGAAAAAAACGAGCGGCTGGGGGCGGGCCGTGTGGGCGAAGCTTAGCTGTGCTAACGCGCCGAGCTAGTGACAACACACAGAGACATTTGTTCAACAGTTTTACTCACCGTTCCAACGCACGACCACGAACCTTTATCATTGTGACTGCTCGATCCTTAAGCATTAGACGATCTGCAAATCCGTCGATATGGGCTTTGTTTAAAATAACAATCATCGTCGAAATGCAGGGAACAACAGTCTTACACAACTCCGTTTATGCTCAGGAAAACAAACTCCATCCACGGGTTCCTTAACGCTGGGTTGTCTTGCCCTGGCAACCAAAAACACACTTCTTTGGTGACATTGACTTCCCAAAAGCCGGGCAGGGCGCTTTGATGGCGAACTGCTTTCACTCTCTTGCTGTAGTGAGTCTACGAGTGCGCGCGCGCCCGCGATCTTACCGGAGAAGTGCCCTTAGGACCCATATAAGGAAATTCCGCTCTATCTTACGTAAGACAGAGCCATACTCGAAAAAAACTTTCCGAAACTTGTGACAAACCGGGAGGGGTATTTTTGGAACAAAAATACTCCTTCAAACGTACAACTTAGTTTTTGAAACTTTGTCCATGTTTAGCATGGGAATCCAACTCTTTACCAGTGTAAAAAACTCAGTATGCATGAAATAGCATTTCACCCCCCCTTTAACAATGTAAATATTTATGAATTATTATACTTAATTTACCTCATAGACAGCAATGCATGTAAATAAATTAAACGAGTCAACTTTAAGACTTATAAGACCAGCCTTTTGTTAAGGTTATAAAGAATATAATTGTTGATGTAAATGCATACACTAGTTCATTTACATTGCTTACATTTTGTTTGTTTGAATGTTTGTTTTTAAGCTATATGTTCTAGGCTTGGGCGATATGGCCAAACAAATCTTTTTTTCTTTCACGTTTAAAGGCAGATTTTTGCCCCTGAATGAAAGTTGTAGAGACCAGACAGTCAATTGTGGTTTTAAACTACTCTTTATTGTCAGAACATGACAAACACTTGCCAAACAGGTGAACATTTCACAAATCTGAGGTACAACATTCAAAGCACTTTTGAATTCTTTACACTTTTTTTTTTTGTTTTATACCTAAAATAAGTACCTTAATAGAAAAATTACATTTCTTAGTTTCTGCATGTTCTAACGGGTAATATTGTTTCAAATCATGGAGCAGGTTTGTGTTGCCTGACTTTGACACACATCTTCATCACAGCTTGCAGTGCAGGCTGCAATATATTAATAATATTACATGTTTTGTCTCTTAGGAATGCACATTTGACAGTAGCTTGAGTTGAGTGACAGTAGCAGAAGCTTGAGTTGGGATGATTTATGTTTATTAACTAAAACAGTAACATCTATTAAAATTGTAGCAACCTAAATAGGATAAAATTGACATATTCTGACTGTTTTAGTTAGGACTCTACTTCTATTAAAATTAACCATTGGTCATCCATAGTAGCATACATTTAAATTGTGATAACCACAGGTAAAACCACGCATATAGCATCTCAAAAATACTGTTATTAAATGATATGATATACATTATATATATTGTCCGATAACGATATGGTGGCCGGTATATATTGCATCCCTAGTTCAAATGAGTGGCAATGCTTCGTTCCACTTTTGGCACATAAACGTTATATCGGAAAATTATATTGTGATAATTATCATTACCGTTTCATTGCCCATCACTAATATGTTCTATTATCTCTTTCTGCATACTGGAAGCATTAAATTGTGTCTTTTGTTTCTTCATTCATTTTTCCATCTTTTTTTTCAGTTGGTGTACGAGTTTTTCCTTCGATTCCTAGAAAATCCAGACTTCCAGCCAAGTACTGCCAAACGTTACATTGACCAGAAGTTTGTGCTACAGGTATATGTGCTTTATATTAATTCATGAATTACAAATATAATACACAAATTTAAAAAATCTTTTTTTCTGGGCTTTTGACATTTTTTTTAAAGGAGCAGTAAAGCTATTTAAAATTTCTTAAAACATGATAAATTTACCTGAAGCAATATTTGCATGAAATATTAAGTTTTCTTTCTCTTAAAAGGGCTATATATAAGAATTTTTATGTATTAATCACTTTTTTCATTGCCAGTGTGTGAACGGTTTGTTTCAAAACGAGGCTATCCGCGACTTCCTAGGTAGTCTATGAAAGTAGACTGTAGACTGATTTTTATGCGAAGCATAACATTTTTCTTTTTCTTATTTATTCTTAAAATGCAACTTGGTGTTTCCCTGGCTCCAATGGGAATAAAAGAAACGTAGCATCATTCAACATATTCTCTTAAAATGAGTCATATCGGTTTTATCAGTTCTGATCCTAAAGTAAATTTATCCTGTTTTGAGGATTTTTAGGAAAACGAAAAATATAAAGAAAATGCTTTTTTTCCTAGAAGACCACATGATATATTTATTTTCTCACTCTGACTTTTACAAATGAAGTAGAAAATATTTAGAAATATGAAATTATATGCTTGGGAGAACTGCCTCAGTCAGTCCCTGTCCCTGCATAAACCGCTGGGTCATCAGCTGTCCATATCGACCCGGTCATTCCCCCTGAGTGCACTGAATGCTCTGGAATGTAGAGTCAGTGTGGAAGGTGGTAAAGCCGAGTTTCCATGATGTGAGCGTTTCCTGGGCTGCTTTAAATAGCGCCATGTTTACGCCACAGGAAGGAAAGAGGCAGCATTGCAGTCCAGGCTGGGATGAAGAACATAATGACAGGGGGTTAAACAGACAGCAGACACAAGACAAAAAGAGTCATTCTAGCAGGGATGTGGTGGATAGCGTTCACTGATGCCTGATGCATTATTCTTCCATTTGGAGATGCTATTGTGCAGGAATTACACATTTAAGCTTAAAGATAAAAAGTCAAAATGAAACTGCATTTTCTACTCATTGTGGTGTATTTGTGAACCGGAAATTCAACGATGTTGAAAAAATGTAGAATGGAACTCGGATTTTATTTATTATATTTATTAGTTGTATAGCTTTTTGTTAATTGATGTTATTTTTTTTTATGAAAGATTACAAAGATGGAAAAATGACACTCCGTGTGCTAGTCTTTTATGCTCCCTGAAGTTGCATATATTTGATAAAAAATAGTTAAAACAACAATATTGGGAAATATTATTACAATTAAAAATAGTAGTTTTAATATATTTAAAATTTATTAAAATGTTATTTATTTCTGTGATCAAAGCTGAATTTTCAGCATCATTACTCCAGTCTTCAGTGTCACATGATTCTTCAGAAATCATACTAATATGCTGATTTGATACTTAAGAAACATTTCTTCTTATTATCAGTGTTAAAATTAGTTGTGCTGCTTAATATTTTTGTGGGAACTGTTTTTTCTTCAAAATTCTTTGATGAATTGAAAGTTGTTTAAAAATCAGCATGTATGTGATATGGGTTTTTTTTGTACAAAGTACAATTATAAATATATTTTCCATATATTTATCATGTACTGGATCTTAATGATCAATCAACCACTTGAGGAAAATTTGCATTCGAAGTTGCTTTAGTTTAACACTAGCGGGTGATAAAGTTATGGTCAGCTGGTCTTTTATTCCACCTTATATAGTGATCTATTGAAAGTCCTGCATGTGGAAGATTAACTTTTTTTCTCCTGTTTGAATCTTGATTTTTATAGTTACTAATGTTTTAGACATCATTAATGTCCTCATGAATGTGATTGAGGTTAGACTCATTTACTAATAATGTCATGTTACATAAAGGCTGTTGTCAAATACATCTCTCATGACAGGGATTCATTGACTTGGGGCTAAAGGTAGCATTACATAACACATTCCTGTGCAGACAGTCTAACGTGACATAACAGTTGATGCTGCCAGATCAAAACCATTCTATGAAACAGTCCATTAAGAGTTTCAAATAGGTACAAACTGCTTTGAATGGCATTGAAGACTATTTGTTTTTCGTTTATTTTTATTTATTTTTTACTCTTTGTTTAGAATTTTGAAAATTACAAATAAAATAAAAAAACAAGATAATAATAACATTATTGGTTTGTGTACATTGCATTGCGATCATTAGTTTTTTTAATTGAAAGCAGAACATTTTTAAATTGACAAAAAAAAAACAAAGAATTCAACTTTGATTTTTCATTTTTACTTTCAGAGGTAGAAAATGGATAAACGGCTTGAATATTCGATCTCTACATGTGGGTGGGAATGAAACACCCCTTTCAGCTGCAATAAAGTGAACACATTCCACTTTAAGGCATACAGTTTCCTCGTGGAGGGAGCTCTAGAGTTCAGGCTGGTCTCAACAATGGTCTCAGTTGAGAGACCAACCCCTAAGAGCTGGTCCTCCTCAGGGGGATGGTCCTCCTCACAGTTCTGGCCGTTCTCAAACATCTTTCCAAACATAAGCATTTATGAACCTCTTGTCCAACAAAAGACAACATTTAATAACATGCTTTTACTCCAAACTCACTTCATAATGACAGTTGAGCATCTTTCTGTGAGATGTGGTTTCTTACACAGAAAAAGGCAGTCGTGTGTTTATAAGTCATGTTTAATCAAACAAAGCGTTTCAATCTTCTGTTTTTTCAGCTACAGCCATAGTATGATGCCCGATAGGGATTTCCTGGAACGATTTGTGTTATTGTACTTCTGCGGCGGGGCATATTTGGCGTGTCTGCGTGAGAGCTCCCTCTGATTTTCAGATGGAGCAGTATTAACTACTGATCAGCCGTACTGCACTGACAAGCTGCGCATAAAATAATCGCAACCTTTGCCAAATCGCTTTTGGTTTCATTGCGATTAATCACGCAGCCCTAGTCAGACCGACCTCTTCGCCCTCGTCTAGTTCTCTGAGCAGGTCGATTTGGTACACCTGCATGATTGCCATAGTGTGCCGGCACACGCCAGCCCTACCCGCTGCCATGTAAGCCTTGCATACCAAATTAGAAGTTGTACGGCAGGGTTTGGTGGGAAGTTACGGGTCCTTGAGGGATGACGCAATGTCGAGTGAGAGAGAGATATCATCCCATAGCTGTTCTCCTTCGAGCCCAGGATGGATGAAGATTTATGTACAGTAGGGCTTGTTAGGCATGAGGAGAGAGGTCTTTCCCATGATCTGGAAATTTCATCGGGGAGATCGGGAAAGAAAGCAAGGCCCCCGATATGAAGGCTGCGCTCGACTGATATGGAAGCTCTCATTTAGTTTGCTTTCCTTATACGGTTCCTGATTTTATGATGGCCAGTCAATATTACGCTTGGCCAAAGCATCCTCGGAGCTAGACAATCCCAACATGGAGTTCTCGCTCGGGGGGGAAGAAGCCACAGACTGGGCTTCCATATCCCAAATGCTCACAGTGTACATGAGAGCTGCCTGTGCATGCTCCGCTCTTTTTCAGAGCACTTGCTTAAAAAAACAGAAGCTTAAGCTGTTGCGTTCCAGTGCGCCTTTGTAAGCTTCTGTGTCACGCTATGTCATGATGTAGCACCAATCAGGATTGGTCTAGTTTCACACGTGCTTCAGACGTTATCATGCAGAGGTGTTCCCCATAGTGTCGTCTTCGCCGCAGAGTTCCTCGAAGTGGGAACTCTCCTGTGTTTGCACAATGATGCATTTAAAAGTTAATGACCAGATGTATCTTTTATAAAAGTTTGCAATGCTTTTGCAGATGAAATGTAATGTGAATAACATTGAATAAAAATGTTTTCGTCAGGTTAGAAACTGATTGTTACTCACTCAAACCCTTTTATCTAAACCTCTCTACTTAACCATTGCTCTTGCACATCCGCCATGTTTGTAGTTTTTTTTTAAATACACTTTTTATTCGTGTTTGTAGTTCTAATTGAATCCTCATCTAATGCGCAATGGGTTGTGGGCAATATTAGCCATTAGAGTGTGCACTGATCTGCACTTCGGATTCTAACCGGAAATAGTACACCATCCGGGTCTCTTTGGAATACTAATTTCAACATACTACAATTTAGGACACACTAATTCTAATTTTGAATCCTATTTAGGATGGATAGTATGTGAATTGGGATGCAGCAATAGCCTGGATGGATTCTAAAGTGATGTTCACAATTGTTTTATCGCTTTCTCATTAAACAACTAGAATAACAAATGCCTTGACACAACTCGTACAAAAAGAAAACTCGTTTTCAAGTAGCTCTCATTTTTCTTCTTTCAATATTAAATAAAGTTCATGCAATATACACTGACCGTTAATGCTGCCTTGCACTATTATAAGAAATGTTAATGAGGCCATTATGTAGCTTTCTTCATGCTTTAAACCCAGATAATCCAAGTATCTTGACTACATATAAAATGTCATCCTATTCCATTGTGTAACAATTTATCAAAGATATTAGCACAAACAAACTGCAGAAAATTGGCACCTTAGAGCAAGACACAAGAAAATGGCAGAATGGTTTTGTTATGAAAAATTAACTCCTTGCATTTTTTATTTTATTTTTCCAGCTCTTAGAACTGTTTGACAGTGAAGATCCTCGTGAGAGAGAGTTTCTAAAAACGATTCTGCATCGCATCTACGGGAAGTTTCTGGGTTTGCGTGCCTTTATTCGGAAACAGATCAACAACCTTTTTCTGAGGTAAGAACACACCATCATGGACACATTAAATTGATCAAAAGTAACAGTAAAGAGGTTTAGAATGTTACAAAAGATTTCTGGTTCAAACTAATTCTGTTCTTTTGAATCCTAAATAATTTAATATCTGATTTCCACAACAATATGAAGCAGCAGAACTGTTTTTAATATTGATAATAATAACAATAAATATTTCTTGAGCAGCAAATCAACATTTTAGAATGATTTCTGAAGGATCATGTGATATTGAAGACTGGAGTACTGATGCTGAAAATTCTGCTTTCCATCATAGGAATAGGGCTGGGTATCGTTCATTTATTTTTTTTTTTTTATCTCGATACTGATACTGATACCATGACTTCAATACCGGTTCCTGAACAATACTTTTTCCGATACCAATTTTATAAACCGATAATGTTATAGAAGAGGCTGTAACATTAATGTGAAGAGGGAAAAAAAACAAGAAAGCTAAACTGTTAATGCAGCTAACCTTAAGGATAAGCACACTTTACAAGATGCCTAGTTTAATGTGAGCAAATTCTTTAAAATTCTTCTGGATTCCGTTTTTTTCCCCCGTTTAAATTTTTCTGGATGGTTAAATTAAATTGTATTAATCAAAAAGCATGTGTAATTATGAAATTACACATTAGCAATTACAAGCTCATGAAACGTGTTAAATTTAACAGCAATTTATTAACAGTTTAACAAAAATTACATTCTTAATGTGTTTTTTTTTTTTTTTTTTTTTTTTATTCCATTTTATTTTTAGCCAGTTCTGTGCTTTCCGGTTAATTTAGTCTACATTCCATTTTAATGGTTTAATCAAAAACATATCAAATTAATTGAATTCATAAAAACAACTTAATTTATTAATTTGTATACAATAATGGGACCCTATGAAATTTTTTTATTTGTGTGTGTATTTAATTTATTTATTTTTCTGGTAATCAAATGAAGCCATAAAACATTAATTTATCTTTTATTAAAATGAAAATTAAACAAGCTCTTTGTGCTACACAACAGAGGTTTACTGTTAAAATTTTAACATGGAAAAAAAATTGTTTTAATAATATTTGTATTATTATTAGTAGTAGTAGTTGTAGTAGTAGTTGTATTACATTAAGATGAACATTATACTGTACAAGAGTAATATATTTCTATCGCAGTTTAAGTTAAACCAAACTTTTATTTTGACTGGTTGCCGTCTAGACCTTCTGTGATGTGGTGATAGTTTCTCTCAAATTAAATGTCAAAGTGGAATATTAAACCGCAAAGGGACTATTTAAAGGAGTCATGACCTAGTATTACCTTGGATACCTACTGCTGTATTATAGTCTTTCAGGCCCTTCTAAAAAAGAAAAGTGGAAAAAAAATAAACACAGAGCTCCTCAGACCCTTATTTCTGAAGGCATTATTGTCTCGCGAGATCTGATGCGATATTTTGGCTGTCGTGGACAGTCATTTTATTAATGCAAATAAGGGGCGCGTTGATTGGTGGCAGGAAGGAGGGGGTTGACACCGCAGGTGACGCTTTAGCATATCATTACAAAATGACATCATGGCGCAAATTATGAATGAACCCGACCCGACCCGAAGTATGAGGCGCCGTTTAGGGCTTAAATCAAACTTCATTCACGCACACATATATGAAACACGCTTGCATACATACTAAGTAGTCACACATACATGTATATGAACTCTCCACGCACATACTCATTTGAGACGCGAGCACACACACACAAACTCGCGCACATACTCAAATGAGACGCGAGCACACACACACACACACACAAACTAGACGGCGCCTCATATATAAGTGTTAGGCAATCAATATACAATAGCCGAATTCATGATGATCTCAGTCATTTGTTGTTTGCAAAGTAACGTTAGCAGCCATTCCCCATGTTTACCTCGAAGCTAATGCTCCCGCTAGCATACAATAGCCGCATTAGCAGTTAGCTGCTGTTTGTTACACAGAGTAGAGCAATAAAAACACATTCTTACTGTTTCAATTGCAGGCAAGTGTCTGATTGTTGAAAATGGCCCCTTTTTCCCGAGCTTCGATGCCAACTTCGCCTGATATTGCCTCAAATTTGTGAAGGATTCCGGCGTAAAATGTTTAGTTAGCACAGACACATAACGTTAAGCCAGTGGGAAGGGTTGTAGGAACCGCGTCATTAAAAATGAATTTAATCCACTGGTCCCTGACAGCTTGGTCCGTTCTTGGGAGAGAAAACACATTTACATGTTGATTCTGGCAGTCAACAACAGAGCAACTCAGTGTGCACTACGTTTCTGCTTCTTTCTCGACTGAATATGAGGGGAGGAGGGGCGCCAGGGCGCACTTCCTGTGGCAGGTCTGCGGTGTCCATATATGGTATATCCTGCCCCGTCATGACGTCAAGTCGGGGCTGAAATCAAAATCTCGTATTTGAGTGCGCATGCACGCGCGCTGGTTTATGAACCCTGGGGTAAACGAACACTTCACTTTTAAATATCGGCTTCCCGGCCAGTGTATAATCGTTAGGCAATCATAACATACATTGATTCTCGTGGAAAAGTGAAAATTGCAGGTCATGACTCCTTTAAATATGAATCCTGGATGTTCTGCGTCAATGAATGGCCCAGATGCGCGGTTCCCTTTACTACACAGCATGTGCGACGCACGCAGTGCTTGTCTGCACAATTCATTGCATTGCGATGATCACTCGCTGTTGCCATCAAGCCGACGTAAACTTGTGTTTTTTCCTTGATGCCTCGCCAGTCGCCATAGCCAGCACTTGATTTGGGCACATCATACATGCTGCATGCTTATTTTTCTGCCAGTGAAGTTTACAATCCACAACATTAAACAGATTGCGGACTCTGATCTCGTTCCTTGATGGAAGCTGCATGAGTGTCACCCTTGCTGGGATGTCCTTATCCTCAGGAACCCAGAATGCAATGATGTTATCACCAGGTGACCAGGAGAAACCGTTAATTCCATTTATCTTCAAACTCTTCTTGTCCAAAAGACCCAACGAAGGAGTCTCATAGAAGCTCAGTGTGTCCTGCCTCATTCGGGCAAAGAACTTCCCATCTGGACTCTACTTGAAAATTGACCTGTGGCAGAGCTTTCACGGTGAAAGCCTCTTTTCTTCTGTCCTGTGAGAACATCCCAGATAATAATCGCCTGCGGGTCATCTTTAATGTCCATAAGAGGGCTGAACGTGACAACATAACTCTCACAGGGAGATAAATCAATGAGCTGGACCCCTGATGACTGAACCTCTGGATCTGCTTGAACTTTTCACCACCTCACAGAGCAATGCTGATGGATTGTGTCCAGGTAGGTGCCTTTTGGAGACCAGCGCACGTACGTCTCGGTCCAGCACGCTCTCTCCTCCACTTCAATAGACTCCTTGACATCATTAGCAAAAATGCCTGTTCTGTCACTGACGTTGACGATTAACATATATATATATATTTACTTGATGGTATCGAGGCAATTCGGTCTGTGCCTAAAGCGTATTGAACTCGATACCCAGCCCTACATAGGAATAAATCCCATTTTAAAATATATTCAAATTGAAATATTTTAAATTGTTATAATATTTGACAATATTCATTTTCAATGTTTTATGTTTTGTTTGTTTTTCCTCACTACATTAATGTCTGTGAAGCTTTGTGAAGGTTTAATGTAAGAATAAGAATTTTGGATTGTGCATTTAGTAAAGAAATAAATTCTCATTTTATGTTCATATTTTATTTGAAATGTAAATTGTTCATGGATGCCCCAATAATTTTCCCAGATACCTCTATGAAACTGAGCACTTTAATGGAGTTGCTGAATTCCTCGAGATTCTGGGAAGGTGAGTTTGGTTTCATTTTCTTTTCTTTGCCAATGTGTATCTATTAATTTTCTGTTCACATAGTTCATCTAATGGCGTAAGTGCAGAATGCATGCTGGGTAGAAGGTTGTTTTGCTCCAGGATCAGCCTGAACCCTGTGGCAGAAGCATGTTGGTGTTGACTGGCTTCAGTCATCTAATTTCGGGCCTCCATGTCATCAGTTGTGTCACTGTCTTTGTAATCGCAGTATCATCAATGGCTTCGCTCTGCCGCTGAAAGCTGAACACAAGCAGTTCCTCATGAAGATCCTCATTCCCTTGCACACTGCCAAAGGACTAGCACTGTTTCATGCACAGGTACACAAAGAGTTGGTGCTTAACCCTATAACCCTAAAGCAAAGTTCTAAGGCCTTTAAATTATCAAGAGCTTTTATCATAAAACTAAGCATTTAAAGAGATTTTAATTTCTGAGAAACGCTGTTGAAAGTGTATCGGACTGAGGACCACTACACACTAATCAGCAGTAGGGGGCGTGCCCACTCATGATAGGGGAAGATAGAGAGAGCAAGAGGGAGATTTGAAGAAAGACTGTAGAATGAGTCATTACTACAGAGAAAAGGTCAGAGGAATATCACTGGAAAAAGACCTGGAAAGACCTAAGTAGGAAGACTTGGTTGCGTTGTTTCTGCTCCATACGTGAGTAATGTATCACAGAACCAAGATATGCTGTTGTTGTAATGTTAGCTCTAGTTTTGAGTGTCATTGTTTGTCTGGCGCTGCTGGCGACTAACAACCAACTCTTGCTTGTATTTACACTTGTGTACACGTATCATCTCTGCTTTATTTTTCATGAAGCATTAGTTTGCTTCGCTTCAGCTATAAAACACATCTACTCTTGCATTTCGTGCTTGTGCATTTTGGGGGCGGAGCAATGAAGGGAGGTTGCGTTTGTTTGGGTTGATTTCAAATGTCAACAGTGTTTCTCGGAAATTGCTTACTGCACCTTTAAATATCATCTTACTAAGACATGTTATTGTGAGTTATAGTGACAACTTATATTCTTGTGCATTTTCTAAGCAGTCTACTCTACTGTTATAAAAAGTCTCATTGAATTCCATACAAGCTACCAGAATTTCATCTCACTTTTTGGCCATATAAATATCAGCATTTGCACCAAATTGCATATTTTTGCTTGTCAACCCAGAATAAAAACTGCTCCGGAGCAGGTTACCCGTGTAGCATAAGTTACCATGGTGATGAATACCTCTAAAAACCACTCTACATTCTTGAACCCTAAAAACCAGAGTTAGCTCAAACTAATCTCAAACTTACCTTGGTATCAACTGAAACAAGCTTCATGCAACAGGCCTCTGGTCTAAAGTTCTTAATCTGGAAATCTGGAAATAAAAAATCTTAATCTGTGCCCATCATACTCTGCATTATTTTCTGTTAAATCTGTCAACTTCCACTGCCCAAAATCGGCAGACTGATTTTGGCCAACTAGAATTCATCCCATTTAATTTTCTATTCATAAGTATGCTGAAACGTAAACCATTGTCTGGTTGATTGCTTGCACAAGCTATCCCTTATTTAGTATCTATTCACAATCACTGTTGACCTTTTTGTCTTTCAGCTGGCTTACTGTGTGGTTCAGTTCTTAGAAAAGGACCCGACCCTCACTGAAGTGGTACTGCTCACCTCACTCCCACCTTCATCTTCACACTACCCCACTACAACCCCACAAGAGCTCACACATTCAGCACATCTGAATTTTTCATTCACCAACAATTTGGTTTTCCCGTTTTATTTTGTTGTTTTTTTCGTTTGTTGCAGCTACACTCTGGCTACCATCTGACTTTTGTAGGGCAAAAATACAGTGTAGGTTTAGGTTGGGTTTGCCATATTGTGCTAAAAAAAAGAAATATTAGGGCTGTCAACAGATATAAATTTTTAAAGCTTTTTCAAGGTAAATTTTGTTTTTCCAAAAAAGGATACTTTGAGACTCCAAAAGGACACCAAATAACCAAATGATATAAGGAGATCTAATTCATAAATGTATACACACCGAAGCACCTATGGGGAAAAAACATTTTAGACAAGTCAAGTTGCGATACTGAACAGGAGTACATGGATCCATTCAGAATTACTAAATACACAACAAATCACAACATTATCTTGAATGTGTGTGAGAACAATGTACTGAAATGTGTCTTTGCATAAATACAATGTGTGATTAGTGAAAAAAAAAATGTATACGCAGTTTGTATATCATCAATTCAAGGGCAGGATGGTGGTTCCACTAAAATTGTTTCAGAGGCTCCTGGGGCATATGGCATCTGCAGCCGCAATCACGCCGCTCGAGTTGCTTCATGTGAGATCGTTTCAGCACGGGTTACAGAGCAGAGTCTCGAGATGGACATGGCAACGCGGCACACACCGGGTGGCGATCACACCGGACTGTCGCCAAACCTTCAGCCCCTGGTCAGACCTTGCTTTTATATGGGCAGGAGTTCCCCTAGAGCAAGTGTCCGGGCATGCTGTTGTCTCAACAGATGCCTCTACCATGTGCAACAGGCATGCTGACTCGGGCTCCTGGACAGGACCTTTGATGCAGTGGCTCATCAATTGCCTCGAGTTGCTAGCAGTACGGCTTGCTTTGCGCTGCTTCAGATCACTGCTACAGGGAAAGCATGTGCTTGTCTGGATGGACAACACTGCAGCCGTCGTCTCACAAAGGCTGTCTCCAAGCAGAGGTTGGCCCACTAGATAGTGAATGCCATAGTCTTGTTGTATAAGGCTCACGACAAGGCGAGCTCCCTTGGAGTGAGGGCTCACTCAACTCGGGGTGTTGCCACACGGCGCCTTGCTGACAGACATTTGTAGAGCTGCGGGCTAGGTGACACCCAACACATTTGCAAGGTTTTTACAATCTCTGTGGAGAGCATGTGTCGTCCCATGTTCTGGCTATAAGTAGCTAGTATGTAGGGGGACCCGCTCGGTGCCTTGCTTTCTGTGCAGCTCCCCTCTTAGAACGGAATATAAGCGCTTATCTGCTCCACAGGTGAGTTCCCCAACTAGTGAACCCTGCATGAGTTCCTCCAGCATCTTGGGCAGTCAGACGCTGTGGATGCATCCAACGCTAGGTCTAGCACTTGTTTGTATGCCCAGAATGTCAGCCCTTGTGCTAGACTAGGTGCCCATGTGTCGTAATTCCCCTACAGGTGATCCCACATGTGTATTTTTCCACGGTACGGCTTCCCTGTTGGTGAGCACATCCATATGTAGCACTGCCCTAATGGTCAGTCCATATGTGTAATTCCACGTGTTACCACCCTATGAGCAGGATGTGGTCTCAGTAGCGTCCTTTTCTTTTTGGAATAGGCACGTTTTCCCAGTGTTATCCAAATAGTCAATCACTGTGTTAAGAGGGGACAGCAGTGATCGACTCTCTCTCTCTGCGTTAAAGCTCTGTCCTTTCTCTGCCCCTGCAGGTGCGGGTGGATTAGGCAGCTAACGCGGGGCGCTGAAAGGGGCAGTAATTCCAGCGTTTTGACAGGGATCCCAATTCGTCAGTCGTTCTGACGTAACGTTGAATGTGACTGACTGATAGGGAAGGTTTAGGGTACTAATGTAACCCCCATTCCCTGAAGGAAGGAATGGAAATGTTACGTCCCATCACCAAAATTGCTGTACCACCGCTGAAATGTCAGGACACCACCTCGGCTCCTCAGTGCAAAACTGGTGAGTTCAGTATGTTTCCATTTCAGTGTGGTTCGATGCAAATTTCACTCGCCAATGTCCACTGGCTTGTTTTGTTTACACTCGAAGGTGATTGGGCTCTCAGGCGAGATCCCAATTCATCGGTCGTTCTGATGTAAAGTTGGTTACATTAGGAACCTAGACGTTTTCTATACATTAGCACTGTTTTGGACTGATTGTTTGAATGAATACACTTACTGGATCATTTGACTGAAAACTTTCCTTGTTTAGTGGCTTAAAATTATCTGATCACAAACAGAAGCGAAATCAGGTTAAAGGGTTAGAATAAAAATGTCCGCCTACCAGGGTTGCAGGTGCTTGCGCCATTGTAGACTCCCAGTGTGATAAACTCCCGACTTCTAAGATCATCTATCTATGTGACGTAAATTACGTTAATGAAGCAATTAAATACAACCTCAGATCAACAATAACACATGACATATTACACCGTCATTATTTATTTAACAAAAACTAGGCCAAAATGGAAAAGCTATGGGTGACAAACTAAGTACACCCTTACTGCTTCCATAGGAATTAAGAGGGAAAGTAGCTGTCAGGCACTGCTAATCAAAGGCTTTTGAGTAATGGATTATCAGCAAGATTGATCACCTCTATAAAAGCAGAAGTTTTGTCAGTTTGCTAATCTGGAGCATTCAGGTGTGTGTTAACATAATGCCAAGGAGGAAAGACATCTGCAATGATCTTAGCGAAGCAATTGTTGCTGCCATCAATCTGGGAAGGGTTATACGGCCATTTCCAAACAATTTGATTTAATTTCTGATTTATTCTACAGTAAGGAAGATTATTCACAAGTGGAAAACATTCAAGACAGTAGCCAGTCTTCCCAGGAATAGACGTCCTAGCAAATGCACCCCAAGGTCAGACCGTGCAATGCTCAGAGAAATTGGAAAACACCCAAGAACTACACCTCAGACTCTACATGTCTCAGTTAACATGTGAAATGTTGAAGTTCTGGGCAGTACAATTAGAAAAAGACAGGACAAGTATGGCATGTTTGGAAGTGTTGCCAAGAGAAAGCTGCTTCTCTCTAAGCACGGCTTAGGTTTGCAAAGTTGCATCTGAACAAACCATAAGACTTCTGGAACAATGTCCATTAGACAGATAAGACCAAAGTGGAGATGTTTGGCCATAATGCACAGTGCCACGTTTGGTGAAAACCAAACATAGCATTTCAGCACAATCACCTCATACCAACTGTCCATCATACTGATGGAGGGTTGATGATTTTTGACTTGGCACCTTGCAGTCATTGAGTCGATCATGTCCTCCTCTGTATACCTAAGGCTCAATCCCAATTCTATTGTATACCCCTTCGCCTACCCCTAACCCTTCGCCTACCCCTTACCCTTGCCCCTTGAAACAGAGTGGCAAGGCGTAGGGGTGAAAATATTCCCCTAAGAAATGGGACACCGCTACTACACCGTTACACGTCATTATACGTCGTTGCTAGCGCCTACGTCACAGGAGATGCGCCAATGTTTATCACAAACTTCCAAGATGCCGTCGTCAGCTGTAGTCATCTCAATTGCGTGGGTTACAGCTATTTTTTTTTTGTTGCATTTTTCTTCTGATGTTCGCAGAAAACAACGGAGATGACGATATCTTCGAAGCCTAATGCTGCGTTCACACCAAACGCGAATAGAGCGTCTGGCGCGAGTGATTTCAATGTTAAGTCAATGTAAAGACGCGTTTACGCACGTCTGGAGGTCTTGCGGCGCGAATGAGGCGTTTAGCGCGGCGCGGTGGACGTGAATTCGCCTCATTCGCGCGTCCACTTCGCTTCAAACTTTTGCTTTTTACACGCGTCATATTGTTTACGAACTTTAGCGGGTTTTTTTATTATTATTATTTTTATTTTTTTTGCAACCGCTTCTTTGAAGAACATGACCGTAAATATGAACATGTGACATAAAGAAAATGATTATTGGCAGCAATGTTGCCTCTGTAGCCGGTGTATGCAGGTACATTTCTCATACCCCTTCGTTTGAAGTGTGGTCCCGAAAAATCTTTGTTTCAAGGGCTATGTGGCCCTTCCCCCTACCCCTACCCCTCCAACCAAAAGAGAATCGAGACAACCCTACCCCTTCACGGGAACGCGCAAAACAGAGGGGTAGGGCCAAGGGGTAGGAGCAAGGGGTGAATTGGGATTGAGCCTAAGTTTTCTTGAGTCAAATGTGAGGCCATCTGTCCAACAGCTAAAGCTTGGATGATATTGGGCCATTCAACAGGACGATGATTCCAAGCACACATCTACAACAGAATGGCTGAAAAAAAAAAAGAATCAAGGTGTTGCCCTGGCCCAGTCGAAGTTTAGACCTCAACCAGATTGAAATGCTGTGGCAGGACCTTAAGAGAGTTGTGCATAAACAAATGGCTGCAAACCTCAATGAACTGAAGCAACTTTATAAAAAAGAGTGGGCCAAAATTCCTCCAGAACGATGCGAGAGACTGATATTGTCATACAGAAAACTCCTTCAACTTATTGCTGTTAAATCAAATTGAATCATAGGGTGTACTTAGTTTGTCATCAATGCCTTTCCCATTTTGGCTTTATTTTTGTTAAATAAAAAATTAAACGGTGCACTGTCATTTGCTGTTGTTCATCTGAGGTTGTATTTGCTTAATTTTAGGACCTGCTAATGACCGGATGATTTTTATTACTGTGTGTGTGTGTGTGTGTGTGTGTGTGTGTGTGTGTGTGTGTGTGTGTGTGTGTGTGTGTGTGTGTGTGTTGCATTGTTTCATTATATTACAGTAGATGTTTGGACAGTGAGGGTATAATTTATATGGAGTGTGCTACTAATTTGACTTGCAGTTCTGTGCTTATTATAGAGAAAATCCCTCTGGAGTATTCTGAAGTTAAGTATTTTGAAGGCACAGTGATGATAGTTTATAAATGACTGCTTGAGGGACTTTGCCAGATGTTAAAGAGCTAGGCTTTAGCAGCCTCGGAACAGGTACTCATCCCACACATCTCGGACACTATAGGGTGCGAAAATGCTGAGGGGCTTCTGGAGGTTTGGCTTGATGTTGGGTTTTCATGCCATCTGCATTGCTATGGAGTGTGTTTTTCAGCCATTGTGATTATACGGCTGCTGTTGTGTTTGGTTGGACAGTCATGCGTGAACAGTGACTTAAGGACGTGGTGGCGACCGCAGGGAAGCCCCAGTGTTCATGAGTGTAGATGAGAGCTCATTACCACTTGTGTTCGCCTGTAAGCAAGAATTAACTCATGGCTGTGCACAGGCATAAATCCCCCAACTTAGAGGGTGGTTATGTTGAAGGCAGAGCAATAAATGATATGGTACGATGAATGATTTTCATATTTCTAGGTTTGCAAACCACAAGTAAACAGCAGGGAAAATGGCACAGCTGATCGTTATGGGATGTTTATGTGATGTAATAAAATAATAAAAAAATAACACAATAATAAAAAATAGCACAGCACCCACATCAACTTGATCTGTCTGTCGGGTACTCAAAGTAGATGAAATTACCAAAGTTTGCATCGGTAGTTTGCATGATTTTTAGGGCTGTAACGATACGCGATATGAAACCGAAATCGCGACACTCAGATCCACGATCCTGTTTCGCGGTGTGAGAAGGCAAAATCGCGACACACCCCTTCCAACTCTGAGTAACGGCCGTTTCACTCATAGACATAATATACATAGACGCCCGCTTTGGAACGTTGCTGCGATACGTCAACGCGTCCGCCATTTTGTGGAGGGCAAGACTGCGCTGTAATCAAATGCAAGTAAACTGCTGAGCTGCGGTTTTTCTGTATAAAAACCAAAAAAAATTACATTTATCAACCGATTTCAGTGGTTTGTATGTGGTGTACAAAAAAAGTTCCATCTGTAGTTAGTTAAACTCTCGATAGTTAGACTTATATATTATTATTTTTTTTTTTAATAAGGAATGGCCAAAGCTCTGGCTTGTCATGTATTTAGCTTTTCATTCTTGGATAAGAATTGTGAACACCCCCATACTGAGATATAATTTAATTTTCACATTAAATTAAATAAAGTTTTCTTATTGTGGGAAAAGCATATTCTGTCATTGACCCGATTTTAGCAATAACAAAGATAACTGATGGATCCTTTATGGTAATATGATATGGTACAACTACAGTGCAATGCAAATAGTAAATATAAGATAAAGTGAGAGGTAGGCTAATAGTAAATAGTTTAGTCAATAAAATAAACAAACAGTATACAGTAAATAAAATAGTAATAATAATAATAATAATATATTGATAATAGCATATAGTTTATGTATACTAATAGCAGTAGAATATGAAATATCAATTACAGAATATAGACAATAAAAAATAATAGGTTAAATAGTTGCTATGAATAGTAAAATAATTTAACAGCATAACTATAATAGATTGATTATTGCAAGTGGTATATTATTATAATAACAATAATAAATAATGTAAATTTATACATTTTAAAATATTATTACATAGGCTATATAAAATAAAATGACGCAACCCTGTCTCTTTTTGTTAAATTTCAGTTTTTAAAAGGTATAAGAAGCTATACAAATCAAGAAATAAAGTAAACGATCCAGTCAAACATACAGCAGGCTACACTGTTATAATAGCCTAAATATATTAAGTTATGAAACTTCACTTTGCCCTCAGCCAAAACAATCTGCCAAGGAACAAATTATAGATTAATGAAACCAAAGATCGCCCGTTAGATAAACACAAGACGAATTATTCTCACTAGACTGACAGCGACGAACGTCAGAACTCAGAAGCGGTGTACGACAGGCACTATAGCCGAGGCAAGGCTGTTCTCGGCGGGGTACATGAGCGCTGAGCGCCCGCGGGGATCGCTGGATCTCACAACTCCGAAACCGTCAGATAACATTTTTAAAAAGGCGCTATCTTTATAAATAAACCACAGATTTGAGCTTTAAACAACTACATTGTCGACTGAAAAACTCTTAAAACTACATTTCGTGACACAATAACAGTAGTATTTTTAAATTTCGTGGCCTTTCTCCTCTGAAAATAAAAATAGTAAATGAAATGCGACCAGAAACAAATTTTCAGTTTTGCTTGAGAAAGGTAATTCCCTGAGACGTTTTCAATTGTGTGGCGATTTGTAAAGCCCCAAGCAGCACAAGAAATAGGCATTTTTCTCAATTCTCGTTATGAGAGGTATGGGAAAGTTGCCCTCCGCAGTATGGCGGCGCCGTTGACGTACGATCCAGCGGCCAATAGGGCGTCTATGTATATTATGTCTATGGTTTCACTCATACTCCGTTTGCAGTGCGTATGCGGTGCATATTTTTTTGTGCAACCCATGTTAACAGGTCAGAGCTTTCACTGCACGCGGTTGCCGTCCGTCGATCCGTTCCAGGAGCGGTGCATATACAGCAGTGCAGAGATCGTTTCCGCAACGAGTCTATTTCTTTTGTGCTGCACGCGCTGAATTAAAGTGACAGCGCATGGTTCGTGGTCAAAATGAAAACAGAAAACAGCGATTAATTAAATGAAATGTAGTAATCTCACCATAAATGTATTTAATTAAATACTACTTTTTTCACTTTAAGACTGGGAAAAGCAAGAAAAAACGCAATTTACCTCAACTTGGCAGGTTTGATTGGTGGTTTGCAGCACAGTTACCTCAGTGTGAAACAGTAGCCATTTAATTTTCTTTGTAAATGTAAGAGAACTTGATTGAAGGAGAATTTTCAACATGCTCGAATCATCACCACAATGGAGTTTAGTTCTGTTTGTTTTTCAACAGTATTTTGTAAACAGAAGTGTTATAGCTTTGGCTATTTATTTATTTTATATATGGCTATTTATATTGTTAATAATTTGCATAGTCAATCTTGTTCTTTGGTGTTCAGTTCATAAAATGTTATTTAATAAAAAATATTGTTTTAATAAAAATCATTCTCATCCCCCCCCCCCCCCCCAAAAAAAATCTTGATACGAACCGAATCGTGGGTCAAAAATCGTGATACGAACCGAATCGTGGGTTTGGTGTATCGTTACAGCCCTAATGATTTTCCAAAAAAAGGAATGAGAAATGGATTCTGCCAATCAGAAGACAGAAAGGTGAAAAATTTACTGTTATATAATCGAAAGCTAAGTAACCACTTATACAAGGCAGTCAGTTCTTGTCAACACTAATTGTTATGTGACACTAACTGAATGTCACAATTAGCACAACACATTTCTTACGATACATTTTAAAAAGGTCTTTATTAATTTTCTTGCAAAATAGCTAGCTAACAAATTAGACAAGAAAATAATCATAATAATCATCACCCCTTGTAATTGAAGTGATATACCTCATAAAATAATAATATATATATATATATATATATATATATATATATATATATATATATATATATTATCGTTTCCTTTATATTGATGTGTGTGTGTGTTAAATATTTGTTTTCTAACTCATATTCATTAGGATTGCTAAATTTAATAGGTCTTTTCTGTTTTCTCTTAGGTGGTTCGTGGCCTTCTGAAATTTTGGCCCAAGACATGTAGTCAGAAAGAGGTAAGCCCATCTGATAACTGTCTTTATAACAGTAATTACATACAGCCATTATATTGACACAGTTGTGCATTCATTACTATTATCTTTTTTTTTCTCATTGTATGTTTGCCGAATTATGTGTCTGATGAGTTCCTGGGTTCTGTCTCTCTGCTTTATTTAGGTCATGTTTCTAGGGGAAATCGAAGAGATTCTGGATGTTATTGAACCCACTCAGTTCAAGAAGATTCAGGAGCCTTTATTTAAGCAAATCTCTAAATGTGTAGCCAGCCCTCATTTTCAGGTACTGTGTAAGATTGTAATCGGGGTCTGTCTGCTGACCTGTCCAATTTCATCACACTATGTAGGGAAAAACGGCAGATTACAAATGCTATTTGCATTTACATTACTGTTTAAAAGTTTAGGGTTGGTAAAATTTCTCTTGGTAAGAAGTCTCTTGAGGCTGGAATACACTGCAAGACTTTTAAAATCTAAACATATTTTAAAAAATAATAATAAAAAAACTAGACCTCATACACTTGCCAACTTTGTAAATAGGCACAGAGGAAAAAACTGGGCATCATACACTAAATGACTGAGGATCACACACTACCAGACATTCAAGTCATTATACGAACTAAACAAACTGACAAATGTGACGCAGCCTTTGAAATGAGACACCGTTTATGTGTTCTAAATCTGCTCAAAATATCAAACAGCTCTGACTTTCGACAGCTTGTCCAGACTGTAAATCTGGGCAAAAGTCATGTAGTGTATTCCAGCCTTTATTTGATCAAAAATACAGTAAAAATTGTCACCATGATCATTAAGAAAACATTCTAAGAAACATTGGTAACACTTTATTTTAGTGTCCTTGTTACATAATGTTACATGTACTTACCATAGTAATAACAGTAAATTATGCATAATTACATGCAACTAACCCTCAACCAAATCCTAATCCTACCCTAACTCTATATTAAGCACATGTAGTTAATTAATATTACTCAGTACTTAAATATATAATTACACTGAAACAATGACACCTTAAAAGAAAGTGTAACCGAAACATTTATCAAATTCTTTTTTTGTGTGAAAACTATGAGGAAACCGTTTTCAGGATTCTTTGATGAATATAAAGTTCAAAAGAACAGTATTTATTTTAAATATAAATCTTTTGTAACATTATAAAAGTCTTGACTGTCACTTTTGATCAAATTTAATGTGTCCTTGCTGAATAAAAGTAATAATGTCTTTAAATCTTACTGACCCTAATCTTTTGACTGCTGTACATTTCAACACAAGTTATTGGCTCTCATTATTAATCTGGCTGTTTGGTATTTGCAGGTAGCAGAACGAGCACTGTACTTCTGGAACAACGAATACATTTTGAGTCTAATCGAGGAGAATAATGCCAAAATCCTTCCCATCATGTTTGGAAACCTGTACCGGATCTCCAAAGAACACTGGAACCCGTAGGTTTTGTATATTATTTTAAATTGATCTTTGCTGTTGTCATTTGAACACTGGCACAGATTGGGATCAAATGTATAAAGGAAATATATAATGGATATAAAGGAATAGTTCAGCCAAAAATAAAAATGTTTACAATAATGTTTAATTTCATAACACAATAACTAACATTAACAAACAAAGCATTGCATTTGTTACAGTATTTATTAATGTTTATTAATTAATATTAATAAATATTGTCAATGTTAGTTGATAAAAAATACAACTGTTAGTATCAGCTCAGCTCAGGTCCATTAAATAATATTAACAGATACAACTTTTGTTTTTAAAAATGTATTAGGAAATATTATCAACATTAACTAAGATTAATAAATGCTTTAGAAATGATTTATGTTAACTATTGTAAACCATTAAAATTGTATCATCGTTTATTTACCTTGACATTTCAATGACGTTCCAAACCCAAACTAACAGTCTTTTTTTTGTTGAACAGAAATTATATAATAGATCATAAGTTTGGGGTTTATATGATGTTTTTATGTTTTTAAAATAACTAATCACAAAGGCTGCATTTATTTAAAAAAAGAAAAGTTAAAACAGCAAAATCTGAAATATTATTCAGATGTTCAGTTATTTTTTTTATATATTTAAAAATGTAATTTATTGCTGTGATCAAAGTAGAATTTTCAGCATCATTCCTCCCGTCTTCAGTGTCATATGATCATCAGAAATCATTTTAATATGCTGATTTGATACTCAAGAAAAAATTATTATTATCAATATTGAAAACAGATGTTTTATTCTTTGATTAATTAAAAGTTCAAATGAACAGCATGTTGTAACATTGTAAATGTCTTTTCTAAATAAAATGAAAGATTTTAATTGCTTAATTTACTAAGAAAGTCTTTAATGGTTGTAACCTTAAATTCTACAAAGTCTGACAGTAAAGAAATGACACGCAGGCTTGTTGTAAACTCTTTTACTCTACATTGCCTCAGGACGATCGTGGCCCTGGTGTACAATGTATTAAAAACACTGATGGAGATGAACAGCAAACTGTTTGACGAACTGACAGCCTCATACAAATCTGACAGACAGCGGTAAGAATACACCTTTACTCTTTGCATTTAGTTTAAAATGACACTGCTCATGATTGCCATCACTTCTGTCCTCAGAGAGAAGAAGAAAGAGCAGGAACGTGAGGAACTGTGGAGGAAGCTGGATGAACTAAGACTGCAGGAAACGTCAGCCATCCAGAATAACAGGCATGAGATGCAGTTCACCTACAGCAACAAAAACAACAACAACAACCTTCACGATAAGGATGAAAACACAGCAGCAGCCATTACTGACAGAAGTGAGAGCGACACCTGGGCCGAATGACACCGCCCTCTTTCTTTTTATCTTTCTTTACTCAGTATTTTGCTGGTCTACAAATGTAAACCAATCTAGAGTGCAGTAAAGGATATGGACCTTGAGCAATAATCTACATTTTTAAACGAGAACCTTTTTTTTTTCTGAAAGCGTATGTAAAACTAAATCAAAATGCTATTTTCTTCTGGTAAATGATAATATATTTTATGTATGTAAGTCTATTTTGGATGTAAAGTGTGGTTATAGTAAATTATAAATTTGTCTAATCAAAGATGTAAAATTTTCACCGACACTTAAAAAAAAAAAAAAAGATTAAATGTACACTATGTAACTTTCGGCCCTCTAGCGGTTAAAAAACAAAACTGCAAGCATTTTGCGGATGAACATTGTTTTGGTTGTGCTTCGGCTCTGCGTGATTGTGCGGATGAATATGGTTATTATACCACTCATAAAACATTCACTACTAGGCTTAAGAGATTTGACCAGTTTAGATGGAAAGGATCTCAAGATGACTAGCTGAAGACGTTACTGTAGTTTTCCCTATTATGCTTACTTGAAAATAAATTCCAGCACAGCTCTATAACAACCATAATGAAATTACCCTTCACAATAGATAATGCTTTACAATCAACTCTGTTAAAGAGATACATAATGGCAATTTATCTGTTCAATAAAACCTTACTCGCCTGTTGAGAAATAAAAACACCATCTCTGCGTCGCTTTAACAACTTTTCAAATCTCTCAGTTCTCGCATTCTTCAAAAAGCCCAGCCAATGTTGATTCTTGTTTTATTACGAGCTCTGTCACGTGCTCTTTTTGCGTGCGCTTTTTTTTTTTTTTTTTTTTTTTTTTTTTAAAACAGGTTGTAGATTTAGCTGCTCCACGTCAGCCTTTCTCGCTCGTTGTGACAACTAACCTCTGCCACTCTCGCACCAGACACAAGTCAAAGTATCCGGAGCAACATTTCTTTATTTACGGATCTGACGAGAAGCACGGGCGAGTGACGTAGTGAATCGGGAAAAGACAAAAAAAAAAAAAAAAAACCTTTTGGAAGAGGGATTGATGATGTATTGTCTCTATTTACATGTTGTTGATTTTGAACCAAAAAAAAGTTACGTAGTGTACCTTTATGGTGCGGTCACATTTACGCGACAAATTTGACATTTGTGAAATTCAGTCATTTCAATAGGAATTGGAAATTTTGTGTGAGGACTAAAGATTTCTCCACAAATTTCTCAACGATTTCAAGTTGGTCATGTGGATTTTCCACGTTGACCAACAGAAAGCTGCTTGGTTTTAAAAATGTATTCATGCATCGCTACAATATTGACCATAGACAACAAACCTTTTCAGCCGATGAAATTTCGCTAATGTGACTGCACTTTTAATCAGTACTTTTGTCTTGTTTTTAAATGTACAGCAAAAGCAAAAACTGTATACTATATTAATCAAAATAAAAGAATTTAAGAAAAATAGAGAATATATCTTGAATTAATTTATTGGTCACACTTTATAAGGTTCCGTTTGTTAATCTTAGTTAATCTACTCATTTACTAACACATTTTTAAGATTAAAAGTGGTATCTGTTAACATTAGTTAATGCACTGTGAACAGGTTAATAAATGATGGAAAAATATATTGCTTATTGTTAGTTCATGTGAAGTGGTAAACACTTAAAGTTTTTATGTATAATGTATTATAATGGTATTCATAATGTATGTTTTAATGCATTATATCTTTTCATAAGTAAATGTAACCAAAGTTATAATGCAGTATAATTATGTGTTATACTTTCTGAAGGATTAACAATGAATATTATAATAACAAATAGTATAAAGTATTATAACTAGCTACAATTATTCATGAGACCACACAAGGCATAATCAATGCATTAAAAATAGTTTTATAATACAAAAATGCTTTAAGTAAAGTGTTACCAATTTATTTTTTATTAACATATATTCTCTAAAAACAATTTGTCATTTGAAGTTTTTACTGGAAAACAAGATAATACTGACAAAAGAAAATGTTTTGTTTTAGCAGTGAATACTGTATTTAGAGACATGAGCAAGCTTTAAAAATTAAATGTCTTTAGTTTTTTAATGGTCTCAAATGCAAAAAAAAAAAATTCCAAATAATTGTGAGTATGAAATTTGTTACGATAAATGTGACCTGATCTGAATATTAATGTTTGATGCCTGTAGCTCACATGATACACAAGTTATACTCCCTGGAAGTGTCAAACATTAGCCTTAGCAATGCAAAAAGTGAAACTCCTGCTATTTAAGGAAGCACAAATGTAGTGAACCTGGTCAGAAAACCCTGTCCATGTGTGAGAAGATTCTGGCAAGAGTCTGCCTGATGCAGGAAATCTGCATTGAAACAGTGCATCTGTTGATCATCTTTTCTCATTCTTCCTATTTGTTTTCCTCATAATACCAGCCTTTGTATTATAAATGCAACATCTTTAAATCCTACATTTTATTAAAAACTCTTGGTGTTCTGTATCATTTCAGTCCACTGGCTATGCATTTTTCACATTGGGATTAAAACAAGCAGATACTAGTTCTAACTTAACTCAGGGATAACTTACACTCCCCGCTTATAATAGAAATGATGACAACGTTTTTTTTTTTTGTAGTTTATTGTTTTCAAAATTGAATAATTTCTGATATTTAAAGAACCTATAGATAAACAATATTAGAAATTAGACTCACTGACATTCCATTCAACATTAAAAAAAATTTTAGCGTCAACCAAATATGGTCTTATTGCTATGTATGCAGTATGATAGTATAGGGTCTCATGTTATAATATATATATATATATATATATATATATATATATAATTTTTTTTTTTTTTGCTGTTGTAATGTGCTTTCCTGCATTAAAAAGCCAGGCTGCTGTTTATTTTTACATGTCATATTAGTGGTCTGTATGCGTGGAATCTCTCTCTCTCTCTCTCTCTCTCTCTCTCTCTCTCTCTCTCTCTCTCTCTCTCTCTCTCTCTCTCTCTCTCTCTCTCTCTCTCTCTCTCTCTCTCTCTCTGTTTTATTCAATGACAAATACATTTGTTTAAGTCACTTGTCGCCACCTACTGGTGTAACGATGCAATTTAATCTTTATTTGAAGCGTCACGTCACTTTCAAAAGGTGATTTTCTCTATTTTGATACCGCTATTCGCTACCGTAGACATCAGTGTTTATATACGAACTATACACTTTTATCCCAGTACTTCTGTAATAGTTTGAATCACTCTAAGACAGAACTAATGATATTGTGTGGTTGAAAAGAGTGTTTGTGGAGCTGTTTCACACCTAATCTGTTAAAAATAACAGTAAAGTAAATATTCCATTTAAAATAAATGCTGTAGAAGCTTTCTCTTCATCAAAAGATTCTGAAATAAATGTATCACAGTTTCCAAAAAATATTAAGCAGCACAACTGTTTTCAACATTGATGATAATTAGAAAGTTTTCTTGAGTATCAAATCATCATAGAATGATTTCTGAAGGATCATGTGACACTGAAGACTGGGATAATGATGCTGAAAATACAGCTTTGATCACAGGAATAAATTAAATTTTAAAATACAGTATATTAAAAAAGTAATTTGAATTGTAATCGAATTTATAATGTATTTAAAATACATTGGTTATTTCAAATTGTAATAATATTTCTGAATATTCAGTTTTTCTGTCAAAATGCTGCCTTGGTGAGCAGAAGAGACTTCTTTCAAAAAATATATATATTTTGTTTAAATCGTTTGAATGTACGAATGTATTTATTATATGATAAAATAAAATATATGACTTAAAGATACAATTAGGCCTCCATGGTAAAATGCTAGGTTAAATCTAGATGCATGACTAAGATAGAAATATTTTCAGGTGAAAAGGTTTTACTAAAATTCAAAAGTTTTTTTTACAGAATATAGTTCTACATTAAGTCTTTTTATAGTGTATAGCTTCATGGAAAACAAAAACAAACAAAAAAAAAACATTTACTTTTCATTGTAAGTTATCTGGTAATTGATTTGTAAGTTGCATTTATTCAAACCAGCGGCCTGTCTCCACTTGTGGCCCAGTGCTGGTTCAGTGTCAGCTTATGGGAAATGATAAGGTGAGAGCATTTCAAATAATCTTTACATTTGATTTCCGGTGTTCAGTCTTCCTCAATAGTGAAGGGCCTGAAAGGTTGTTTATGCACGGACTGGAAGCGACTGGCTCTTAATGATCTGGGAAGTTATTGTCATGATGGAAGTGGTGAGCTGCTTTAATCATGGAGACTTTGAAATAAAGGTCAGTTAGCAGCGAGAGATGAATTAATCACAAATATAACACGATAAATGTCATCCTCTGATGACGAGCAGTTCATTTAATTAAATCCTCTGATGACGAGCAGTTCATTTGTTTAATTTTATATATATTGTTGAACTTAAATCAGATTTTTTCAATATATTGTGAATGTTTTCTATCACATATAAAATAGACATTATTTGGATCAACAATTGTGATACTATTATGTTTAAAGACTGTTGAAAATGACAATTTAAAAGAGTCTTAGACTTAGATGGATAAAACAAGCTCATTTTTGATGGATTGTTGGAAACGGGTATGGATAAAGAGAGACAGAAGGAAGCTTAAAGTTGCATTTAAAGCAAATTTGATGGTCAAAAGTAATGGCTACAGTTATACTATTAGAAGACATAACTTTCTCTGATTTGTTTCCATGTCTTGATCAATCTTGCAAACCCTAACCCATCTTAAAGGAGTAGCTCACTTCAAAATTAAAATTAGCCCATGATTTACTGACCCTCAAGCCATCCTAGGTGTAAATGTCATTCTTCTTTCAGACGAATACAATTTGAGTTATATTAAAAAATGTCCTGGCTCTTCCAAGCTTTATAATGGCAGTGAATGGCCGGTTTCTGTTTTGAAGTCCATAAAAGTGCATCTATCCATCATAAAAGTGCTCCACACGGCTCATTAATAAGGGTTAATAAAGGCCTTCTGAAGTGAAGCGATGAGTTTGTGTAAGAAAAATATCCATATTTAAAACTTTATAAAGTAGAATAACTAGCTTCCGGCCAAACGAACATACGAATTCCACTTAAGTGTAAAGCCCAACTTATGCGAGTAATGCGACGTAGGCCTACTGCTGATATTTACACTACGCCATGACGCACTACGCTACTTCCGATGTCACAAGTTGCGTAAGTTGCGCTAAGTTAGGCGCAAGTAGACTGCTTATGGCCGCAAGCTAGAATTTTACTTTGTAACGTGTTAAATATGAATATTTTTCTTACACAAACTCATGGCTTCACTTCAGAAGGCCTTTATTAACCCTCCAGAGCTGTGTGGAGCACTTTTATGAGTTTCAAACTGATGGTACAATCCACTGCCATTATCGAGCTCGGAAGCACCATGGTGTTTATTAATATAACTCCAATTGTATTCGTCTGAAAGAAGAAAGTCATATAAACCATAGGATGGCTTGAGGGTGAGTAGATCATAATTTTCATTTTAAAGTGAATTACTCCTTTAATGACTATATAAAAAGTGATGATAACCATTCTTTTTTACAAGTATTCAGATTAGGCTACCTTATTTATTTGTTTTGTTTCTGCACAGATAGATGCTGCATTAATGCTTTGCCATGAAAATCAAAATGACTGAAAAATAAGCAAACTTTAAGAGCCATCGAAGTGGTGTACCAGATTACAAAATGTGCAAAAAAAAAAAAAAATAGACATTTACAATTAAAAAATAATGTATTTTACACACTCTCAGAAAAGAAGGTATAAAATCTGCCACTGGGGGCAGTACCTTTTAAAAAGGTACACTTTTGTTCTTTTTAGGTACTAATATGTAGCCTACCTCTAAACTTAGGTACAAGGTACTCTACTAATATGCAACCTTTAGGTACAAAAGTGTACCTTATGAAAAGATACCGCCTCAGTGACAGATTTTGTACCTTTTTTTTTTTTTTTTTTTTTCTGAGAGTGCATGGAGTTTCTCTGCTTTTGAAATAGGAGTCTGTCACCTTAATTTGATAATGAATGAGTGTGTATGTCCTTCATGATTCTGAAACATATCTGACTTTCCCAGAACACAAAACATGCCTCATTTTTTAAAGAACTGAAATAAGTTTAAAATAGAAAAATCGCATGAATACATCACAAACCACTTGTTAAAATCACTTGAGAACGTGTTCAAATTGCATAAGCAATATGTCTAATCACTTCATATGATCTGTGGTAGTGACATTTCCCATTCCTCCATGTTTACCCAGTGTAGAGAGTCTCTGTCTACAGTGTAGACTGAGTCTCTGAGTCCAGATGTGCGTTATCTATAATTGTCCAGAAGGTGGCGTCCCAGACCTTCTCGTGTATGTTCAGATGAAGGGACAGTCATAGCAAAGCCTCTTTAAGACCATCTCTGATAAAGGTACTATCAGTTTCAGAAACAACACTTAAAACAACACCAAAATAAAATAATAATGATCCACTGCAGCTCTGAGTTGAGTGCAGCGCTCACTCTCAATACTATATTCCTGCAATTCTGGAAACTGCAGTTTCAGGGTTCTAGTTTTTCACACTCGAGAGACTGTAACAGTGACACAAACTGCCTCAAAAACACATCAACTCTAAAGGTCACCTCATGGTAGCCAGTTGTGTGGATGATTCTCCACAATGACTATTTTTGTCATGTTGCACAGCAGGACATGTCAATGTTTTATTCTATCCTCACTCTTTTTATTAATTTTGAAGTGTTTATATATATATATAAACTAAGTAAGTATTAATGCTCAAAATCAGAAAAAATTATTAAAATTAAAAAATATTATTATTTGTGATTACTATTCACTATAGAACTGAAAAACTACCATCAAACTAAAAACATGCGTTCATTAAAAATTTACATACCTAAAAAAAAATTATTTACATCCTTTGGGGGTCTCAAGAGATTGCAAAAAAAAGAGTCCTTCCAAAATACATTTCTGTGTTTCATGGGTCATAAATGTGGACAATAACACAATTTCCACATTTTACTTGTTTAAAATATTATTCCAAGTAAAGTATACTAACCCCTGGTTTCACAGACAAGGCTTAAACTAGTCTCAGACTAAAATGCATGTTTGAGCTGTTTTAACTAACTTGCACTGACAATGACAAATGACTTAAAGTATGTCAGAGCCGATTGTTTTGTCTCAAGATGCACATCAGTAATGTTTTTTTTCTAAGGCATGTTTATAAAAGCTACTTAAATGTCCTAATTGAACTAAGGTCTAATCCTGACTTATTCTAAGCCCTGTCTGTGAAACCAGGCCTTTATTAGATACACCGTGCTAGTACCGTGGTTGGACGCCTTTTTGCCTTCAGAACTGCCTTAATTCTTTGTCATTCAACAATATGCTGGAAACATTCCTCAGAGATATTGGTTCATATTGACATGATCACATCACACAGTTGCTGCAGATTTGTTGGCTGCACATCCATGATGTGAATCTCCCGTTCCTCCACATCCCAAAGGAGCTTTATTGGCCTGAGATCTGTGGAGGCCATTTGAGTATAGTGAACATATTGTCATGTTCAAGAAACCAGTTTGAGATGATTTGAGCTTGGTGACATGTGTTATCCTGCTGGAAGCCATCGAAGGATTGGTAAACTATGGTCATAGAGGGATGGACATGGTCAGCAACAATATAGTCTGCTGTGCTTAAACGATGATCAACTAGTACTAAGAGGCCCAAAGTGTGGCAAGGAAATGTCCTCCACACCATTACAGCACCAGCAGCCTGAACTGTTGATACAAGGCAGGATGAATTAGGGCTTGGTATCGTTCAAAAAATTTCGATACCAATACCGATACCGATACCTTGATTTCGATACCAGTTCCTGAACGATACTTTTTTCGATACCAATTTTATGAAATCCATTTTAACAAGATTACATAACACATTACCTCAGAAAAACTTTGGTTTTATTTTTTCAGTTTGACTCATGCTCCTTAGCCTCTGCACAAAGGAACAAAAAAAGCAAAAAGGAACAAAATATTCCTTATACATATACATAAGGAACAAAATATTTTTTTATAAAAAGCTCATGCTCATCAAAGCTGAATTTGTTTGATCAAAAATACAGTAAAACTTGTAATATTGTGGAATAGTATTACAATTTAAAATCTTATTTGAATATATTTCAAAATGTATTTTTTTTCCTGTGTTGTAAAAGCTGAATTTTCAAAATCATTACTTCAGTGTCACATGATCCTTCAAAAATATGAAAACAGTTTTTGGAAACTATGATACATTTTTTCATGATTCTTTGATGAATAAAAATTTCAAAAGAACAGCATTTATTTGAAACAGAAATCTTTTGTAACATTACACATGTTTTAAGGTCATTTTTGATCACTTTAATGCATCCTTGCTGAAAAAAATTCTGACCAACACATTTTTGAACGGCAGTTTACATTCAGTAAATTGCAATATAAGCACTGTCAGAGTGATCAACAAGGTATCTCTTCATTTACCAGTCAAAGACGGAGCAACTTTCTGCTCTTACTGTATGTTTACATCATATCTGTCGCGGTACCGGTCTTTGCAGCAATTATTTTACCGCAAATACTGCATCGCGCGCTGTTGGCATCGAGCCTGGAGAAATGTAGCCACACTTTTGATCGACTTTTCCACATCTTTAGGGTATTGTGAGTGTATGTGCTCGCGTCTCATTGAGTATGTGCGCGAGTTTGTGTGTGTGTGCTCGCGTCTCATATGAGAATGTGCGTGGACAGTTTGTGTGCGCGCGCGCTTCTCATATGAGTAGCCTATGTGCGCAGAGAGTTCCGCGCGTCTCGTGTGTGTAGAGTTTGCGTGTATGTGCGTGAGCGACTTTAGGCGTGTCGTTGTGCTTTTCATATGTATTTGTTTGAGCACTGACGTTGACGAGTTAACCCCTTAGGTATCGAAATCTGGTACCGAAAAACAAGTCATTTTTCGATAGTCGATAGTAGGCTATCGAGGCAATTCGGTCGGTACCTAAAAAGTATCGAACTCGGTACCCAGCCCTAGGATGAATCCATGATTTCATGTGTTTTCACCAAATTCTGACCCGACCATCTGGATGTCACAGCAAAAATTGAGACTCATCAGACCAGGCAACGTTTTTCCAATCTTCTATTGTCCAGTTTTGGGGAGTCCATGCGAATTGTAGCCTCAGTTTCTGTTCTTATAGCTAACAGGAGTGTCACTGGTGTGTCTTCTGATGCTGTAGCTCTGCTTCAAGTGTTGTGTGTTCAGAGATGCTCTTCTGCAGACTGAGTGGTTATTTGAGTTACTGTTGCCTTTCTATTAGCTCAAACCAGTCTGGCCATTCACCTCTGGCATCAACAAGGCATTTTCACCAGCAGAACTGCTGCTCACTGGACATTTACTCTTTTTCTGACCATTCTCTGTAAACCCGAGAGATGGTTGTGCGTGAGAATCTCAGTAGATCAGCAAATACTCAGACCAGCCCGTCTGGCACCAACAACCATGAGACATTCAGAGTCACTTAAATCTCCTTTCTTCCCCATTCTGATGCTCAGTTTGAACTTCAGCAGCTCGTCTTGATCATGTCCAATATATAAAACTGTCATTTTTCTCTTTGGATAGTAAAATTGCATGTCATTTAATTTGCCCATTTTATTATATTATCAAAGTATATTGTATAGTATATTATAGTGCCATATATAGTATAATTAGCAGGGATCTTCTTATCAGTCTGAAGGACAGTCAGGACCCCTGTGAGTCCACAGACGTCAGACGTTCCCCTCAGAGTTGCTATATTGATGCTCTCCGAAACCCCATTGCTTTCAATTAACCTTTCGCTTTAGACCACTGACGCAAAAGCAAATGAGATGAGAGGATATTTCAATGCTTCATCAAGCTTTGTTTGTAATAAAAAGTCATAAAATCCAGCTGCACTGCTTGTAATGCTGATTAACCGCTTAGTCCTATGGTATCCTAACGTCAAATTCATGACTTCATTTGGAAGGCTATACACGTAGGAGCTTCTTTTAGTGCTAACCATGAGTTATCGTCTCTCTTTATCTCTTTTTCACTGCAGTCTATTTATGTATTTGTACTGCTTGACTTTTTTGTGCTTGGTCTTTTAATAGTGCCATAAATCGTGTTTGTACGGGCAGTCCCGAAGCTGCATTTAAAATGGGCGATTGGAAGGAGAGACTGTCACTTGAAGATTTCCTTATATGAGATTAAAATGTGCTTTTGGAAATGATCCCCTAAAGTATCCGTGGGTTTATAAGCACAACACCTGCTGTGCCTTCTGTTGATTTCAGTCATTAACTAATTCTAAAATCTCATGGCAGTGATTGGGATTTCAGAGCGTTCCAGAAATAACAAAGGATGTTGATTCAGGAACATGGTGAGCCTCATGATGAAGCAGGTCCTTGTCATTTGAAAAACAATGCCTTTGTTAACTAATGTGTATTTGACCATGCCATCTGATCTGTCAATCATATTTCTGTATGTTTGGGATTTTGGTAAAACAGGAGCTTGGGCTGGTAGTTTTGGTAAACATAACCACTTTGAAATGCGCAACTGCATCAAATGTCCATAAATGAGAGGACATAAATAATTGAACGAATTATAAATTGAATTGATTGGTCACACTTGCCCATTATTCTCTTATAAAGGAAAGTTTAATGAATACTTAGTGAGCTAAATCAATAGTTGATACTTTTATTATTATTATTATTGGCATTTAATATTTGACCATGAAAAATAATAATAATTGGATGTAAACAATTGCTTAAAAGGAAAACTTTAATGATAATTAATGACAACGTAATGATTGAAAATGAATGAGCTAATTATTATTATTATTATTATTATTTGATTAATTAACTAAAATGATAAATGAAATAAAATGTTTTAAAGGAAATATTTTATGAATAATTTATGAGCTAAATAAATAGTTTATAAATCTAAAGCTAAGAATAAACAAACAAACAAACAAGCAAATACATAAGATAATAATAATTATTATTATTATTATTGGCATTCACAATTTGCCTACTAAGAAAAAATAAAAATAATAATTGAATAAAAAAATAGACACATTTTATGAATTATGAATTGGCTTAATTAATAAATAGTTTATCCCTTATAATAATAATAATAATTGTTGTTATTATTTATAATAAACTATTAACTATTTATTTAGCTCAAATTTAATGCCATTTAATATTTCAGCACTAAGAATAAATAAACTAATAAATAAAAGGAAATGTCTAGGTCTAATGAATAAATATAGCTGCGAGCAGCGATTACGGGCCCAAGCCGGTGGCACCGCAACCCCGGTGCCTTTAGTTACCTAAAGGCACCGGGGTGGCGGTACCGCCGGATTTGGCCCTCCATCGCTGCTCGCAGCTATATTTATATATATATATATATATATATATATAAACATACATACACACACATACATATATATGTATATATATATAGCCTATATATATATATATATATATATATATATTATTGTTCAAAAGTTTGGGGTCAGTAAGATTTTTAATGTTTTTAGAAGTCTCTTCTGCTCACCAAGGCTGCATTTATTGATTAAAAATACAAACAAAAACAGTAATATTGTGAAATATTATTCCAATTTAAAACAGCTGTTTTCAATTTTTAAATTTTTTACATAGTAATTCATTTCTGTGATCAAAGTTGAGTTTTCAGCATCATTACTCCAGTCTTCAGTGTCACATGATCCTTCAGAAATCATACTAATATGATGATTGATGCTCAATAAATATTCATTATTATTTTCAATGTTGAAAACAGTTGTGTACAGATTTTTTTTTTTTCAAAATGCTTTGATGAATGTAAAGTTCAAAAGAACAGCATATATTTCATATATATATATTTTTAACATTATAAATGTCTTTACTGTAGCTGTTGATCAGTTTAACTCATCCTTCATAAATAAAAGTACTGATTTATTTTATTTATTTCCCCCAAAAATAAAATTGTAATTATTACTAACCCAAAACTTTTGAGCGGTAGTGTTTAACGTTACAAAAGCTTTAGATTTCAGATAAATGCTGTTCTTTTGAACTTTCTATTCATCAAAGACTGTACACAACTGTTTTCGACATTTAAAATAATAATGAATGTTTCTTGAGTATCAATCATCATATTAGAATAATTTCTGAAGGATCATGTGACAGTGACGACTGGAGTAATGATGCTGAAAACTCAGCTTTGATCACAGGAATAAATAACAGTTTAAAATATATTAAAATAGAAAGCAGCTGTTTTAAATTGGAATAATATTTTACAATATTACTGTTTTTGTTTGTATTTTTAATCAAATAAATGCAGCCTTGGTGAGCAGAAGAAACTTCTCTGTTATGTGCGCGCCACAGACTGCACGCACGTCCGCTTAGAGTTCCGCCTTTTGCCTTCCGTCAATATTACGTTATTAGAAAAATATTTTTTTAGAGAATCGATTTTTTGACATTTGTGAATCGATTCAGAATCGTCCACGTCCGCATCGCGATGCATCTAAGAATATTTTTTTTCTCCCACCCCTAGATTTCATACAACAGGTTAATAAACAGTTACAATTAAGTCACTTACATTTTAGATGCAATGTTGACTGTTTTTGTTCTGTTTCAGCAGCGAAAATAGTTAAAGATCACGGCAGAACCATCACGCATCACGTGTTTTCTCATAACTGAACGATTCAGCATTTTTAACGAATCGGTTGACTCAAAGATTGAATGATCAATCCATAAACATCTGTCTTAAAGGGTTAGTTCACCCAAAAATGAAAATTCTGTCAGTAATTACTCACCCTCATGTTGTTCCAACCATGTAAGTCTTTCGTTCATCTTCGGAACACAAATTAAGATATTTTTGATGAAATCTGACAGAATTCTGACTCTTCCATAGGCTTCCAGTGTGACCGAAACTCACCGGCCCAGAATAGTTATTAAAAACATCGTTAAAATAGTCCAAGTGACTCCAGTGGCTCAATCTTAAGTATATCAAGCGACGAGAATACTTTTTGTGCGCAAAAACAAACAAAAATACCGACTTTATTCCACTATTCAATTCCTTCTCTCTGGGCCTCGTAGTGTTTTTGCGTAGCGCGTCTGTGTTACACGTCACCACGTAGGCTCACAATTGGCCGAAGAAGGTCATGTGTGTGTTGCGTGATGACGTGCAACACAGACGCGCTACGCAAAAACACTACGAGGCCCAGAGAGAAGGAATTGAATAGTGGAATAAAGTCGGTATTTTTGTTTGTTTTTGCGCACAAAAAGTATTCTCGTCGCTTGATATACTTAAGATTGAGCCACTGGAGTCACTTGGACTATTTTAACGATGTTTTAATAACTATTCTGGGCCGGTGAGTTTCGGTCACACTG